>NW_004567119.1:11344524-11365881 GCF_000260355.1 Condylura cristata | reverse complement strand
GGGCCTTCTTAGAGGACAGTGGTTTTATATAACTGTGTGTGTATGGGTGCCAGGGAGGCATGCTGAATTATGGTACAGAGGAATCATCACACATTTGCACTTTTGCCCCAAGAGGAAGAGGAAGACATGAGGAAATTCTCATTGTTTTACCCAAAGTAGAAAGTGGCTTTTTCTACCAAAAAAAAAGGAAAATTTCATTTCTATCTATCTTCACTGCATGGAGAATGCTGATTACAACAGAGGATGAGCAGAAAATACACAGAGCAAAGGAGAAAATGACAGTGAGAGGAGCTGAGAGAGAAGTGTGGTCAACCAACGTTTGTAGGGGTTTTAGTACTTATCTTGAAAGAAATAAGTTACTGGAGAATATAACTGGAAACTAGATTTCTTGCAAACGAAAACATACAAGAGATACTTTCTCTTCAACCTCTATGAGATCCCAGTGTCACTAGTAGGGTATCTAAAAGGGGAACAAGCAACATCTCGATGAAGAGGACCCAACATCAGGTCAGAACAAAGACTAGTTTCTTTGTAACTCAGTGACCACTGGTCCACATGTGTTCCCTGAGGAGGAGAAACTGGACATCGCTATGAGCGCTCCCATTTATGGCATCATACACACTGGAGTAAAAACATGTACTTCTAGAATGTTCTCTTTCTACACCTGTGGCTCAGTAACTGTCTCTCTGTCTTTGGGTAAAATACTAAGATGGAAGTTGCCTCAGGCACTGATTATGAATCTGTGGGGTGAGGTACCTCACCCCTACTCTCAAGGACAGTAATGCCCAGGAACACAGGACAGCAGCTGTCCTCCCAGACGGCTCCCCCATGGGGCACATTTGTCAGGAGCCCACCCACTGCATGTGAGCTGGGCGCTGGAGCGAATGCCTTAGCTAAAAATGCACAGAATGGCACCAGCCAACTGCTTTGCCCACATACTTCTGTCAATAGAACTTCTTAAAGGTAAACTTCCCTGAGATGGGAATGAAGCTCAGCCCAGGCTTTTCCCTGGGACATGCAGCTTTGGTGGTAATCACTCTGGGAAAATCTGCTCTTCTCTGCAGCCACCTGGCCGTCTGCAACTCACACAGCCTTTCTCAGCTTCATTCAGACCTTCTTGGGCGGTAATCTTCCTCCCTGAAATGTTTTATGGGCAATGGAAGATTAAACAAATGCCACTGATGGGGAAAAATAAAGCCTGTGGCTAGCTTTGGGTTGACCTGCATTCCTTTGGGTTGAGAGTGCTACTCTCTATATTTCTCTAATAGTTGGATCTTGGTTAATTATTTCTCTGGGAGGATTAGCATCAAGAATAGTTGTTTGAAAGCACAAAAAGCCAAATGGACATTTTATTTGTTGCCTATGGATACCCAGAGGAAATCTGAGGTTGGGAAGGGAAACGCTGGAGACACAGGTCTGGGGGAGGCTGCTGCAGACGGGATTTGATTCCTGTTCTGGGTTTCAATGCTATTGCTAAGCTCAAGTGCCGAACAGGCTGATATCTGCGCTCCGAGTCAACACTTTTGCAACCAAAGCCCCATGAAAAGCGATCAGAACCATTTACAGCTGACATTTCTCAAGCTGAGAGCAGCCCTTTCGTGCTCCTGTTAAGTATTGATTAGATTTTCCCAGGAAGTTTTCTATCAGAGAGAGATATAACTGCAGAGATGTTTGCATCTACTTTGAAGTCCCCAGACGTGCATGGACTGGAGGCCCCTGTAACGAGTCTCTCGTCCTCCCTGGCGCTCGGGGAGGCCAGCGCTCTGGAGAGGCCCTTGAACCTTTATCCCCTTGATGACAATATATTAGTTTTCCCAGAAGAGGCCTTGAGTCTCCAAGTTCCTTGCTTTTCCCCCTCCAGAGCCCTTGTGTGAGCCTGTTGGTAAATTTATTATCCTTCATTATGGGCTTTCTGAACTGAGTGGATTCCTGGACCCGGTTTCAATGTGAACCGGTGTGGACGCTTCCCAGAATCAGCGAGCAGTTCTGACACAGCAGGTGTCAGAGATTTTAGCTCCGCTCAGTTCCGTTCTGATGTCAGATTCTACAGGTGAAGGGCTCGGTTTTCCAAGACCAACCTCTACTTCACACTCCGGTTGTAAGCCAGGGCCGTTTGCTGTGTTTCTGACCAACTGGCTATAAATCTATGTCCCTGACATCCCCCTTCTCGGTTTCCATTAACCTGCCAGAGCAACTCAGAGTGCAAAGAAACACTAGGTCACACTGGCTCACTGTGAAAGGATATAACCCGGGGATGTCCAGAGAGAAGGGACGTGTGGGCAAAATGCGGGGGAAGAGTCAGCTCTTCCCTGACCTCCCAGTACCTCCAAGTTCGCCAACCGTGAATGCCCTTACTTAGCACGTGCCCTTTTCGGTTTCTAAGGTGGATCCATCACACAGGCGAGATTGAGTAATTCGCGGGTCATTGTCCACTGAACTCAATTCCTCAATTTCCGGCGCCTCTCCCTTCCCACAGGGTTGGGGGTCAACCAAAGCTCCAACCTCTAATCGGGGTAACCAGTGCCCACCCCTTGGTGCAGCCAAGAGTCACCTCATCACATGACAACAGATGCTTTATCGCTCTCAACACCAGTAATTCCAGGGTTTTAGAGCTGTGAGTCAAGAACTATGGGCAAAAGCCAAATATGTATGAAAAATGTCTTTGGTCATCTTAATGAGCAAAGTTGTATTTCTTTGAAAAACAGGATGGCACAAAGATAGGTAAATGATAATCGCCTAGAAAGCTCCTTTGGCACTGTTGCATTCTTCCCTGAAAATTTTCCTCCCCACCGGAGCCACCTCACAGAAGTTCCAGCTATCACCTCCCTGGGTCTAAACTCAGGTGTGACATCAGAGTGACCTGGGATGAAGCTGAGAGGTGGGTCCTCGACTGGGGTGACATCAGTCCTCACATTTGGGGTCTTAAGGATATATTGAGCTTCCAGAATGAATAAGGGAAGAGGCTCAAGAATCTGGACATCATTTTTAGAATATCTGGCTTCCCAGGTGAAATTTTTTTTCATATTTATTTCATATTTAAATTTTTTTATTACAAAAGTTTATTTTTACATCGTTTTGTGCCTTTTTCCATCTCCGTTGCAATCCCCTTGGATTTCCCATCACCAAATCACCTGTGTGCCATCACCGTAGTCCTGTGCATTTTGATCCCCTCCCCCACTCCACCCGCTAAAATGTCTCTAGTATATAGTTGTTCATTATTATTATTTTCCCCCTCCCAGGTGAAATTTTACAGGTGGAGACAAGACTACAGAATCTATGGCAGAAATAATTTGAAATGTTTACGTTGATCAGATGTTCATGAATGTAGTTCTTTTCTCTCTCTTTTTTGCAGGTTTTTATTTATTTTCATATAGAAGAACTGGGGTGTAGATGCAGGTGGGGTGGTGAGAGGATTCACCAGAGACAAAGTGGGGGGCAGAACTGGCAGATCTATTGAAATACACTGCTGAGGGGAGCAGCGGGCGGGATGAAGGGGTCTGCTGTGCCATGTGGGTCAGCAACCTTGCTGGGGATCGAACTCAGGCCTTTACTTAACCCCTAGGCCACCAGGGAGGCCCAAGGAAGAACAAGCTTCCTGCAAGAGCTCCATGAGAGGCTTGAGGTGGTCTGGTAAAGCCTCTGGAGTCATAGCTGACTTTGTGTCCTGGGTCCAGAGCTTTCTTCAGAATCTCAGCGTGGTTTGGGCACCGACTAGTTGACAGTTACTTCACCAGCAGCTTGTGCTTTCAGCCGCCCCGCCCTGCCCCTCCCCACCCCAGGCAACCAAGAAGACGTCAGGGAAAGCAGAAATAGCTCCTCATCCAGATGATATCAGTGCTGGAAATAAGACCCAGCTCGGATCAGCCCCCTTCAAATTTATCTCCAGTAGCAAATCCTTTCTAAGCAGGACAGGAAACTCAGAAACCCAGAAGAAAACATAGACAGAATTTATTATAGAAGACAGAAATGACATTAAGCAAAATGTAAAGCAAATGACAGACAATAATATATTTATAATCTTTCTTTAAAAAGTCAATATTTTTGTCTCTCCTGGTGGCACAACAGGTTAGGATGCAGCACTGCAAGCCAGCCACAGCTGCTTCAGTGTGAGTTCGATCCCCGCCCCATAGCTGACCCACATGGCGCAGCAGACCTCTCCTGACCTGCCCGCTGCTCCCCTCAGCAGTGTACTTCCTTGACCTGCCTGTTCTGCTGCCCGCTCTGTCTCTGGTGAATCCTCTCACGGCCTCTGCACCTCTGGCCTGTACCCCACTTCTGTATATGTAAATAAATAAATCTTTTTTAAAAAAGTTAATATTTTTAATATACAGAAAACTTTTAAAAATTGGGAAAAAAGCCTAAAGGGTTCACTAATAGATGAGGATATTCATCTATTATGTTCAGCTAATAAATATTTAAGAAGGCCCACAACCAAGTGATCGGCTACATACAAACTACAATAAGGCACATTTCTCACTAAATAAGTTGGAAAGAGGAAGATCAGTATAGCCAATGTCTAGTCATAAACTTCTGTGGGAATATAGACTGCAATGTTTCTAGAGAGAAATTTGACAGTACCTTGTTACATTTAAAATGTATACAATTTAGGATCCAGAGATTTTACGAATTGGCATTTGTTCCTCCATACAGTCATTTCAGTGTGTACAATGTTTACTGAGTCAATGTAATAGGGAAAAGCCGATAGCAACAGGAATAATAATCAGCAGCAGGATGATTCCCAAGTCCCCTCCGTTACGCTGCGGCGTACAGTTCCGCTTCCTGGCCTGGAACAGGCTGCTGGTGCCTGGTGGCCCTGGAGGTGCCCAGGGACTGTAAACGCTACAGACGCTCAAACTCCTCCCAGCTCCCCTCTCTAAGCCCACTCCGACCTCCCATGTCTCGGCCAACGTAGTTAGAAGGCTGATAAAACCCGCGTGGCCGTGGTTTCGAGGGACAGCGCCTGAGAGATGCCCAGGGCTTGGGCGGTCAATGTCAGGGCTGCCTCCACAAACCCGCCTCTGTCTGGCAGGGCCCTCGGCGTCCACACTGACCTGCAGGCACCTGGTGCCCTTGGCTCCGCTCATCTCCTGGCTTCACTTTGGCACTCCTGTCTGGCCCAGGGTCTCAGTGGAGCCTCCCTGGCTAGTGACCTGCTCTCTGGCCCATTCCTGGACAGTCCCCTCACGAACAGGACCCCTAGATCCTCCAGCACAGTGAAACTCTGCAAGGGGCAGGCCAGGGCGGGCTGGGTGTGAGCCAGAAAACAGGCCCTCAGGCCTCAGGAACTGGGAAGCCAGGAGTGGCCGGCCAGCTCCCGGGGCCAGTTCTCAAGCAGATGCAGAGCGTCCGAGGACATGGAGCCCAGGCAAGCAGGCTGGGGGCACCAGTGGACGCATTCGGGCAGAGCAAGGAAGCAGCGAGAAGGCTGGGTCCCTGGTCAGAGACGGCACACCCACCGGCGTGAAGCACAGTGAGCCTGGCGCCAAAGGGCTCAAAGCCTGGCTCTCCTGGCTCTGCTCTCCTGTGGCTCTGCAATCCCTCCTGTGCCCATTCCCTCGCCTGTAACAGGGACAGAAGGGCCGACACTTTCCCATGAGGAAAGTCATGGGTGAGGTGGCTGTGAGAGGTGCGGTGGCTTCTCTCACACAAACCTGAGATCTAAAAGGTATGAGGATACAGGGGAGAGAAACACTGAGAGGCGCCTTGAAGAGACACACGATGATCCAATCGCAGCCTCTCTTGCCTCCATCCCGGTCCTTCTGCAAGCCGAGGACTCAAGTGCGAGAGAGGGCGAGGAGCCAGAGAGGGCGAGACCCTGAGGAGGGGCTTCCTGATACTCGGATGGGCATGAGCTCTAGCCCCTTCTACTCTCCCCATGTTGAGGTTCTGGCCCCCACATTCCCTCACCTTCCATGCCTGACCCTGCCCACACACCTACTAACTTTTCTCTCGTGCTTCTTGGGCCTCTGAGAGCCACACAAGCCCATGTCCAAAATCTCATGCCAAGATCTGAAGTCCCAAGGCTCCTCCTGCAACCTCCCCTCCTTCGCCACATCCTCAGATATCTCCAACAATTTTCTTTATTGACAGACATGGCATCTCCTTGTTATGTGCCTCTTTCATACAACTGGAATTTGTAGACAAGAAAAGTACAGCTGTTACGCAGGCCTCACTGGGCTTTTATGCCGCTCACGGGTGGGAGACCGGCTGTGGAATGCCACACACCTCCTTATCAGGGCTTGCGTGCTGGGACCGCAATTCATTTTAATCATTGTGTCTCTTGGAATTTTCCAGGATGTGGTAGGGAGTCATGTGGCTTGCTCTCAGAATTATGTAAAGGCTATTCTTTTGCACGAGCAAGAAATCATAGGCACTCCAGAACCCCCTGACTCAGGCAGGGCTCAGGGCTGGGTCCCCACAAGGCCGAGGACACGAGTCAACACTGGCCACAGTGACCAGCCCACCTCCCAGGGGCGGGAGCCCCACTCCTGGCCGTGTGTGGGAGCCACTCGGAGACAGTGAGACTTGATTCACAGTAGCTCTTCTCTAGCTCTGTGGCTCCATTATGTATTGGCTGAGGGAGCTGAAATCATTAGTCACCTATTTTTTTTCAATTAAAATAATTAAGGCAATGTAGCGAAAGCAGAGAGGGTGGGAACGGGCAGCCTGAGCAGGCCCAACCTTGTTCGTCAGCATCAGAGCCCCAGGAGGAAGCCAAACAGTGTAAACACTTCTGGATGCGAGCCCCACACACGTCTCCCTGGGTGCAAGGAGTGTTTGCCCCGGGTCCCCGCTAAGAGGGGCAAGGGCTCACTTGCGCCACACTTGGGAGCATGTGGGAGCCTGGCATTGCTCTGGGTCACATTCAGGCCTCGTGGGCTCAGGCGGGTTTGTGGCCAGATGTATCGGGCAACCTCTGTGGCCACAAGTTCATCCTGTGGGTGTTCAGGGCTTCTGTTCATTTCCTCCCTGTCAGTATAGAAGCCGAAATGGACGGAAGCAAGGGAAATGGCAGAGGCGAAAGGACTTGAGAAGAGGACCTTTGGGCATCACCCCAAGCTCGGCAGCGTGTAAAGGAGAGTCCTCCCAAATCCTCCCAGGGTAACTTCCAGGCTCAGACACTCTTTCTGCCCCAGAAGCAGGATCTGGGAGCTCATTTGCCCTGTGCACATCTGGCAGACCCTGCTCTCCTCGCCACAGCCTGCAGAGTCCAGCAACGGCCTCACACTGAATCCCCTTATCCTACAAACTACACCAGAAGGTCCAGGTCCAGTCTCTCTTCCTGTTGCTTGGGTTTCCATGTGAGCTCTAGGCCAGGCGCTCAGAGTCCACTCGGCTCCCTTCTGCTTTGACCTGACATCTGTTTAAGCTGGCTTCCTCTACGCCATCCCTTTCGGACATCAACTTCCTTTCTGTCAAGACTTCAGTTTCTCCTCTTCTACCTCTTCCGATCTTCTCTCCAGTGGCCCTGTGGGATCTTGTCCACAGAAAGCTCCTCAATAAGATTCCAGCATTCCTTGGCGCAGAGTCAGGATCAGGCTCTGCCTGTCATGCAGTCCCTCCTCACACTGGGGTTCACGGCTTTTTATTCAACATTGACACGTTATCTTCCACAAATGGAAGCAGGCCCTCAAGAAATGCCATCTTGGACTTCTAATTAGCCATTCTACCCAAAGCGACTTCAGGAATGAGTGACCTGAGGCTCACAGCCTCATCTCAACATCAGTGTTGGCATCAACATGGCCAGCTTTTCTTGAAAACATGCGTTCAATTTCCTTTATACAAAGCTACAAAAGGAAAAGCCAAAGCCCCTGTCCTCCACCTTCCATCCACCCACAGAGCAGATTTCACCCTTACTTTGTGCGCGTCTCGGCACCCCACAGCCCACTGCAGCTACAGCTCCCAGCTGGGGTAAGTGCTGCACCACAGACGTTTGGAAAAGCTGGAGATGTTGCTCCACCGGTACTTGCAGGTAAGCCTTCCTACAGCCTCTCCCACCCCCTCTGCTGCATGCCGGGCACTGGCTGAGAACGAGGTTTCCTGCGACAATGGGTTGTCGCACTGACCACGAGGGCGGAAGAGTCCCAGCCTCTGCTGGTGGCCATGCAGGGCTGGAAGAAGGAGAGGGCCAGGCAGCAGGGTGAAGCTAGGCTCCCTCCCTCTCTTTATCACACTAGAAACAAGGGGCCCGGGCACAGGTCAGTCTGCTTCTGTCCCTCCATCCAGTCACTGCTTGGGCACGTGCTGTCTTCTCCTCCTGACGTGCTGTTGGACCCGCCAAGGCAACACGAGTCACAGGAACTACACTGGGGAAGCTGGGGAGATCCAGAAACATGGGTGCCAGGTGTGGAAACAGGTTTGGCTGATTCCCCTCCTGTCCCTCTCACTGCACCGACCTTTGTCTCCCTCTGCCCTCGCCACATGATGACAAAGTGGATTCATTTCTCTGCTGTCCAACATGGTGGCCACCAGCCACAGTCGCTAGGGGTCTGACTTGGGTGAGCAGTCTAAAGGCTGTGTGCGCACGCACTGAGGATCAGAGCTGGGCTAATAAGAACCAGGAACCTGAACCAGGTATGGAAGAGCAGGTCTAAAGCTCTATGGGTTGGGAGAGGGCTGTGGACACGGAGGCCGGTGACGATCACCGGAGACCTCCAAACTGGTCCAACCAAACCACCTGTGTAGTTACAGACAGAGGATCTCAAGTCGTATCACCTAAAATGTGGGCAAATATTGTTGCAGGAGTGAGGTTCAAGTAAATTGTGGAAAAGGGGAAACAAAGTAAGCTCAATGAAGCACACTTCAGAAAGTTTACTGTAGATTAGAATTATTTTAAATTCATCCCATTTTCTTTCAGACTTCTAGCATGAAATACGCATGATACCCGTAGAAGGTAGCAAGGGTTAAAGTGTGTATGTGTGTGTCTTAACTAAATCCAATGACTTTTCTTTATTAAATATTAGCAGCAATACTCATCTGGAAACAGTACATTGGTCTACTCAACATGGAAACAATGACAGCATGTAGGAAGCAGTCAGAAATAAGCCCTCACTGATTGAAAATAAGCCAAAGTAAAATTACAATTTAGGAGTCCATGACTGTTGTCCTTCCTCTCCCCAGATTAACAAGATGTTTGCTCTGCTGCGGATGGCTTCCCCGAGGGGCTGTTGGTACCAAACAGTGCTTGCTGTGGTGGCCATGAGCTAATCAGTTTTAGAGAAGAGTGTGTATCTCCATGATGGGAGCTACAGACACAAGACTGTCCACACCACCCTGTCCCTGTTATCATTTATAGTGGGTTATGATGCCATCCATCAGTCCCTTAAGAAGGAATTCTCTGACTGGTGTTTCGGTAAGTGGAAGAGAACCAACTTCACCTAGCACACTCGGGGTAACTAATGTGTTTGACAAGCAAAGAAAGGCACTTGTGGATGGGCATTTCATCCCACACAGTCAGTCAGCAGCTGGAGCTGGGAAGATTCGTGCTGAATGAGCTTGGGCACAACCATCCCACTGCCAATAGAAGTAGCTACTGTAGTACTGTAGTTTTGCTTTCAAGTGTCCATTTCTCCTTCTGATGAAAGTGAGCTCACAGATTGCTTTGGAGGGGTGATTTGCTCTTCCAGGGCTGGCACCCCTCCGTGTCCCTTTTCCTTGCTGCTGGGGAGAAATGGCAAAACCTGAGACAACCTTGGAAACCACGTGTCGAAGATGGCAGAGTTGCCCCAATATCCATGGTCCCTGGATGACTGTGTGGAGCCGAGTTCGTTTACTGGCTCTAGATTGTTATAACTTTTTCAGCGAGACATTACATTTTGGAGACTGTCATGCTCTGTTATGGCTACTAAACCTTCACTGTAGCACAGCCTACATCACTTGATGGGAATGCATTGTGAGACATTCGTCATTAGGTGATTTTGTCATAGATGGCATCTCTTCTGCCCTCCTGGGCTCTATGGTGTAGCCTTTGGGGACCACTGCTGTACATGCAGTCTGTTATTGGACATCCTTAAGTGATACATGACTGTCCTGAAGTTGGGAAGAGAAAAGGGACACGGAGGGGTACCAGCTCTGGAAGAGGAAATCACTTCAACTCAATTCCACTGCTGTGAACTTTGTCACCTGGCCATACTTGGTTGCAGGAGAGAATGAGATTTGCAATTTCTAGCCAGACTCAGTTCTTGTCATATTCTTATCAAAAGGTGAGCACAGGATGCAAATGAAGGTATCACCTGGATTGCACAGACTAACAAAAAGACTGACAATGGATGCAGCAGATTCATCCCGGTGGCAGCCTTCTGAAAAGACCCGCCGTTAATTTCATATCTCTGACTCCTGCCCTAATTCCAGTGTTTTTCACTTTTCCCTGTGACATTGCTATAAGTACTGTCATTGCTTAAGCTAACCAGAGCTGGTGTCCATTGATTGCAAGAAAGATGCAGCTAATATAGCTACCACCTAGTAACCACCTACTGCTTTCTCAGTAACAAAGATGTTATGCACCCATTGTGTGCCAACCAACCCTCTAGGCAGTAGGCACATAGTGAATAAAACAGACTAAGACCCGTCCTCTCTGAGCTCTCCCTCATGGCCACCTCTTCTCGTCTTCTGCCAGCAAAACTGGCTTTGGGGGTTCTGCCCTCTGTTTCTTTGCTGCAGGTCTGAAACTCCAGGTTGGACCCAGCAACTTTGCATCAGGGCCAGTGAGTGTGAGATTTCCAGTGCCACGTGCATTCCCCCAGCAGACTCCCTTTTACATTGCCTTGTTTTTCATATTCGCAATATGTAAATTAATTTTACCAATGCAACATGCAAATAGGTTATGCGGGGCAGCAATTTGACTATTACACTGCAGCTCAACAACTCTACCAGCTCTAGGCATCATTTTGTCGACAATTTGGAATTTGCATATTAGCAAGCATCAAGTGCTGCTTTCTGGTGAACCCAAACAAGACTTCCCTCTCCCCCAGGTGATGATTACAGGCATCCAATACCAACACACCCATTCAAAAACAGATGCCTTCATTAAGACCTCCCCTTTACCTCATTGTCATGCAAGTATCCTGAATCAAGGCCTCCAAAACTTGCTGGAGAGCATCTTCAATAACTTACAAGTCGCTGTTAGGGCAGTCCTTGATTAACTGGAGTTGTAGCAACATAATATAGGCTTCAGCCAATGGGAGCTTTCTGACACCAAATTATCTTAGAATACCCTCCAGAAATGTGAGAAACTCCCTCTTGCTACTTCTGTCAATTTGTTGAGGGGAGCCCCCCCCCTTTCCTTGAGGAGTGGAGGTGGGATGGAGGAAGAGGCGGGGCTTGGAGGGAGTTGCCAGCTGCAAATACTCAAGCTAATTAGCAGACAGCAGCAGTGGGGGTGTCCTCCCTGAGCAGCCTTTAATAACAGCAGCCTAGCAGCTTTCACCCCTGAAGACATGTGGTGGAAAGAGGACATGAGTTGTCCCGTGAACCTGAGGACCTGACCCCACGTTTTCTCTCCAGAAGAGGGATGCTGCCAGCCTGGACACCAGGTTCAAGCCTACAGCTCTCTCTCATTCTTCTCCTTCCCCAGCGTGTATGTGTGAAAAGCCTTATTACCATGTAATTTTGTTGGGAGTAGACTTCCAAGTACCTGCTTTACTTTATATTCACATGCACACAAAACAGATCAAAATGCATTTTATTTCTTCACAATAGCCAATTTGGCTCTAATTATTATAAAATACTGAATTTTAAGGCTTAGCGCCCAAGTGACTCCCCACATCGCTCCCTCCATAGGTGAATATCTTCTTATTTATTGCCTTCCCCTTAATGAACTTTGAGATAAACAACAACAAAAAAAAGTAATTTGTTTTTTGACAATGCTGAACCTTTGAATAGAGAATATCACACAGGCGAACACAGAGCGAACACAGACCGCAGTCCTGTGTGGTAAGTGGTATCCATGGCAACCAATAGATTTTATGCTAAGTCTGGCCTTTAAAAACATTTCACGTTTAGCACTGAGAAAAAGATGGCCTTGATTTAAAAATGATACAACAAGCACCTCGCATGGGCATGCTTTCTGCTCTGGGCTGCAAACACAATTAAGAGGTAGCTCCTCGGCCCAGAATCGCCTCCACAGTATCTATGTCATCCTTGAGGAACATCCAGAGCAGCTGGAAAAATAAGAAAGAGGTTGCTGCCGGGGCCAAGGTAGTTTGTTTTTCTCTTGTTCTCCTTGTATTTAACACCAGGAGTAAAAAAAAAAAAAATAGGGAGTAAAAATAGCATGTTGGCCTCTTATCTTAGCCTGTGATCATGGCGACAGTGAAAACACCCCAGCTGGTATGTAGGGGCCCCCCGCCCAGGAGAGATGCTGGCCCTGCAGCCCAGATCAGGTGCCAAGGTAGTGTGGGCTCATTTAGGAAGTTGGGGACCAAAGATGGGATGCACTTATGGCAAGGAGAGGAAGTAGCCTCAATGATATGCTTGAGAAAGGGGAACCCCCTTTCTTCTTTAAGAAGGAAAAAGAGAGATTTGATCTGTGATGCATGAAAGGGGAAACACAAGTAACATCTCTGGGAGGAGTTTGCTTGGCAAAGCTAGTTGAAAGCCTTTTCAGAAGTTCCTTTCTAGGGAGGTATTTCGATTTCCTTCGTGGCCCAGGTTGCATTTTATAGTCAAAATGGAGCTGTAGAGGCCACACCGAAGGCTAAAGAAACGCTCCACGCGTTTCCTCTGAAAGGTTTTTCTGCTGTTACCTGTATTAAGGCAGAATTGTGTGCTCCGCCGCCCCAAAACTCACATGTCCAAATGCGAACCCCCCAGACCTCAGAGTGGGACTTCACCGGGTGATGGGGACTCTGAAGAGGTGTTAAGTTAAAACAAGTCAACTAGAGTGCGGCCTTACCCACGCTTCTCATGAGAGAGAAAACGCACGCCAGGGCCATGCGCGCACAGAAGACCCCTCCAGGAGCGCGCAGCGAGGAGGTGACCTTTGCAAACCCCAAAGGGGGGTCTCCGCCTCAGCCAAGCTGCAGCGCCTCAACCCAGACTCCACTGTGAGGAAACCCCTCACTGCCCCGGAAGCTGGGGTCCTGTGGTGCTGGCGAACTAACACAACCCGGGCGGAGGAAGGCAGGCTTTGCCTACAGCTTGTGGAAAGGTGGATCTAGCTGTACCAGCGGAAGGAGCTCACTTTTGAAGAAACGTCAGGTGCTCTTCCTTCGCCAAGGCGGGTTTGTTTTCATTTGGGGAAGGGAGAGAGACGTCATTTTATAAACGCCCACCTTGCCTCTGACTCAACCATCCTGTCTGTCAGTCCCAAGCAGTCACGTCAGGCTACTCCTGGCTTTGGTGAGTGTCCCGGACTTGCAAAGTCACCAACGTTTTAAGAAGACAGAAGTTTACATTTCCTGCATGCTGCCAAATACCTGAGATGTGAGATAGACTTACTTGGGTGGTGGTGCCAGGAAGGATTGTGGGGGGGCAGGGGACCACCCTTTATTCCTTACATTCGTAAGCTTTGCTTGATGCCTGGTCCACCCGCCCAGGCCCAGACCACACACCCACTACCTGCCCAAAGGCGGGACCATTCATCTTTCTGAGATAATTTTCTTCTTTCAGTCCACAGAGAGCTCTGGGCTATCTTTGGTCAGGGAAAGAATGTTGACTGTTTCACACTGAAACATAAATCACGCTCTCTAGGCCTTGTTAACTTTTACTTATAAACTGTTTTAATGTAGAACTGTCAGGACCCCATGAAAATAATGGGTGGTGACAGGTTTAGGATTAAAATCTTCTCAGGTAGTTAGGATGGTGAGTTAGGTTATAAATTGCTTTTAAAGAGCTGAGGTATGGGCTGTGAGCTTCATACGCTTACTCCAAATGGACATCAATGAGGCAGCTGGGACAAGTATATGCTAGTAATTCATCTTAATTATTTGTCAGCAAAGCCATCGTAATAAGAGATGTCTTTCATTTTGATTAAAATGACCCTTGGTAATCTCTGAAGGGTTTTGTCTGAAAAGCACCATTGAAAAGGAGAAGTTGAGTCTTCTGGGGCCTGGGATTTTATGTCTCAAGCAAGGAGGTCTGAATCAGAAAACTACACCAACTGATGTAAAGATATAGCTCGGGTGTGCAATTACAGATGCGTCCATAATTCTCCCAGATAGCGTCATTTGCTTCAGCGCCAGGGCCTCCGTGAGCTCAGAATTCCTCTCAAAACTTACCAGGGCTCACTGGACAGGGGTGGAAGTTTACTCACAAGGAGACGGGACTTTGAGGAAGGGCCAGACCTGTCACTCTCCCCCACAGGAGAAGGATGGATGGTGTGACACAAAAGTTCAATGGCAAGAAGAGCGAACAGCTGTGCTTGCTGGCCAGCGGGAAGAGAGCAACTTTCTCAGGTAGCTAAAGAGAGTAAATGAAACTTGAATGAGAATCCAGGCAAGAGCTAGGTTGGGCACAGAGAGGATCAGACCCACACTCGTTCAAACTTGGGTCCAGGAGTTCAATTACCTCATCCCTCCTGACAGTAACCGACAGAGATCAGATGATCAGAATCTTGTATTTGTTTATTCATTTATTCCCTCATTTAATAGTTATTACATGTCTACTTTGTACCAATATTATTCCAAAGCCTGGAATATTTCTGTGAACCAAAGCAACAAAAACCTTTTTCCTGGGACCTACATTCTAGAAGCATCAGCTACTCCACATCAAGCTTCATCTATCAGATAGGAGTAAGGCTGCTGAATAGATTGGTTCCTTGAGACAAGAGTGGCCTGGAAAGGCTATCTTCAGGCAGCCGGGAAAACCCTTGCCAGAAAGGGAGTCAGGAGATTGGCTGTTTCAGAGTCACGCATCTTCATCTTCTCTGGTAGAGAAGCCTTTCAGCATCTCCGAGAAGCTCTATGATTCAATAACAATTCACTGAGCTGTCTCTGACTCTTAAAACATGTAACTATAGCTACAGACAAACCCGCGCTACAGGGCTTGAGAGAACCATCTGCTAGACTATAATTTGCTTCTTAGGACTGAGAGGATTATAAATCATGCAATAACACATCTAGGAACATTCTTTTCTCCACATTTGCAGCTTTCAAAATATCCTATGGAAACATGATCTGACCATTCTTTTCTGGTGAATTCCTTGCCCAGGACCTGACAGACAGAAATAAAATGCAATTTTCTTAACGGGAGGTAAAATTTTACTAATATGTTGCACATTAAGCAAATATAATGTGAAATAGTTTTCCATAGACATTTTAAACTTTTTTTCTTTATAAAATGCATAAGTCTATGTCCGTATCATCCCAAAGAGTCAGACTCTAAGACTCATCACTAAAGAATCCACAATGTGGGTAAAATTAGGCAGGAAAGACAAGACTTCCCACTATCACTGGGAAATACACTTAAAGTTAAAATCTCAGAGACTAAAGCCCTCTATTTCGCAAATATACCCTCAAGTACTTGTATCTACCCAGTCCAATTCCCCTCCAGGAGCTCCCAATTAGAAGAAAGAGAAACATGTGAGTTCAGAATTCCATAAAACAGGATATATTAGAAAGGGACATATTTCAAATAACCTTGGATGCACAGAAGCGAAACCCTAGACTCTGCCTGCCCTGTGCTTCCCAGAGAAAGGGATGCTTGTAATTCCTTGAGGAATTCCCAGCAACTATAAGCAATATTTGCAGAAGATTAGAGAAGAAAGAATGTGGAATAGTCTGGCAACTGCAAACACATCAGCAAGCCTGGAGCCCAGTGTTCATGTGAGAGAATGACATGAAGGCCAGCTCTTCCATTTTGTAGGGATTTGGACTTGATCTTAAGGAAAACAAGCAGTCTTTGGAGGAAGGTTACTATCTTTCTATCCACCCACACTTGCTCACTTCATCTTCTCTGAAATAATGGGGTTTCAGGAAGATGCCCTCTGTGCTCATGACACAGAGGGAGGTCACTTAGCTGAGGGGCAAGCCTTGAACTGGCCTTCAGGCAGCCCTTGCATTAGCAGTATCTGACCTGGAAAAATGCTGGAGTGATCCTGAAAGAAGGGCCTTAACAGGAAAAATGAATCAAATGAATATTTGAATCCAGGAGGAATAGGCCTTAAATATCTCAGATTCTTGCATCTGAGCTCCACAGATCCAGACTATATGTCTTAGCAAAGTACCTCAGTCATTTACCAATTTCTAGTATAAAACTTGCAAGACAAAGGCTTTGAGATGGTTGGGGACTGATCACCCACCAGTACACCCTGTTGTTTTAATTTCTCTGTGCCCACAGGCACTCTCAGAAAGAGTCATACAAAGGACAATGACCAGGAAATATTTTCCTTTAGATCTTGCCCAAACTACTTTCAGATGTGATGAGATGACATTCTGCCTTATTTAACAAGTCTGGAAATGAGGAGTAAATGAGTCGATATGATTGGAGTATTTTAAAGCCCTTTCTTTAAATGACAGTCATTGGTTTTATAGTCTGGATGGGATGAAATTTAGCAAATCAAACTTGCTTTTAATCTGGAAAGGACTGGAGCCTGTCGACGGAACGTTTCTACTTGGACTCTCATAGTTTTTTAACTTAAGCATCTGTCGATTATCGGGGTATTTCAAGTTTTCCTTTAATTGCTATTTGCAGGCTTCTACCATGCAAACTATGGATATATTTGAGCCAACAAACACTTCTGTGGAGGAAAAAGGAGTTGGAGGACTGAAAAGAGCTCTGTCAACTGCCCCTGTTCCTTTCTGGGCTCTGACAGTGTCTTGATTTGTAGGGTGGGACAAAGCACTTAACCTTTGTGTCTCCAAAAGCAAATGATGAATTCTGTCCCATTTACACTGCTCATTAACAGATGGGAGTTTCACATGATTAACTGCTCCGCTCCCTCATTTCTCTGACCTTAAGGTGCCTGCCTCACTTGGGGTTCTCTGCAAAGTTGTGCAATGTGCGGGGCATGGGGGATGAACAGCACATGCTAGATGAAGCTAATAATGATGAAACTCACTTGACTTCTCAGCCAGCACCAAACTCCCTGCAGGATAACACGTGGGAAGATGAGCCCTATCTAGCTGGAGCCCTGAAGGAAGCTGTCCAAAGCAGGGAAAGAAAGTGGAGCTTCACCAAAAGTGAGCACACCCTACTCCACCAGAGCAAAGCCACTGATACAAATAATTTGGTTCCAAACCAAGTGGCAAGGCAGGTTTTTGATGAATCACTAGAGATGAAATCAGCTAAGTGCCATTGACACTTGGCCACTGAGCCCACTGGGGACTCTTTGACCTAGCAAAACTGCTCGTCATCAATACTTGACAGGTAAGGAGAGAAGCAAAGCAGGTGGAGCCTAGTGCTTGCATCTGTTCGCTTGTTCCCAAAGTCTTCCCCACAGCAGCGCAGGATACTTCTTTATCCCAGTGCCTGTTGTTCTCTGTATTTGCATATTTATCTGAACCCATGTGAAGTTACAGGAGGAAATTTAGGGCTTTCTCTAAATCAGCATTTTGTGCAATGTGTTCATAGTACACTCAACATACT
Organism: Condylura cristata; assembly: GCF_000260355.1. Taxonomy (NCBI): domain Eukaryota; kingdom Metazoa; phylum Chordata; class Mammalia; order Eulipotyphla; family Talpidae; genus Condylura; species Condylura cristata. The sequence goes on along the minus strand of NW_004567119.1, from coordinate 11,348,358 downwards.
AGTTCCCTATATGCTCTTCAAATTCGAGTTTTTTCATCAAGTGAGGTTGTGAAATGTTCTCAGAATTACTTTCGAGTACTGGGGGATACACAGTGATGGGCAATTTACTCAGTGCCTGGGGTTATGGCATGAGGACAGGGATGAGAGACGCAGAGACGGGTCATATTAGGTCTTGTCAGCCACGGTTAGGACTTTGGCTTTTATTCTGAATAGAACAAACAGTTATTGGAGGTGAAGAGCCGCTTTTCTCCAATACAGAGTGCAATATTAACATATCTGGGAACTGCTAAGAAGAAAAAAATCAGTAAAGCTTTGTTTAACCCCCTCATCTCAATTTACTTGACTTCCAGGACCTTATACCACACTGGGGAACATAATTTTGAACTTAAGAGAAGGATTCCTTTGCTCATCTTGATGTGTTTTACACTAAGATGTAGCTTTTGGCAAAGGGCTTTCACTGCAAATTGTTGCGGTTTTGAACACTGACCATGTTCATGCCTTCTCAGCATGCTCTGTTCACAAAATGCCATGTCCTCATTACAGGAAAACATTTCTTTCTTCCATTCTATTAGTTAGGGTGCATTCACTGCTATCGTTAATAGATCAAGAAAATGGCTACTCCTTCAAATGATATAGAAATAGATTTCTTGTTGTTATTGTTCACGTAGGGTAGGTGAATAAGTAAGTGGGTTTCTTTTCACCCAGTCATTCAGAATTCAGTATGATGGAGTTTTCCCATTTTCTTTTTCTAAAACGCACACTTCATTGATTTGTTTTCAGATAAGCTTAAATCTTTGAGGGTGAGTGTCGTGCAGATTCTGTGTCCAATGGCCTTGGCAGAAAGTTTCCTTTGGAGTCTGCCACAGTCATACTGACATTCCCAGTGACAAGTGACCCCTTTCCCCACGGTGCCCTGGCTTTGCTTCCCACAAGGAATCGCTGTGCTGTGCTTTGCTTTAGCATATCACTCGCCTAGATAGACTTCTAGCCTTAAACACCTTCAATTTTATGATCTGTGTGTTCTTGAGTGCCTGGGCTAGCAAAAATGGCCTTGGGCCACAGCCTTCTAGATGTGCCTTTGCTTCTGAAGCCACGTTCCTAATAGGCCTTTCAAGAGGCACCAGAATGGCCGTGAGAGTGCCATTTTCAGTACAAGCCACCCTAGGGTGCTCTGGAGTTCATGCTGGTTCTGCCCAGACAGTATAAGAGAAGCGCGTGGAGAAATGTAGGCCAGCATGTGAGTGTGCAGACAGGGAGTGAGCCAGGACTGGCCCATAGACAACACTTGTGCACATTTAGAACTAGAAATAGTCACCGTTCCACCTAGACTTAAGGAAGTCAGAAAATGGGGTCCCAGGATGTGCAGCAACCTCCCCATGGAGGGGCTTCAGGAGGCCTGTGGACAGCTGTGTGCAGCTTTCCTGCTGCACACCTACTATACCATCGGCTCTTTGGGGGCAGGGACATCGGTTTCTATGCATTCATCTTTGTCAGTTTCATAAATCCATCGCAGTACTGGCATAAAGCAGATGCTCACTAACTGCCGCTTGAAATTGCAGTAGTACATCTAAAGCTTAACTGTCTCAACCTGGAGGACGGAGAGAGTTGAGGAGACCATCAGAAAACAAAACAAGGCATCTGTCACAGCATTTCCATTCCAAGTAGATGAACATTTGCAGAGAAAATGGGGAAATTTGAAGTTTACTTCCTCCCATGATTTGTCTAAAGGAGGTCTTAAGCAAAGTGAAGATGAATTTAGAGACAGGACCGAGGGTTTTCAAGACTTATCTGCAAGCGAGGAAAGTTCTGTCTACATGTTTTCATTGTGGATGTCCAGAGCCTCCTGAACACTGTCAGACTCTCCTGGGTTATAAATCACACGGCGACGTGGCGAGCACTAAATCAATAGAGCTTCTAATTTTTGAAAAAGTGGGAAGGTGCTTATGTAACCCTGCTGGGGGAAGGGGAGGCCATTGGCAGCTTGCCTGTTTATCCTGAACAGATTCATGCTCGGAGCCCTCCCGGCTCCCCCGGAGGCCCTTCTGCTCAGATGGCGCTGAGGAGAAAGATGGGCTCTGCCTTTGCACCCCTGAGAGCCCCACACTCTGTCGCATTCAGCACAGTTCATTGTGATAGGTGTTGAGGACAGGAGTTCACCGGCTTCCCATCGTGGCCCTGCTCACACCTTCTCTTCACAGGCATCAGAACAGGTAGACACAGGAACAGAATGAATACTTCTCATCCGGGAACCGTTCCTCCTGTACGAAATGCTCACACTTCTGAGAAATAAAGCATTGAGTAGTTTCCGTAAGATTTCAGTCCTTAACCCTAGCACCCCCAATTTCAATCCTTAACCCTAGCACCCCCACGGTGTGATTGTAAAGCCAAGGACTTCTGAGCAGACCGCCTGTGTTTCAGTGCGCTCAGCTCTTCTGCCTCCCTGTGTATGATCTCCACCCCAGCTCAACTGACTGTTCTGGGTTTTCTTCATCTGAAAAGTTGGATGGAGATACATTTTTCTTTTCAGCAGAACCAAGGTGGGAAGAGGCACTCGTAGTTTAATACTCCAGAGACAAGTCCACTAGACCAGTTGCAAATTTCAGCAGGCCTGGATATCAAACCCGCCCTTCACGGACCAAGGAGAGTTAAGTGGGAGAGAGATAAAAAGATACGGCATAAATGATCAAGGCAGTAAAAGGCACTGCTCAATTAGTCACTCAGAGGCAGGAGGTGAGGGAACTGGTGGTGAAGAAGAGTGTCTATTTGCCCTGCAGGGAACCTGTTCATTTTCCAGTGTCACCCTCGCCTGCCTGACTCAACTGCAAATTCAAGCTGAAGTAGGAGGTCTGCCTTCAACCCCTGCCCTCCAGCATCACTTTAAAACATTAGCAGTCAAACGAAGGATGTCCATTATTCTAGGTAAATCGCCCCCTGTGTTTGGATGGCATCAGAGAAAACAGCTTTGCTCTACTCTGACTACTGCTGCTAATTTGGATTTCTTTCACTTTCTCAAGCTACTAGGATAGGACACACTGGAAGCAAAAATCCTTCAAGATCCATTTGGCAACTGCTAGAAACCTGTGTGAATATACATTTTTGCAGGTTTAACAGGCAGTAAGCAAGTCCTGATATTAGGTATTTCTGACAGCCACTCCTGGCCTCAACCTGGAGGGTGTTCAAGGAAATCCAGAACTAGGGCAAAATTAACTGTGCCCCAGAAAATCTGGTCTGTCATCAAGAAAGAGCAATTTATGTTTGGAGGAACTGGTGTGTATGCTAATAGCCATTTTTGAATTTTTCCAATCTGGTCTAAATTAGCCCTAGTACTGCCAAGGTCTAGCTACCTAATGAGAACAATTATTTCTGGATTTCCATTCAATTGAATTAAAGAAGTATTTTATTTGTTTTTATTTATAATTTATAATTTTTTCATTATGAAAGTAATATAGCCACATTATACAAAGTATGAAAAATATATTGGAAACATGACCACAATATCAATCTCGATGTAACTGAAGGATGTTAGGGAGTTTCTACAATGTGCTGGAATAAACAACTACTGCAACAAAGGCATCAAGCCGGAGGTGTGCAGCCTCATTGGGAAGGCCTGGCATGTGCGTGTGACCCAAGTATTTTAATAACGAAAGATATTTGGGTTAGCCCCTTCACAGGCCATGTTAAATTATGACTTTGGGGCCCTCCCTGGTGGCACAGCGGGTTAGAGCACAGGACTAAGAAGCTAAAGCCACTTCCGCATGAGTTCAATCCCCGCCTGCCCCGGAGGAGATCCACATGGTGCGGAGGAGATCCACCTGACCCGGCAGACCTCTCCTG
>NW_004567119.1:11318082-11344234 GCF_000260355.1 Condylura cristata | reverse complement strand
AAAATTATGACTTTGTTTTTTACCTAGTAGGTGGCTGATGGAAAGCTTCAGAATTGAGCGAGCAGAATTGTCAGCTCAGCTGCTCTCCTCTTGCTTGCTCGCGCTTATGTGACTATTATGGTGAACACATGCCCAGATTGCGGATAGTCCCAGCTCACACCGACTTCCAAGCAAAGTTTTCTCAAGTCACAGAAAATGTGTGCACTTGTAAAGATACCACAGACAGTTGTGCCCAACCAGTCGTCCCCACGCTCATCTCCACTTTGAGCCTTCCTTGCATGGCCTCCAGATGCAAGGGTCACCCGATGCTTACTGGACATCATGAAAGCGGCTATGGAGTCTTCAGGGTCGAGCCGCTGAAATCTGGGCTGTCGTCCTGTAAGACAGCTAACTTCATCAGCCTGGCTAAGGGGAGGAAGCGATGACAGGGTGGGGCGGCCTCTGTCAGGTTCAGGAAAGAACGGGCTTTTGAAAGAACAGTTCCCCTGTGCAAGGCAGGAAAGGCAGCGAGGACAGGAGCCGAGCCCAGGCCATCCAGAGGACGACCCAACCTCCCTGGCAGGCGGGAGCCGGCAGGCAGCTCAGGGCTGGGCATGGGAGGGGCCGGGGGGGGGAGCGAAGGGTCCGGCACGCCGCTGCCTTCCCCAAGCAAGCTGACCCCCAGGGAGGGAGGCCACGGCACAGCTGACCTCGACCCAGACCCAGCTGCTTCTCTCCTCCAGAAAGTTACACAAGGCGGGAAAATATCCAGAGGTAAAGGACGAAAATGATCAAGAAATGTGATGGCTGTAGGAGAGGCTGAAGTGATTGGAACCCTTCAGCCTGTAAGCAGGAGGCCGAGCGAGATGTGGTCAAAGGGTTTAGATTATGAAAGGGAGAGAGAGGAAGCGAAGGGCTGAATCACCCCAACCCACAGACCGTACAATCCCAAGGAGCACATGCAAAGCCTGGGCGGGTGGGGTTAGGCCCTCGACCCACTGCCTTCTCCAGCAGGCTCCCTACTGGCGTAAGGTCTGGCAGTGTAAATAATGAGTATAAGGAAACTGACTGTTGAGACTGGGCTTCCAGAAGTTGGTGCGGACATTAAACACAAGAATATTGTGTTCCATAACAAGAATAATGAACAGCCATATACCAGAGACATTTTGTGGGGGTGGAGTGGGGAATGGGATCAAAAATGGGGGGGAGGGGGAAGGGAGGGAAATGCACGGGACTATGGTGATGGCACACGGGTGACTTGGTGATGGGAAACCCGCGGAGATTACAATTGAGATGGAAAAAAAAATGTGCAAAATGATGTAAAAATAAACTGTTACAAAAAATTAAAAAAAAAAAAAGAATATTGTTTTCCGACAGAGAGACCAGGTTTTAAACTCCCTTAGCAGCTCCATTCTTTCATTCATTCAACAAGTATTTATTGAGCCTACTCTGTGCCAGCACTGAGTTACACAAAGGACTCTTGTAACAAATGTACATAGTTCTGTCCTCATAGAGTTTACAGTCGAATGGAGAAAGCAGGTAGCAAATAAGTGATCACAGAGGTAATGCTATTTAAATAACAACTTGGATTGGTTCCAAGGCAGCACATCTGGAGGACCTAGACCAAGGCCGAGTGGGGAACACTCCAGCTGGAAGTCATGAGATCAACAAGAACTGTCAAGTGAAGAGGGAGGAGGCAGTTTCAGGCGGAGGTGAAGGCCCGGAAGCCAGACAGTTCCTTCCCCCACTGACCCCAGCTGCCCCAGCTGGAGGAGAGGTGGCCCTCGCCAGGGAGGCCATCACGCCCAGCAATGCAGTGAGGGCTGGCCGCCACCAGCTCGGAGCTGCCCCTTTGCAGAAGCTGGTCTCCGGTCCGCGTGAGCCAGAAACACCTGGAGGCCATCGAACGCCATCTGACCTTGCTCTGAGCACAGGAAGGGGTAGGTGCAGCCCCCAGGCAAGAACTGCCTGATGCGGGTCACAGCCCTACACTCTACCTCTCACTCACGCTCTAGAGCACGTGAGGACCTGGCGGAGTCTGGGCTTCGGCTGATGCCAGGTCTTGGCTTGATCCCCTGGCCCCTCATCCTCTGGCCCTTGCTTCTTTCGGTCTTTCTGCTGACACTGCCTCCTTGATGCTTTACATGAGGCCTCTGTCTCGGGTTCTGCAAGTCAGGCCACCGGGGTGGTGATCTTAGCTGAAATATTGGATACAGAGGACTTGAATCACGTTTTGACAGCAGTGGAGTGGAGATGCACTGAGCTGAGAGCCCAAAACACTGGCAGAGCAGCACTGATGAGCACCCCTTCCCACACCCCCTCCTCCAGATATCGAGGGACCTCATTTTGTGCAAGGAAGTTAACCACACTATTTGCAAATACTGCTGAAACTTTGACACCTTGGAGGTGGGGCCACTGACTCAGCCCAGTCCAAAGTCCAGTCACAGCCTGGGAGAGCCCATGCGCGTCCATCCAACTGACATGCCCCATTGGCTGACCGCAGGATTGTGGAGTCCATGGAGAACAGACAGAAAAACAAGGCACCTATAGGTGGGCCCTGCAGCTCGAGCCCAGACTGTTCAAGGGACCGCTGTACATTCACCGTCAGTCTCTACTTTCGCTCTCAGAACAAGCCCTTTAAGTAGAAGAACAGGTGTTAGCTCAGCCTCTGTCCAGCCGAAGAAACTGGAGTCAGAGAGGGAGAGGTCAAGCGACTTGCAGGCGAGGATCTCGCGGGACTCAGACCCTTGTTACTGAGCTGGCCCAGCTCACCCAGATGCTCACCTCCTGTTGACTGGAACCCCGGGAAAGACCTAGTACCCAAAGCGAGGAGAGACCTGCCTGCCTGATGTGACATTTTCATGTCTGTGGATTTGCTTTCCTCAACTTTGCTAATTTGATCTCAAGGGCAAGCGCGTTAATCAGGGGACGCCCAGACCATGCTGCGGAGCCAGCATCTGGGATGTGCCAGCTTCTTGTACCACTGAGATTTTCCTCCCTTCAAGTGCAGAAAGCAGAACATCTTTTAGGATTCGGCTAGTGGTACAAATGAAAAGGGGACTTAAACGCAGGGGTTTGGGGATGAGCTCATTTACGTTAGGAGGGGTTAGGAGGTCTTAAAGGGGCCTGTGTCTCAGGCAAGTTGGCTAAGAGGGGCAGAAGGAATCCAGAGAACTGCACCCCCATCTTGCTCCCCCTCACCCCCCGAAGGCAGAGCGACCTTGTGAGCGGCCTGTCTGGCCCTGATGCTCTGTAGACACAATGAAGGACACTTGGCATCTGTGTGATAGCCTCTGGATTTTTCTTTTCCTGCCTCCAAGTGCACACAGAGACAGGACTTTCATTTCCTGAGAGTTAATTTCCTTCAGCAGCTTATTCTCCATCTGAAGTCACAATCCTCTTTGGAGAAGCAATTGGTTATTGTGTAAAGGATTTTGAAGTTACATACTAAGGATTATGACTCTATTTGGTGAGTAAGAAGCAGTGTCAGGAGAACTCTTAAGCACCAAATACCCAGTTTTGATATGAAAACGTTCCTCCTGGAGATGAATAAGAGAAGGAACAGTAAAGTCTATGACGTTGTTATTGGTGGAGGATCCTTGAGAGCGTTACCCAAAAGTGGCCCAGCAGGGGGGCAATTGCCTTGCAGTGTATTTCCACCTTGGCTCCGGGGCACGCTAGTGATCACTGCGCTTTATGATTTTGTGAAACACTGTGTTTCTATTATTTTTGCCCCATCACCGTGGCCATGAACGTAATCCCACCCTGCCTTCCTCAGAGGCTGGAGTGAAGAACAAAGGATCTTTCCCAGAAGAGAGCCTCATCCCTAAGGGGTGCCTCACCTCAGGCACAGTGACACTGTCCCCCAAGAACAGAAAGCTCCCCCAATTGTTCACACGTTCCTGGCTGCTGCCTTGTCATGATTCTCCACGAGCACTGTTTTATTTAAACACATATGCAAACGGGCCAAAATAACTGAGAAAATATTAACTTACAACATTTAACCCAGGAGGCAAAGAGGTGGGAAATTGCAAACCCCACAATGTTAATCATTCAGCATCTTTCATTGCTATTTCATTTTTTATGTGAGCTATATATTTGCAACTGGGGCTCATTGGCCTAAAACTCAGAAAGTCAACTCTGGCGAGGCAGGACTGACAGGCTGTGCCTGTGGCTTCCGGGAGCTGCTCCTGGCATGGGAGGGAGGATGCTCCTGTTTGACCATCTGAGTTAATTGACTCCACAGAGCGGTGAAGCCTGGTCCCAGAGAATCTGCTTGTTTATGACTCCCCAGCTTCTGGCCCAAAGTCATTTCCGTTATCATCCCCCCACCCCGCTTTGGTTTGGAGATCAACGCTCAGGAAAAGGCCAGTTGTGGCATCAGGCAACACCACACTGACAAAGAAACAGGAGTCGTGGATCAGGCTACACAGTGCAGGATCTCGCTCAGGAGCAAGAGCCTTTTTATTGACACACTTATTGGTCAAAAGGGGAAGTTAAAGTGAAAAGGGAGAAGTAGAAGAAGGAGGAACCAGGCAGTTCTGTATTTCTCATCTTGATGTTTGGGTCCAGCCCTGATTCCCCAGTCAGGATTTCAATCCTATCAATAAGGCCCTCCACTGATCAGCTTCTGGGGTCCTTTGTTACACATCAGTCAACAGCCCCCCGGGGGTTCCCGGTCAGATGCAAACCCTTCCCAAGGTGATCCAGCTTTTTGCTCTTGATTGATATGAAAGTCACCTTGTAGGGTTGGGCGCTTGTGACCGGCAGGTCGGACCTTGCTTTGTTGAAATGGAGGCTGATAGGCCACTTAGGTTTGGCCGACCCACAGCCCTGAGCCATGCGCCTCTCCAATCCCTGCGCAGTGAGAGGAAGGGCCCCGAGGTATGTCACCGGGACTCCGGCCCACTTGCTGTGGAATGAAATCGTATTTTCTTGAGGGGAACAGGTGCACTATTGTGCTCTTAGTAAAAAGGTTTATATTTCATCTGCATCAAAGTGCATTTTCAGCCATTTCCAGTCCTTGTTAGTGTCTATGTCTCGTTTGTCCAAGTCAGCAGCCAGCGCCCATTTGTCAGAACCACCACGCACAGTGCCGAGTGGCCTCGCTCCACCCCGCATACAGGGATGGTCTGGGTATTGACTCCAGGTCCCATGGGACCCTGGGTCTGGGGCATCGCCAAGTCACACCCACCACAGGCTGAGCTTAGGTGTTTACAATTCTGTTTCAGGTCACGGAGGAATTGCTGACTTTTGTTGTGATGTAGGTAACTCCAATTTACATCAAATTCTACCCATAGTTCTATTCTCCATTGTCAAGTAAGAAAAAGTAACTGATTTGGGATGAAGTCACAGCCCATTCCCAGCATGCAGGCAGCACAGACATGGGTGGACAAACCATAGCTTTTTCTGAGCACACACACTGGCCGTGGGGAAGAAGTGACTGTCACTTGTCCATAGGGAGAGAGTCACAATATAGGTCACAACTCTGATCAAAATGAAAGAAGGCATAAGCCAGGGGAAGAGTCCCCTCATTATAGAAACAGCAGGCCTGTCTCCCTGGGGTCCACTAGCCTGGGAGTAGATCCTCACACCAGCAAGCCCTAAGATGTCAGTGAGGCCACCCCCTACGGCAACCTATTAGTTCAGCTGGTGTCAGTGTGGTCCTCAATGGCAGGCGAGAGTCACTGATTTCTGGGAACCATAGAGTCCTGGCTAGTGCATGGCGTTAGGTAAGCCAGACTTATGTTTCCTTTCTGCCATTTACCAGCTGTTACATGACCTTGTCAAATTGCTTCACCTTCTGTTTGTCGTTAGCATCCCAAGGATAATAAAGCTACCAGTAGTAGTTACTCACACCCGCATTATGAATTAAAGGAAATATATTTCAGGCCTCAGGCACAGGGCCTGGCACTCAGACCGACTCAATCAAGAGTGACTATTATTTTTGTTTGGTAAGCACGTATGTATGTATACACACACACATGCACACACATACACTTCCATTATCCTTTTTGATTTAATGAGCTAAAATCATTATAATAGCAATCGTTATTTCAAGTAATATTTTCTCATGACATTTCACATTATTATAATTATTATTTTGATCCTGCCTTCACATGTGTCATCAATAACTCCCAGCCATTAGTTGTCATTAGTAATTACCAACTCCCTGACATCCCACCCCAGGATAAACCAGTTTTTTCACTTGTGCAAAGAGCCAGTCAAAAGTGAAGGATGTATCTCCATTAAACCAATAAAAAATCCCTGAGAATGTTTAAGGTGAGCTTGTTTTCTACTCTGAACTAAATACAATAACTGACTAAATTTAGTGTCTGACCTACAACGTCTGAAAAGACTGTGTTCTGAAGGAAAATACTTCAAGGCTCTGAGATGTGTATGAAGTCCTGGGCCATCCTCCACGCTACAAGGCTGTGTTCTAGAAGAAATAACAAGTTAGTTGGTTAGATTTAAAGCTGCAGGAACTATCAGCTTACAGTAGGAAACTCGTCATAGTGGACATACGAATATATGGATATAAACACAATCACATTAACTTTCAGCTTTTTCCAAATTTTACTTGGGATTTTGTGTAGATTGAACAAATCCTGTGGGATGGAAGCCAGACCGTGAACTGGACTTCAGTGAGAGGAGGCTTCAGCCATGAATGATAGGCCTCTAAGATGACACATGTGATGGGGAATAAGCAAAGTTCCAAATTCTAGACTGTTGATTCCTTCCTGGACTTGTCATGTGCTGCTCCTTTTGCCTCTTGGGTGACTAAGTAGGTGGCCCAACCGCCCTCCTCTCCTGCCTTTTTGGGAGAGAGTGCCAGGATAGCATGGTCATCATTCCACTAACACAAGCTGCCAGACACATCCCGGGAATGATCCTCTGCTCACGCAAAGTCCACCCGGCCATGTACCACAGGCTGGCATTTCAGTCAACGACGGGCCACACTAGGCCGGGTCACGACAGAGCCTCAGCGTCCATAGGCAGTTCCACGCAGTAGGCGTGAGTGGAGACACTGGCGCAATGCCAGAGTTGCCAATTGATGCACCGTCAGAACACAGTCCTGCCAGTAAGTGACCGAGGCTCTGCTCTGGATTCATTCCCTGAAGAGTAATGTCCCAGACCTCTGAGGGTCAGTGGCAAAGTTGCATGTGGGTTGCAACTTCCCCGTTTTGCACAGGACCTGACATGCAGATGGTGCTCTACAAAGGTTCTTGAATGAAAAGGGGCATGTTCAGGGCCATCCCAGGGCGGGAAGGAGGGACTTGCATCAAAGGACAGACCACAGAGGCCACAGACAGCAATGCTGTGGGCTGGTCCTGCCCTCCAGTGCGACCATAGTTGCCCTGAGTCAGCTCTATCTTTTTCTACTTTGATTCTGTATGGGAGAGAGGTTTTAGGTGGGCCACATGGAATCACTGTTGGTCAAAAACGTGCAATGATCAACAGGGTTTCAACCTAGCTGCTGGCAGAAGGCTTCAGAGCACTTGAGAGGCAGAGATGTGAGTTAGGAGCTGACCCACCCGTGCCACGGTGGGTGAGTTAAGGAACATGTCCGCATTAGCATTTCCTTGGCTGTGAAGATTGAAATAAGTTAATACCTGTGGTCACCTGACTGGCCCGGGCTCTGAGGTTGGCAGTGCCAAGCACCCTGTCATCTGCTTTTGTCCTACCCTCGCTCACTCCCGGCTCTACACTGAGCTTTCTGTGTGACGCCCGTCATTATATTGTTTGCTGTTTTGAAATAAGATTGAACCAGAAGCTTAGAAACAGGCACTCTGTTGTTTTTTCCTATTAAAATCAGAGATTTCAATTCACGCGAAAAGTATTTTTTTTTTGTTCTTTAATTATTCAAACTAATGGGTTTTATTGTAATGAGATTTTTAAAAATCCATTATGATGGGCAAAAGGGCTGAGGTTTAAAATATTTTCATTTACAGATATGTTCTGCTTTAATGAAGCCCAATATGTAAAAATCCGAACTTAGGTAAATTGGAAGCTTTATCTACATTTATATTGTTGACATTACAAAAGCGGTGTTCTGCTTTACAAAAGCATTTATTTCAGTGTTCCTTTCAATAGCGAGATCCCTATGGCGCCTTTGGAACACAATTTGAATTATTCCTGCATTATTTACACACAGGTGTTTTGTGTAAAGCAAGGTTCACCTGGGAGCGTGTTGGTTGCCGCAGGAATGGTTCTAAATTTTGTAATCAGTCCGAGAAGAGGAATTGAGAGAAGAGATTTTGAGTGACAATCTCAGCAGAAGGGAAGAAAGGTTGAGCATTAGACTTTCATGGCTCCTATCTAATCTCGATGCCAAGGCACCTGTCAAATGCGCCATTATATCTCTTTAGCTTAAACTGAGCGGTGTTTAGCGATTAAAGTAATGGAACATGAATCAGGAGTCGTGTTTTCTGTTTCTGTCTCTTCTAGCTTCAGGGTAGATACTCTTGACATATTCATTCTAAGGCCAGTTTCCCATTTACAAGCAATTACTTCCATCCTGGGGTAAGCAGTCAGACCTGGCTAGTGCTTTGAACAGCTTTGCAAACTCTGCAGACTGAACGTTTGGCCCCGATATTCTCCCCAGTTTGTGATCCAATGGCAGGAAAACCCCCTATATCTGTTACCTGTGTCCAAAAAAATGAAGTAAGAGGTTATAGAAGCTAAATCATCAGTTATGGAGCTAAGAAACAAACTGTACACAAAACTTTCTCAGACTTTAATGAATATAACTTTGTGGACAGCGACCAGTTAACCAAAGCTGCTATATGGACAATTTTATTCAAAAGAATTTGCTAAATCCATCTCAGCCAATTAGGGCCAGTTTGTATCATTTCGTGAAAAAGACAGAAATAGCCTCATTATATGGAAGCAGACAAAATACTGAATATATCTCACAGTCTACATTGTGAGAATTGAGAGTTTGGATGATTTTAGGCGTGGTCTTCAAAAGTAAATACCAGTTCTAGAATGATCGTAGAATCAGATCCTTGGATGCTATCATTTAAAAATGTAATTGTTTTACTTACATGGTAAGGGAAAGAAAACTCTTTAAAAGAAAACAAGAAGGAACATGGTAGGTGCATATGAATTAGATGGTGAAAAATCAAAGCTAAGCCTGTAGTATACAAATTATCTCCTTTTACTGCCAAAAGTAGAATTCATTCACTCCAATTTTTTTTAAGATTTTATTTATTTATGCATACAGAATTGGGGTACAGGTCAGAGGTGCAGGGGCAGTGAGTGGACTCACCAGTGACAGAGTGGGGAGAACAGTCTGACTGATGAAGTCCACTGCTAAGGGGAGCAGTGGGCGGGTCAGGAGAAGTCAGGAGAGGTCTGCTGTGCCATGTGGGTCACCTCCCCGGCCAGGAATTAAACCTGTGCTGAGGTGGCTGCGGCCAGCTTTGTAGTGCTATACTTTATCCCATTGCGCCACCCAGGGAGGGCTCCACTCATTCCTATTTCTAAATAAATATGATACCAATCTCCCCAAAGCCTAGAATAGAGTAGCTGCTTATAAGGCTGTGAGGTGGCATTCAGAGAAGGGTCCTAACTCTTTATGGAGCAGGAGCGTGTCGTTCATTAGGAGCCCAGGACGCACAGGTGTAGGCTATTCAGAGATCCAACGGCACTGGCTGTGGCAGTTGATTAGCAGAGAATGGGGTCCCAGTCACTGCAGCCCAGGTTGAGGGGCCTCCAGGGGCTGTAGGATTCCTGTGAGTGAGACTGGCTAATCCCTGAAATGTCAACTCCCAGGGAGAATGGACGCAGAGGTACTGCAGTAAGGAGACGAGCACAGGGCCCCAGCCAGACTAGAAACACCAAGGCTGGATGCCAAGTTCCAGTGCATGAGGCAGAATCTCTGCGGGAACTCCAGTCAGCTCGAACCTGAAGATGGAGACCTCAGGTCCTGAGACCTCAGGTCTCAGACCTCAAGTCTGAGAACCTAGTGATGCCATCAACTTTATGCTTTCTCAGGAGGTGAAAGAAACAAAAAAGTCTTTAGAATCTATGATCTGATAATATTCCATAAGTTGCCACTGATTTACATATCAGTAAAGGAACAATTATGAACAAGGATTATTTGAATTAAGGCTTCCTCTAAGCATTCCATTAATACTGGGCCCAGAAATAATCTAGAACAGATATCTCACTTTATCCTTTAATGAAGAAGTCTTTCCCTCCTCTGTAGCAGGCAGGCATAAAGCAGATGGCACCCTGAAGCCCAGTAATTCAAAGAGACTTTAATAAAGGAGCTGTTTGCAAAGGTGTGGGCTGGATTTAGAGACCCAGGAAAGAGTGAGAGCCCTAGACTGCCCATGGGGGAGCCGGTCTACCTTCTGGCATGAAGGGTGGGATATGGAGAGAGTTCTCCTGTCAGGGTGCCTCACCCCACTTGTCACATGTAGGTGAGTAGAGAGGGCCCCCACAACCAGCAAACACCAGCAGGGAGTCTGAGAAAGCTCTCAAGTCATCTCAGTTCTCACACCATCTGCCCAGAGACAGATCAGACTCACGGGGAAAGGGCTCAGTCTCACAAGTTTGCCCTTCACCTCAGATGCCCCTCACAGCCCTGGCAGTTGTCACTCATGTTTCTACCAACTTAGGGGAGGTTCCCATTTCATGTGCCAGTGGAAAGCCCAAATGTTACCTGTGCTCTGTCTGACTGACTGTAAGCCAGAGGTCCCCAGAAACCCCTCCATTAATTTACTAGAGCAGCTCACAGAACTCAGAAGCCAGCTTACTCCAGACCACCCATGTATTACAAAGGCGATTACTCAGGAGCAGGAGACACATAGGTGAGGTATGGGAAAGGGGCACTGATTTTAAAAGCCCCCTGGGATGCCATCTTCCCACATCCTCCCTGGCCTGCAAGTGCTCCTGACCTCGAAGTCCCTCCTTTTGGGTTTTTATGGGGCTTCATTACTTAGGGGTGATTCATAACTCACTGGCCATCAGCCATGAACTCAACCTCCAGTCCTCCCCTCCTCTATTCATGTGGGTTTCCCCGCAACTGTTGGGAGTGACCAAAGATTTACTGACAAGGACTGAATTAGGGCAGTAAAGAATTGAGCCTTGCATCCAAGCTTGATAAAGTGGTAATAAACTGAACTTGCGTCCCGTCCAGTTCTAGCTGAAGGTGATAACGAACTGGGCCTCACATCCAAGTTTGATAATTAACTGGGTCTAGCATCAGGGGGCACAGCGATGAGTCACCCCTTTGGAATGTGAACCTAGAATCTACATAAGAGACTCTTCCCCCCTTATTGAGTTGGCAGTAGCTGGGGACCCCACTCTAGGGGCTCCGTCTCAGCTCCGTCCAGGAGCAATAAACTCTGCTTGCTCAGCCTTTCTGCCTCCCGCCTTCCTTTCTTGCGGCCAGTCACAGAAGTTGGGACAAAACAGCAACCAGCCTCCATCTTTAGGTACTTTTCCAAAGTCACCTCATTTAACTTAGTCACCCTGAAATTATTCAACACTTAGGAAACCCCAAGGCTTGGGGAACTATGAACCAGAAGCTTTGGATGCAAGCAGGGCCTGAGCTCAGGCAGACAGCTTCCAGCACAAGGTATGGGGGAAGGGCAGCCAGTGGGCCCGAGGGGGCAAACAGAAGACAGCCAGGACTCTGGGAGCTGAATCCTATTAAGAAATGACACTTCAAAGAGATCAATGGGAGAACTGATTAAACCATTTCCACTTGGCTCTTTAGCATATTTAATAATGGCGCCACATTTCATGAAAGCCCCCAGTCCATCAGCTTATTTGGTTCGATTCTGGACTTCCTGAGGTCAGGATCTGTCCTTTATTTTTTACCCTCACGTGCTCAGTAACTGCCTGCCATGTGACTGGATACATGAATAAATTAATAGATGAAGTTATGTCCTGGTTTATTTAATTTTCTTGTCAAAGGAAGCTTTCTTCTAAAAGAAAAACAATCCCAGAAAACTTCTTTGATTTTTTACCTCCATGACTGACAATTCTTCCTACAGTATAACATTGGCTGTCCTCGCCGTTCTAAGAGGATTATACTAAGCACGAAGGAATATTTCTTTGATGACTTGAGACTCTAGCAGTACTTGGGGCTGTCATTCTACACTGCAGGTGTAGACAACGAAGCTCACTTCCAGGGTTTTCAAACACAAATGAACACATGGGAATTGCTTTACTGAGTCAGGCTGGTGGTTCATCCTGCCAAGAATTCTCTGCCTGGGCTAAGTGTTCACATTTTTCCTTAAGTGTAAACTTGGATTAATTTAGGAATGGGTTAGATAGGTTTCAGGGAATAGAGATTTGACTTCATTAAAAAAGAATTTTTTTCTACCGCTGTCATAGGTTGACTTCTCTTCTGAGTTCCTTCTGGGCATTTCCATTTTCCCCAAAAGATTTAACTATCTTGATTAAATTAAGTCTCTGGGCTTTCTTTTTTCTACTGCCCTTCAAAAGATTCTGTGTTCTCTTACATCTGTCTGGTAGGCGCTGGGGAGTGCTGCCTTACTTCTCCTTTTAAATAATGTTTCTTTAGCTGAAATTTTTGCAATCACTTTGATTGCTCATCAGCAAACTCCTCCACACCTCTCCTAACTGTAAACAAACCCAAGGCCACTGTTCTTGGGGTGGCCTGGTGCGGGGCCTGTCACAGGTTCAGGTGGGTCAGAGGACATGACTTCTTCAACCACCTACAAAGAGAACTGCAACTTGTGTTTCAGTGGTTTCCCCTGGAAAATTTGTTTATTGCTAAGATCCATTTCCTGATGACAGCTCTGGTCATTCCTATGATCATCTGTGCCTTCAGCCATCTAGCGTTTAACACTAACTCTGTTCTAGTCTACAGTAACACGCCATCAGTGACATGAGGGGTTCCCAGCCTTATAGTATTCTCTTCCAAAGCTCCCTTAGAGGAAATTTCTTCCTCATCCTTCCAAACTTTAAAGTCACTCTTTATCCCTTAGTCACTGTAAAAAGACTAACCCCCTTGTTTTCTGAAAGAGCCATTAAAGATCCAAAGATTGACCAAATCTCTTCTTAACCTTCTGGGTAGTGAGTACCCCGGCTCTTTTAGCCTTTTTTTTCCCCCTCTATATTTGTTAGTTTTTTTTTTTTAAAGATTTATTTATTTATGCACACAGAGCTGGGGTACATAGCCTATCTTTTTTATCCCAGTCCTGCTTCTGTTCTCCCCATCATGTTTGTGACCTTTAACACTCTCCAAGTTTAGTGTAGCGTAGGGACTAAACTAAGAATAACAAACTATACTTAAACAAGAAGATAAATTTTATCTTTCAAATAAAATATAAACGATAACTATACATCTAATCGATACAAGCAAAAAGTAAACAATAAAAGTAGATCAATAAAAAAGCTAAAAACTAAAAAGCACCTCTAATCCTCATATCCAGTGCCAACTATTGTTTACATTTTGATATATATAAAAGACTTTCAGAAAGAAACAACACACACATTCTTAATAAAATGGGCTAATACTATTTATAACTATTTCTAATTCTAATACATAGTACATTAGAGACTTTTCTGTTGTTCGTCTTTTACATTATTTGAAATAACTATCTAATATTCCATCTCATCAATGTCCATTATTTAATCAACAAATATCTTCTTGTTCCCAATTTTCACCACATTGCTGGTACTTTGATGACTGGGAGCCTTTATACTTAAATGTCTACACATACCAATATAAAGAACTAACTCCAATGGGAATCGCCAGATCCAAGAGTGTGCAGAATATGGAGGATTTTGATTCAAATCTGCTCATTATTTAATTGAGGCTTAGAATCTGATCTGGAGAGTTGAAATTTTGAAGTCAGAGAAAATAGAAGGAGAAAATGGGGCATCTGAGAAGAATGGACAGGGAAAGAAATAAACAACTGAAAGTTTAGCTTATGATTAAAAACATGTTGAGGGAAAAAATAATAATAATATTGAACAACTATATACCAGAGACATTTTATGGGGGTGGAGTGGGGAATGGGATCAAAAACGGGGGAGGGAGGGGTGCACTGGACTGTGGTGATAGCACATGGATGATTTGATGGTGGGAAGCCCACAGGGATTACAACTGAGATGGGAAAAGGCACAGAATGATGTAAAAATAAACTATTATATTATTAAAAAAGAAATATAGGAAACGAAAGATATTATGAAACAAACAAACAAAAAAAACATGTCACAGACTAGAGTCCATCTGATACCTCAGAAATCTTGCTGGTTTCCTCCCACTGACAGAAGAAACACCTTTGCAGGTTGCACACCTCTGCGCTTCCCCCTGTACATCTTGGTGTGTTTCCTCTGTGAAACATTTCTTAGATAAAAAACAGATGGCAATTTCATGGGATTAAAATCAAGGGATTAAAAAAGAAAATTCAGAAGTCAGCATGCTGATTTCCCGTTGCTTTGCAAATTCTTCCCAACCAATCAAAATGAAGCAAGGGAGATAACAACCCATCCTCAAGACCTTTGGAGTTAGAGACGTGACGTGTGTCTGTCCCCTTTGTGACCAGTCCAGTGAGGGTGTTGCCTGTTGCCCTAACATGTGTTTGAAAGCCTTGGAATAAACGTAGCAGGCCATTCAGGGACTTCACAAATACAACGAAGCTCACAAAAGGATTCTGAGAATATAGCCATGGGCCCTCTCAACTGTGATTGAAGAACTTAGTAACAAGCACCATCACCCATTATCTTAGTGGCCACAGGGGATAGCTTCACATCTGGACCTACTGACTGCTGCAAGCTAGGACGACCCTGAAGCTTGAAGTAAACATAAGGCACAGGAAAGAAAGAAGGAAGAGGGAAAGTATGGGGGAAAGCAAGAAATGAGACAGAGCAGAATAATAAGAAGCGAAGGTGAGGAAAGACAGAGGTGCAAAGCAGGAGAACACAGAGACTGCCTGGCAGCCAGGAGTGCCATCAGGAGAATTAACGGAGCTGCTCTAAGGACTTCCTGTGCCAGGACGCTCAAAACACCGAGTCAGTGCAGCTTGTGGAACTCTGACCCGGGGACGCACACACAGGAATTACTAGTCCTGTAAGCAGAGTCCTTGATAGGCAGGACTGTGACAGGCCCCACCAGAGCATCCTGGGAAAGCGCTTCTGGGCAGTGCCCTGGGCAGCGCCAGGAAGTCGTGGGGCTGGTGGGAGCTCAGCCCAAGCGCGGGTCTTTGATGCCCACTCTTTTGCAGTGGGCTCTTTAGCATCACCCCCTCCAGGAACATTAAACCCCACTTCCCAACACTGCCACAGGATGGAAAGATGGCACAGCTGGCAGCAGTGATTGGCAGGAGCCTGAAAAAGTACAATAATATTCTAAGTTGCCTTTAGTCTTCATTTTATTTAGGCTAATTTGCATGGCGGGTTTACGCCAAATGAGGATATTTTTCCTTCTCCTTGGAAGAGCGTCCTGTTAAAATATCACTCTTTTCAAACTGCCCAAATATTACTGAGATGAATAATGAGACAGATGGAAACTAGGAAGAGGGGAGCAAGTTCAGAATGCTTTCTACTCGGCAGAATAAACTAGCTTTGCAGATTGCTAACCACCATCCACTCACTGCATCCCATGGAGGTGGTTCCCCATTCTCGGCTTCTTTAGGAGACGGTAAATGCCAGCAGCCTCCTACGCCACGCTATTCAAAGGGCTTGTGGCAGCTGTCTGCCGGGCTCTGCATGATGCCTTGAGAGGAGTGAGCATGCCCAGGGAAAGCTCCAGGATATGGGACTTTGTTAACTTGCAGAACTCGGACACAACAGCAACCATTTTCCAGAATGCCAGAAATTCAGTGCACTGTGGATTTTCAGAAAATGGAAGGTTGCAAGGAGTTCTTTATTTTTCTGGACAGACAAATCCGAAAGCAACCACCAGTTAAATATGTAGCTGGATCAGGTTCACCGTTTTGTGTCACTCCTAACATGGGTGGCGGCTATTTGACCCCTGCAATGGCAGCTGCCACTCTCATGGGTTCCGGTGTTGTTCCTCCACCAAGCGCCACTTGCCCCACAAAGTCCCCATGAATTGTTAGCAGCAATTCCAGGAAGCCTCTCCTAGGAAGATGCCTCCTCTCTGCACCAGGTCTTCTCTGGATGAAACAATTTAGAGATTAATAATGTAGCAACAGGAGAGAGCTTAAAAAGCCATCTGGTAAAGCAGCTCCTGACACAGCTTAAAATACCTACAGAAACCAAGAGAGAGGAGAGCTACAGTCAAGCAGGGACTCGGGAATCAGACAGACCCAAAGTCGACTTTGCCAGCAGCTGCTATTAGCTGTGTGGCAGAGGGAGAGCTTGTTCAGCCTCATCAGGCTTCCAGGCTAGGAATAGCAGTGTCTACTGCACAGGAGCTTTGAGGCAGTTGATTATGATTCGAAAAAGTGCAAATGTTACTCGCACGACAACCCTCATGGAGGGCCGAACCACCTACCCAGGATCCTGACTTCAGAGCCAGGTTGGAAATGCACAGGGCCCCACTCTTTTCTGGCTATCAATGAACACCTGTGAATGGGCAGGGATTCTCACTGTCCCTCAGTCTTTAGTCTCTCGCTGGGTGGAAAGAGTTCATATTCATTCATTCATTCATTCATTCATTCACTGAGCAAATGCCTCGCTAATCTAGGCTCTGGATAAGAAAGCAACCAACAAAGCTGGTTAAAATCCATGTCCTTCTGGGAGTTATGTTTTAATAGAGGAAACAGACTTGTGAGCAGATGGCATTCCAGAGGTGCAGGGGCCCCAGGATGGCCCAGGGACTAAGGGTGGTGCTGACCGTGGCTGAGGCAGAAGGCTATGAGGACTGAGGCCCTCTCGGCCAGCATCCTGCTGGGGAGTCAGAGAGCCCAGAGCCCCGCACCTCTGAGGGTTGGAGCTCAGCTCAGACCCAGACTGGCTGCCCTGGTTCCTGCCTCCTCTTCCTTTCCCTCCCCACAGGTCCCCAGGAAGCACCTGTAAAGGGAGATGTTTCATGTTGTTTTGTTTCTTAGCTTTGTCTTCAATCCAAGGGGTCTGTAAGTGTCTGAGGTAGACACAACTCTTACACTGAAATGCCACAGTCATTCACTAAGGGCTCGTCACATGCCGTTGTCCCAAACGCTTCCTGGGTGAGCCCTCATACCGCTCATGGAGGTGGCACTTTCACTATCTGCAGGTGAGAAAGTGGAGGCACAAATGTTAAGACGCTTTCCTGGGTCAAGTGCTCACCAGTAAATGGCACCTAGCTGCTTCCTTGCTCACATAGACATATGTGGGAGACATATGAAGTACTGTTATGGGCTACCTTATATTCCCCCAAATTCATATACTGAACTCCTAGACCAAGTACTTCAGCATGTGACTGTATTTGAATATAAGGTCTTTGACAGAAGAGTTTACGTTAACGTTAAACAAGGTCATTAGGCTGGGCCCTCATTCAATGCCGGGCATCCTTATAGGAAGAAGATATTAATGCAGACAGGTAGCACGGGGAAACCAGCTGAGGGCACAGTGGGAGGGTGGCCACTTGCAAGCCAAGGAGAGGCCTCAGGAGAGGTCAACTCTGCCAAACCCTGATCTCAGGCTTTGGGCCTTCAGGACTGTGAGGAAATAGACTCCTGCTGTCTTCACTTTCCAGTCCGTGGCGCTCCGTGTGGCAACCCCACACATGAAGACTGAGACCTGGTAAGTGCTAAAGAAAGAGGTGGAGACCACATGCTTCATTGACGCATCCACCCAAGCTGCTCGGCCTTCTCCCTCTCTTTAAAGGCAACCAGGCAGCCTCCCTTCTCCCCTGAACATCTGGAGACCAGGCTTTTTTGTTATAAACTCACCGGTTCAGGTAACCAGTGACACTGATGGCGGCCATGTTCCAGGCACCGTCCTGAGTCCTGGGATTGTAACGGTTCCATCTCAGAGAAGCCATCACACACATACACAGCAAGTGTATTTTCATCAAGTGACATTGCTAATAAATTTAATCCATGAGGTAAGATTTAGAAAGGTGATTTATAGAGAACAATGGGACAGAACAGGGAAGCGGCATAGACTGGGCAGTCAGCAAGGAGCGAGCCTTGCTGGATGAGGAGGCCAACCCACTAACGAGCGGAGGAACACCAGGTGCTGGGGAAGTGGCGGGGCAGAGACTCACTTCTCAGATGTGGGCAGGAGGAGAAAGTTGACATGCATTGAAGTCTATAGGTGTAGGACACCTGGAGGCATCTTCCACGATGCTGCTCATATTTTCAGACGCAACAGGATCAGTGACTCTGGGCTCAGATGAGGCAGGAGAGAGGCCTGTGGCCACCCGGGAGAGATGCCACCAGTTTGTCACAGGCGCCTCGCGCTAGCCTGGGCCCTGAAGCTCCACCAGAGCTGCCTTTCTTGTCACTGTGGCTGGCTGGCTGGGCTTCAGCCCGGCCCAGCCAAGGTGCCATCTCTCTCTCTCTCTCAGAGGCATAGAGGGGAACACAGCCCAGGAGGTCAGTTCTCAGAACACTCTTCCTGTGCCCGGGGGCATCCCGCTACACATTCCAAGGCCCAGCAGCTTCCCTGCAGGACTTTAAACAAAGGCCAGGGGGGCTGGTGAGGATACCAGAGGCAAGGAATTGGTGGAATGCGATGGAATGTGCTGGAGGATTCACATTCTTAGGACAAGTCCAAGATAGCAGAGAGAATTTATAGACCAAAACCAAGACCTGGAATCTAAGCAGAGAGATAAGCTGGGCTATTTTAAATTGCTGTCCAAGAAGTGCTATCTTGCTATATATATATAGCAACAGAAAGGACAAAGAAAAGAAAGTGCCTCTGCTCAGATCAAACATATTTTAGCATATATTTCTGGGCAGCTTTCAACAGGCCTTGCAGCACCTAGGTCAGAAGAATGAGTTCCTTCTAGTTTCTGTAATTCAGCATTGAGCTTAGCTCCATCACTTTCCTCCTTTGCTAAAAATCACAGAAGTAACAGTGAAATGAGTGTTGTTAACATGTGTCTGACACTATGACTCAGTTTTGTCTTTTACCTACATCAGCATTTATATTAAAGCCTATGCAGAATTTTGCCTTAAAACTTGATGCTAGAAAAAGCTGTTTCTTTCTCAGTAGTAAGAACTATAACATTTACTAAGTTTCCTTTGTACCATGGCCGCTAGGAAGCTCAGAATCAGAGTCCAATTGTTTTCCCTTTTGCTGATTACCATTCCCTTCATTTGGTCCTGGTTTTCTATTTCCTATTTGTACTTGCGATTTTCTTGCATGTTTTTTTTTTAAATTGTTGCACATTCTTTGGGAAAAGAGAGTATAAGAAAACACAGACAAGTTGCATTATCTGTCACTGGGCCAAGCATCTCCATCTGAGCATTCCTAAATAATCCCTGTCCTGGGTCATGGCCTTAACAGTTACCAGACAGTGAGACGTCCCTCCATACCTCTGGCTCCCACAAATTAAATGCAAAGGGAATTATTAATCTATTGCTACATTTTTTAAAGTCTGGCATCTGAAAACAACAAGCATTTATTAGTTCACCCAGTTTCAGTGAGTCAGGAATATGGGAGCTGTTAATGTGTGTGGTTCTAGATGAGAGTCTTACAGATTTCATCAAGATGTTTCCCGGTGCTCCATCATCTGAGGGCTTGACTGGGGCCAGAGCATCAGCTTCTAGGGAAGCTTTTGCCAGCCTCCCTAGGAAAGTAACCCAAGCAAGGACAGAGCTGCCGTGCCTTTGTGACTGGTCCGAGAAGCCATACGTCACTTCCTCGCATCCTACTCATTCAGATGAGTCACTAAGGGCAGAACACACTCAAGGGGAGGAGGCGTAAGACCCTCCTCCTTTATAAGGGGGGACTATCAAAGAAATTGGGGGCATATTTTAAAAGCACCATTCAGAATATAAAATTGATTTCATTTTTTTTTAACAGTACATCTTGTCCAGCACAGCTCGGTATTCAACGTGCCTTTACCAACTTGCAAACTAGGACAGAAAAAAGATGGAAAAGAAAATGCTTTTCCTCAATTGATATGCTGCTAGCAGGCATCCTGTGCCTGCCTGGCTCAGGAAGTTCCAAATATGGGCAAACGTGGGAGAGAGACCGTGACCCCCACATGGAGTGGGAATAAGAGAGAGGACAAACATTTCAAAAGAAAGAAAGGGAACTCTATTCCTAGCCAGTCTTCAAGGTCAGCCCCTCTTGACACCAGTGTGGAACGCTAAAACCAAGGCGTCAAGGTATCTACAAATTACACCCCTGTTTTGTCAAGCCTTCCGTTAGACCCCAAGTGAGAAAGTGAATGGTGATTCAGAAGGAGAGCTGGGAGATGACAGCTGAGCTCATCTCTGGAGGTGATGGTGAGTGGGCGGGGAGGCGAGGGTGAGTGGGCCAGAAGGTGCTTATCCCAGCTCCTATGGCAAGGCAGTGTTGCCTGGAGAAATCCAGTGACTCCAGGTGGCCTGATGCTGAGTGTCTGGTCTTCCCCTGCTGCTCTAGATCTGGAGGCCCAGGAATCTTCTTAGATTGCAGGGAAACTTAGCTGCCATCTAGTGATCCATCCCTCGTTGTGAAAGAGATGACAGCAGTGGAAGACGATATGCTTCGCAGCAGTACCTCAACCAGCGGCCCTCAGAAAGTGCTCCCAGTGTGCTTGGTAACCCCCAGAGAGCCCTGCGCTCCCTCAAGTCCCGAGGGACCTGGAGGTGCGGCTGTGACCAGTGAGGAGTGGGGGGCATGTGATCCCTCCTGCCTGCTGGCTTTCTCCTTCCTGACGGCTCCCTTCCCACACGCCGCTCTGTTCCTGGATCCCTTCCCATCTCAATGCACTGACCCTGAGGGGCCCCGTGGCACTTCAGCTGATTCACAGGATAGCTCGGTGTTTCTTCTCCCTAAAGTCAGCTTTGCACTTGCAAAATTGCCATAAAACACTCCAATACTTACCAACTAAGTAACCAGCTCCATGAGGTGTGTAACATTCTTGTCATGTGGGAATTAACTAGCCTAAAATATGGGTGAGCCGAAGAGTATGTTATGGACCAAAGCACCCAACTTGGGCACTTTTCTTTCTTTATTGAGAAATCCCGGTTCCTGAGGGCATTAAACATGTTCACTCCATAGCGCGTCGCCCAGCCCCTAGCCCGTATCCCCCCCCATGTGTCCAACTTCTGCCCCAGCAGAGGACACTTCCTGGCCCTCCCAGGTTGTGTTCGCTGCCCTCCCACTCTCCAGAGAGCCCTGTTGTTTCCTGCCAGCGGTCAGGCTGGAGGGAAGGACTCGGGCTGTTTATGTGTGTGCTCAGTACAAGATGCTGATGTTGGTTGTCTCCTTTGGGAAGCGATCCAGAAACAGGGTGGAGCGTGGGAAGGAGGGGAACCCCACCTAAGGGTGTCCCCAGGACAGGGAGGAGCGCAGCTTGGGTGAGGTGTCTTCGGGAAGCTCATTGCCTCTGCAGTGACTTATTTAAAAACGGGACCCCGGATTGAAGCAAAGCACAGAGGGGGCCATCCAGCGAACAGAGAGAGGAGCTCCAAAGCTAGAGCCCTAATCCAGGGCTCAGTGACAGGAACCCAAATTCACACCGTCTGTGGAAGACGAAGGGAAAGGAGTAGAAGGGAGAGCCCTCTTGGACAGCACAAGCTGACCTTGAAGACTGGATGTGCAAGGAGAACGTGAAGGGCAGCAGGACTGGGGGTGTTTCCCGGGGCGCTGACCTGGCTGCCAGGACCAGGTTAGAGGGTGCAGAGAAGCCTGGTGGGGATTATATCCTCATGGCCGAGATGGGAGAGGCTGGAGGCCAAGGCTTGTGCAAGGGAGCAAGGAGCATCAGGAGGTCGAGCTGCAGTGAGGGGCTCTGACTTTTAGATACGATTCTGACCCCTGCTGCGTGAGGGTGACGTTTCCTGCAGAGCGGGTACGGGAACACGGAATGTGGACAGCAGATCAATCTAGCCTGAGATTTGCTGCGTGGGTCTGTACAGACAAGAGAACAGGGGAATTGGAGATAGGCTAAGAGCCTGAGAAGTGCTAGACCATATGTTAAATGTTATAATGGGCTCTAGATGATTTTTGCAATCTTTTCAAATACTCCAGAAATAATTAATTCTGTAATCTGGTGATTTCGCCTGTCTGTGACCTGTTAAGGAAAATTAATGAATCGGAGGCTGGTGCTATTGAGTATTTTTATGATCGAAAGGATTTCTTTTTAAAATGGGACCATCCAGAATTTCCTCATAGGCATCGTAGATGACTGGGTGCCTTCGTCAGAAAGGGCTGAGCTCGGGGCACATCCTCATTCTCGCAGCTGGCACTCAGCTGCCCTGGCGGGAGGGACATATAGCAACCTAAAGAGCTTAGGGGAGTTTCTTCTTCTACTCAGGACTTTATTAGCATAGATTTGCTTCTCAGCCAAGTTTTATTTTCGTTTTTTTTTTTTTTTTTTTCATTTCTAGCCCCTTTTCTATCCCTGCCTCCCTCCAATCTCTGGTGCTGTGGACTGACAAGAAAATATTTGAGTCCACCCAGCCTGCCCCTGGAGGTCATTTCCTTGGGGACTATGCTGGTTCTGCTCCAATTACCCTGAGGAGAACCAGGCGCTAGGCTGTGGGAGCTGAACCGGCCCCATCAGTGCCCACTGCGCTCTCTGTCTCTCCTGGGGGGTGGGGGGAGGGGAGCCACTACTGTTCCCAGCAAGATCACCAACGGTGGGGGCCGAGACCTTAACCCAACTCTGCTGAAAGTTCTGGCACTTTTGTTTTCTCTGGTTCTTTTTTAAGAACTTCTGGGTTGATAGGAACTTCATCCTATCTAGAATGAATTTTCAAACCTTTGGTATATGCTTTAAAGGTAAGTCTGCTTTGAAGACTGGTGGAAATTTCAATCATATTCCTATTCATAGTCAAGGAATGAGTGGGAACTAAAAATATCAGCATTTGGGATTTTTCTTCTTCTAAAGTACTGAACAGAAAGGCGGCGAGTCCTCCCGTCCACGTCGCCGGCACAGGGGCTGGGTGTGAGCTCCCAGCTTCCTGTCAGCACCTGATCCTGGGTTGCCGATGACTCTCTCACCAAGCTGCTGCTGGGTGTCAAGGCTGTTTTTCTAAACATGTAAAATGAAGTTCCCTAAATACATGACAAATTTAACAAGGAAGACAATTTGGCTACGGGAAGACCTCAGAGCAGTCGGGATGTTCCGAGTATTAAAAGCCAAATTAGCTGACAAGTATCATCTCCACTCTAGGCGCAGCTTGACATCAAGTTATTAGCAGAGCATTGTGGCCAGAGAAGGCTCCGTGCTGCTTTCAAGCTCACGTTCATTATTCATGGGCTGGTTTTCTGTGGTGCCCTCACAGGGCAGGCTCTTCTCTAGGCGGGAGCAAGCCAAGTTCGTGTGGGTTGGAAAATATCTTACTTGAAAAACAGTAGCGGCACAGAGGCTGGCTTACCGCGGACGGCTTCCCGTGAGTCAGTCTTTCCGAAAGAGGAAGGGTTCCTTTAAAAGAAAGAAACGAGCAAAAAAATGAAATCTGCCAACCATGTTTTAAAACCAGATCTGTCTTCTGGAATTAGATTTAGATTAAGACAAGATGACTCAGGCTGCCAATGCCTCATTAAAACAGAGACACCTCAAGAAGTCCAGAAGTTTGGACTTGAAGAGGTAGGATACACCTTGTTCTTCCATCTCGGGAGTTCTGCTCGCCTAAAGACAAAGACATCTGGCAAAGTTCTCCATTTCTCACCCAACAGGGTCAAGTTGCCCCTTGGCAAAAGGACACGCAATCTGATCGCAATCTGATCGACAGGCTGAGTTAACAGTGCATAGCCAAGGTCATGACCACGTGGTGGGACCACAACAAAGTTAATTATTAGAGTTCATTCACAGGCAGCTTCATTAACTTATGAACCAGCCAGCAGTGGAGACGCCACTGAAGGTCACTTAGGGACAGGTCAGTCCTTGCTGTTTTATTTTAGGGTCAGAGAGAAGCAAGAAAATATTTACCAATAAAGTGGCACTAAAGGAAAAATTGCTAAAGATCACAAGCACCATGGTAACGCTGCAATCTGCACGAAGGCCAGGAGACAAGTGACAATGATCATTTCTGGTAAATTGTATTAGATAATGCTTGTCACAGAGCTACAAACAACTGAGTCATTGTTTCCTCACTATGAACTTATCTGTTCCTTTCATTTAAAATCTAAGGGGAAGAAACTCACTCCCAAGAAAACAAGTCACTCTTTGGATAAATTGCTAGAGAGATTTTGCTAATGCACCAGACAAGAGGCTTGGTGATATAAAAGAAGCAGATGCTCACAGAAAGCACTCAAGAACAGTAATGACCACTCGCTCCTCACAGCCACCCCTCCCCACCCGGGCCTGTCTTTATGGCTAAGTTCAGTCCCACATTCTGGCCGGATAAAAACTAATATGCAAACATTATATATTAGGGCATACATAACTAATATAGAATAATACGTAATTACCCAAAGTAATTTTTTACCTGTTCAATTTTGGGTACGTTCATCCAGATCCATGGCTATGGTGGAGGGAAGACCCGGGTTTAAGGGACAGGCTGACCGCGGCTGGACTTTTAAGGGACAGGCTGACTGCGCTGGATGTCACTGCCACTGACTGGCTGTGTGACTCAGAAAGGCCCTCCGCCCTGCAGACTTGCCTTCAGGATGGCCTGAAATCAGGTAAAAGCAGTAAGTGGCCTAACAGCCTCTGGCTTGGAGTAGGAACTCCTAAATCGTATTATTGTCTCAAGTGGCCCATTTAAATGGCAAGAGCAGGGGTCCATTTGTCCACTGACTCCTTATATCATTATGGCTGCATTCTGTGTTCCAGGCCCCAAAGAGCACCAAAGGTACCTGGGAGCCATCTCCCTGGGCTTGGGGACAGGGCAATCTTCCAGAGACCCTCAGGTGCAGGGGAAGGATCAGGCTACCCCATTCAGCCCTGTGACCCCTCTGAAGTGCCCTCGGGTTACCTCAGAGCAGTTGTTCTCCAGACTTGTGGCCCCAGAGCCCTTTCACACTGCCAAAAGTACCCTTTTCTCTCATTTCAGCTGTACCCAGCAACCCCATGACCTCAGTGGCATAAGGCAATGTAATTTTATTACCTCCCAGTTTTGAAGGGCAGATGTCCTAAGCCCATCCCATGGGGCTAAGGTGCCAGCCAGGCTGATCCCTTCAGGAGGTTTGCAGATGGGGCCTTCGCTCCTGGGGTGGTTTGCTCACCAAGCTCTAAGCTCTGCTTCTGGCATCTCCCTGTGCACCTGTCCGAGGACTCACGCGCTTCCGCTTGCCCAGTGCCCCAGGGTGGTCTCCCATCCCAAGGTCCACACCACACCTGTAAGTTACTTTTTCATATAAAGTAACAGTGACAGGTTCTGGGGGTGAGGAATTCAGACAAGGAGACTCCAAAGAGTTGTGGTTCCTGTGGGTGGTACCTGCCAACGCCCACCAAGGTAGAAACTAAAACGGAGATTGCAACAGCATCATCTACCTACCAAAAACAATTAACTTATAACAGGTTAACATAATGTTTTAATAAAAAAACAATTTGATTCCCTCACCCCCCAAAAAGCAGCCAGAAGAGTGGCAGATGTTACATTTTTACAAATCTCTTTCATGTGGAGATTAATAACAGATAGTTGGTTTGTCATATCTGTTGTGATACTTCTATGGGGCTGAAGTAAAATGTAAATGTAACCTTACACCGACATGTAATTGGAAAAGGACTGTATGTACTCATCACTTTTTGATATAATTGTGGTTGTTTTTCATTGATACTATAATAAAATTCAACAAGTGATGGCTTCTTGAGGCTTGCTGTCCTATGGAATCTGGAAACAGACCCATGAACTTTCATACTCTGTTGCAGTAAGCCTACTGGCCCACTTTGAGGTCTCTTTCAATGGTTCTTTTATCAACACATGATTTTATAATATTATAATATAGTACTGGTCATTGGGAAATACTGGCCCACACATCAACACATTTCATTCTATAATATTTAAAAATCTCAGCCATTAATATCATCATGAGTTTATCAGAAAAATCCCTGGGAAGCTGTCAACAAGTTTTCCAAAATTCTAACTTTTCCTGAAAATTGAAATGTTGTTATTGGCAGCAAATTCTGTCAGTTGTGTTTCTGGAAGTGATAGGCTCACTTCATTCATTTTTTTTTTTTTTT
>NW_004567119.1:11253903-11317935 GCF_000260355.1 Condylura cristata | reverse complement strand
ACGCCATGTGGTCACCTCCGGGGCAGACAGGAATCGAACTCATGCGGAAGTGGTTTCAGCTTCTTAGTGCAGTGCTTTAACCCGCTGCGCCACCAGGGAGGGCCACTTCATTCATTTTTGAGAAAGTCTGCCTAATATCCAAGTCTGAATAATCAGTTAGTCTTTCTTTCAAATAAATATGATGATGGCAGTGGGGGGTGGGGTAGGAATGGTCAGATCAACTTGCAACTCAACCAATTACACAGTGTTTTCCTTTGAAACAATCACCACAACCTGGTGTGCAACATAAGGGCTTGATATATATCTTCTGTTTTGTCAGACAGATAATTAAAGAGATACACTCAAGAGTTAAGAATAAAATTAACAATTGTTATTGCTTCATCAAGTACATTCTTTACTGGAAAGAACTTTGGTTAATAGACATAAGCAGACATCTTAGATTATTATGAAAATAGTTTTGACCCCCATGGATTCCCTGAAAAGTCCTGGGGATTCCTAGGTTTCTAAAAACCATACTTTGGGAACCACTGCTATATAGAAGCCTATATCCCCCCAAGAGATTGGGGATCAAGAAGAAATGTTATGAGACTTTTGTTTGTTCGCTATCACAGATATAGTTCTCAATAGCAGATGCATTCTTGGTGTAGATACATTTCTCAATCCTGACTTAAACTCTTTAGAACCTATTTTTCTCCGCTTGGAACCATATTTTCACTGTACGAATGATGAAAAGAATCTTTTATTTAATGGCTTCAAAAGTTTATCAAGAGAATCAAACTTCAGCAGTATTTTGATGATAAGTTCTCATAGCTTTATTGTCATATAGCTGACATAAAATAAACTCTTCACTAATGCACTAATGTGTAACACAGAGATAAGCCCCTGACACTGTCACCACATGAACACATCCATCACCCCCAAAGGCCCTCAGGCCCCTGGTGTCCCCACTTCCCACCTGGACCTGCCTGCTCTGGATTCCCAGGTAGAGACTGAACTGCATTCTGTCAGCATAGATTTTTGGGCATTTTTAGAGATTTTTTTTTTTTTTACTTGCCTGATTTCTTCCACTCCACATAAGGATTTTGAGATTCTTCCATGTTGTCGTCTGTACCCATTCCTTTGTTTTATTCTGGAGAAGTGTTCCATTGTATGAACACACCACAGTGTACGTAACTAGTCACTTGTTGGTGGACCTTTGGGTTGTGTCTGGTTTTAGACTGTTCCAGATAAAGCTGCTCTGACATTTGTGTATGCATTTCTGTATGAACATCTGCTTTCATTTTATTTGGGTAAATATCTAGGAGCAGAATGGTTGGGTCATATGGTAGGCATATGTTTTGTGTTTTAAGAAGCTATTGAACTCTTTCAAAATGGTTGCACTATTTTGCATTCCCACCAGCAGTATGTGAAAGTTCCAGTCTCCCACATCCCACCCAATACTTGATATGGTCAATGGTCAATATTTTAATGTCAGTGACCCTATGAGTGTGTGTGTGTGTGTGTGTTAAAACGACTTACATGCCCAAATCAGTATATACATATGAAGTTTATGTATAACCTTGGGATATAGGAACTTAGCTTATGTATGTTTCTAATCATTAGTCAGTTGCTTGGTTTTCAGACCAAGGTTTTTGAATTCTTAATTAAGATGGCAAATACCTCAATCGTAAGCATGGTAAGTTTTCCTTTTATCTTCCAGAAAAGCCTATTGAGTAGCCTTGAGACTATTCTCTTCCTACCTCCTAAATTTTTTCCAAACCACTTCATGTCCACATTTGCACACAGTCAAATAGACATTGCCTGGGAGGATTTTACAAATTAAATGATCACTTAACTAATCTGAGCCAAAGACACTGGTAGTTTCTGTTGATTTTCTTACGTCCTTATGTCTATAGGTCAGTTCTTATTTTCACTGTGGAGTCAGCTCCACAAGGTTTGGAACTGGAGTTGGCTGGAGGGCAGAAACGTTCAGCACCTTCATGTAGCTACTTCTTAAATAGGAATAACCTCCACAGCGTGATCCATCCTGGAGACATTCTGCTTTGCATCCCCGAATCACACTGAATCTCATGCCAAAAGACCTTGCTAACTCTGATTGCGAAGGAGGAAAATATAGATCATTAAATAGTAGGGAAGGCCAGAATGATTTCTAAAAATAAAGACTAATTAGATATACTTTTTAACAACAAATGCTTAGTTTCTTGTTTTTCCCTTTAATGTTAATTTGTGATGTTACTGCTTATTGTTGCTAAACTCTTTCTTGCCCCACTGTTGGTAGCCTGATAATTTATAAAACATTTTTAAATGCAGTATCTCATGTGATTCTTACGGTAAATTTAGAAGAAATGCCCATTGTAGAGATTAATGAAAAATCAAAAAACTAAGGTTCTAGAAAGTTAAGTGTCTTACCCAAGCAGCAGCTGTTAGTTTCCTGCTACTCTGGAACAATCGCCACACAACAGTTCAAAAAACTCCAGCTTTTTAGCAACATGCCCTCAAGTCGGGAGTTCAGGCACAGGCAGCTGCATCCACTGTTCTGAAATCAATGTGATGTCAGAAGCTCAAATCCCAAGTAAGGTTTGAGGGTCTCTTCCAAACTCAGATGGCTGCTGGAAGAATTAAGGTCCTCACAGTTGTGGGGCTGAGGTGCCTGTGTCGGTCTCAGCACCTTGAATATTAGTCAGGTGACCTCACACAACATGGCAGCTCACTTCCTCAAATCCATAGACATCCCTGCATCTGATTTTTATTTTTTTAATATAATGTGCTGGTGTATATAGTGCTGGGGTAAGCGCTCTTGTCATTTAATATAAGCTAACCAAGGGATCCACTATCCCACCCGTCAGAGTTCTCATATGCAAGCGACGAGTGGATCCTACAGTGGGTGTATACCTATGGTGGAATCTGGGCCGCCATCTTAGAGATCTGCCCTTCATAGACTCGCATATCTCGTGAGGATCACCATTCAGCACCAGACGATGCAACTGTTTTCCACTTGAGCTGAAGAGATGGATCATTGTGACCGAAGCACCTACACACCTGTTCTCAATCACACCCTTGTGCTCCTAGCCCAGTGTTCTGCATAGACTAAACAATTGGATCAAGGAATGAATAAGTGGATATTTTATCCTATGCAGGAATCTCACCACCTTCTATTCATTTTCTTCTTGCAGCCAGTAGAATTTCATCTTAGCAAACAATGAGTGCTCTAAATACTATGAGATAGAGATAAGAGCTGACAGAAGTTAAATAACGTCTGCAATGTTGGTAAGTAGCAAAGCAGCTCCAAATGCTTTCACTTTCCATCCTCCCTTCTTCTCGACTATGCCCCCATTTCAGGGTTTCCCTGCCACTCAGCCATCTGTTTGCTTCACCAGGCGGAGTTGCAGTGTCACTGCTAGCCCATATGTCACCTATGTACAAATTAGTGCAGGGCACCCTTCATCAGATACTTGGAGGCTACCTGCCAGAATTTGTTGCAATAGATACACAAGTTTTTCACATCATGGATGTTTAGTGTTACTCCCTAATTTGTTTAGTGTTCAACCCATACAACTGTGCAGGGCTGCCTTGGAGAAGAATAAAAACTTGTCATGTAGAATTGATCAAAATTTTAATATTATTGTTCTGTACAATCAAGTCTTAGAGCCAAGGGATCTTTGTCTTCTGTGGGAGTTTGGTGGCTCTATTGCTGCAGGCATTTGGGGTATGGGGGTGGCCACTTGCCACTTATCAGCCAAAACTTGAGAGACAAGACTTGGTGGGAAATCAAGTTTAATCCGGTGCCTGCAGATTTGAGGACATGGCAATCTACTATTACAAAGGCCATCTACCCAAACTGGGGGAAGCAGGAATTTATATGGGGGAATATAAAATATATGGGAATAAAAAGGGAGGGGAGAGGCTAAAGGGGATTTTAGGGAAACAGGCAGAGTTTTCCAGGAACTGCATTCACACTCCTTTTCCTTCCAAATATCTTTATCAGCTCTGTCGTGGTACGGTTGTGTGTGTTTGTCTAACTTCTGCCTCCATATTGGTCTCAGCCAGTTTTGTCTGCAAGAAAAGATAAACAGGAACAGAGCAAAGATAAACAGGGTGGGGACAAGGAATTGGGGCATCCAGGCCAGGGACCCCTCATCTCTTTTCCTTCAAAACTTACTCATGGGTGCCTCAAGAAGGAAAGGTTGCCATCGTTTCTCTTGGCTTCTATTCCTTCTAGTATGATGCTGAGTTCCCAGGAGCAGCAACCAGACCAGACAGTTCAGCTTACAACAACAGGAAGTGCAGTGGCTCTGAGCTTCCAGACCTCAGGCAAGTAAGTGCAGGAGGGAGAATCTGCGGAGCCTTGGGCAGAACTGGGAGCCACAGAGACAGTGGCAAAGGTAGCCAGACCACACCTTACTGTTTGCTGATCTGGAGATCACACTGTTCCTGCTTTATTCTTCCAGCTGGGAAGAAAAATAAGTGGGGGAGGGTGGGATGCATCCACTGGAGCTTTGTTTAAAGGAATCAGATATGTATGCTCTGAAGTAGTGCCTTAGGAGCAGCCTGGGGAGAGAGCAGAAGGGGGTTGTTGAAGTCTGACACAGTCACTAGAGGGCTTGGAGGGACCAAAGAGCTATAACTCTCAGCTGCTGCTGCCCATATTAATTCACGTTATTTCTCGGTTTTTCTTTCCCTGAATGTGGATTTCCCTGCTTTAGGGAAGGGATTGCTCCAAGCAGAATGAATCCATAAAGCTAACATCAATTCCTTTAGAAAGAGACGGGTGGGTTCTGGGGTGATCACCAGCCACCACGGTTCCTTCATCACTGTGTCTCAGTTTTTTCATCTGGAGAGTGGAAGAAGTAACAGCACTTGTTCTGCAAGATTCTTGAAAGAATGAGTAAGAAAATTAATGTCAAAAGCACATCTCTAACTTCCTGGCATCAAGCAAACACTCGGGAGAGAGCAATGACCCTTTTAGATATACTGACATAAAATGAATACCTGCCTTTCCTAAGGGTGACTAGTTTTCCTCATCTTGTACCATTTTGCAAGGTTCCCCCAAACCTCAGTCTTTAACATCTTGAAAGAAAGCCTGTGAGAATAAAAGCAAGAGAGGAGTTGTTCTATGCCTTCAGTTTGCACACTCCTTCTGCCTGCCTCCTGCCCTCCTGCTCTCCTGCCCTGGATGGTGGCAGTAACTGTAACTGGACCACGTCTTCTGAGCCCAAGAGATAAAGGAGACAGAGCTACTCCAGCCAAACTACCGTGGAGCCAGGGGGTTTCAGTAGAGCCATTTATTATTAAGCCGTGCAGACCCGTCTGGCCCTGGGTCCCTGCTCCTCTCACCTGCCCACCCTGACGCTGCTGCTGGCTTAGCTCGATTTAAATGCAGGACATGCACCCATAGAAGAAAGAGAACCCTAGGGGTGTGGAGTCCTCCAGAGAATGGTGCAGAGCTTGCATGTGATTGTCCCCCTGCCCCCCTCTCCTCTCACTCCTGTCAGGCCCCTTTACTGGCAACTAGTCCCTAGTTAAAAGAAGAGATACTGACTGAAATTCTTTTAAATTGATTTTAAGGTCCAATATGGTGCAAATGTGGTTATAAAATGGCTGTTTGTTCAAGTAGAACAGATATTCAAGACAGAAAAAAAAAAAAAAAAACAGGAGAATGAAGGCGGAGGAGTAAAGGACACTCCTTGCAACTGAATGACAATGCGCTTTCAAAGGCCCAGAACTATTGTTGTGCAGGCTGTGTGCAACACAGACAACTGTGCCTGTGCAAATGGACAACTTACACGCACAACAGAGACAACTGTACACGTGTAACACAACTCTACCTGAGCAACATTAACTGTACACATGCAACATACACAACTGTATGCGTGCAACATAGACAACTTACATGCACAACATAGATAACTGCACCTGAGCAACACGCACAACTGTACACATGCAACATAATCTACTGCTCGGTGATCCTCAAAGACTCTGAAACCCCTTCCCTTCAGCACACAGTGATGGCACACCCAGCTGCGTTGTCCTTGAAGTTATGCTCTCCCTTCTTCCGGAAAACACTGATCAGATTGTGAAGGTCCCCACAAGGTCACAGAGGAGGTGGAAATTGCTATTTGAAGCTCATTTCAAATATTAGGCAGCACTGGAGAGCAACATAGTGTTTCTGTTCTATTATCCCATCCGCGGCTGGTCACCTGGGGGCTGCTGGCTAGGTCTACAGCAGCAGAGGACACCAGTGGGAGCTCACGTCCTGCTCCTGGCTGCAGGGCTCTGTGGCAGACTGCATTTGCCTCTGTCAAGTAGATGAAAGACAGTCTCAAGTCAGGAACTGAGTGACACGCTCAGGGCTGGGCCAGTGAGTGAGCTGGGCAACATTAAGAAGGGGTGCCTCCTCCCTCAAGCCTAGGTCTGCTGTGTGGCTAAAAGAAAAAGAGAGATTAAAAAACAGTCCTGACGTACGCCATATTGCTTTTCAGTTAGACCAACACTCGCCATGGTGAAAAGGCACGTTGCAATGTCTATTTTTAATCTTGATGAAATACGCCTATTGGTTGCTGTGAATTTTAACATGAAATTCATTGCCTGGAATCTGTAGAACTTTTGTTGCTTAACTTAAAAAAAAAAAAAAAACTCTCTGGATGGGGGGCGGGGTAGGGATTACTGGGAAAAAGGTGCCTCTCCCTCTAGTTTCCAGGGACCCACCTTTCAGCACAAGGGCCCTCAACCCACAGCAGGCACCAGGATCATTCCTGCTGCTGCTCACGGCCTTGGGGGACAGAGCTGGGGTGTCCTCTCCCCTCGGTGCCGTGGAGGGGGTGCATGTATGCTGTCAGCAGTGAGTATGCACGGTGCTCTCGGATATTGTGTCCTACCCCACTGCCTGGACACAGGTAGGGGTGTTTATATGATGGGCACATGACCTGGTCCGAACTTTTCAAGGGGGAAAAAGGGTACTTTGGAGCTTGAGGAAACCTCTTAGGAAATTCCAGTTAGTCATTTTTTGTTTGTTTGTTTTGTCTCTTTCTTTGGTAAGTTGCTTTTCAGGTTAATATTAAAAAGATATGATAAAGACTTCCAGAAATCAGTAAAAAATGAGAAAACGATGGGATGTTTTCTGGGTCAGACTGAGTTTGTTCTGAAAATGGAGCCTCTGTAAAGTTTGATGATGGATAATGAGGCAGAGAGATGAGAGGGGTTAACAGCATGGAAGGGAGTTTGGGGGTTGGTGAGGGGTGATGAAATCAGACTGGAGGGGAAACGGGAGAGAGGAGAGGTTGCTAAGCAACTCCCTGGGGCAGAGGGGAGAAATCCTTCATGAGGCTCTTTCCAGCGAGCAGCTTTGCACCCTGGGTGGCTATCTGGGGCTGGAACAAACAGACCTGAGAGGTTGGTCACACCTCGTTGGCAGCCGGCCGCTCATCCTGAGCTGCCTCCTGCAATAATAAACGTGCAGGAAGAGTCAAGGGCACAGAGCCCCAGGAGGAAGGCGGCACGCAGTCTGATGGCAGCCGGGTGCAAAACGAAACGAAAGCTATTTATTCTACAATTTGTGCCGTGGAGGGAGACTGGATTGGCTGTCAGTACTAACAGATGTGTTTTAAAAATACTGAGTGCCAGGCCCTCCCTGGTGCTGCAATGGGTTAGAGCACAGCACTGCAAGCTGGCTGCAGCTGCTTCAGTGCAAGCTCAACTCCCCGCCCCATAGCTGACCCACATGGTGCGGCAGACTTCTCCTGACCCGCCCGCTGCTCCCCTCAGCAGTGTATTTCATCAACTTGCCTGTTCTGCTCCCCACTGTGTCTCTGGTGAGTCCTCTCACTGCCCCTGCACCTCTGGCCTGTACCCCAGTTCTGTATGCATAAATAAATAAATCTTTTTTAAAAAAAATACTGAATGCCAAGTAGGCACCAGGCTCTGTCACTTGCGGAAGGAACATATCTTGCCCATAGGCAGCTCCCCATCAAGGGCAATAGGCTCACTGCAGATTGCACCCCGACCCTTTGACGTATGGAACGGTGCCTAAGGGTTCGGACATGAATTCTGGAGCCAGGACTCGAATCCCAGCTGCATCTCTAACCACGGGACCTTGCAGAAGTCATTGCATCTCACCCATAAAGCAGGAAGGATCCGTGACCGTCATAGAGAATTGGACTGTTGACAACTGCCTGTGCAAAGACAATGTTGAGCCAACAGGAAGGCTGGTTAACAGGCTCTGCATCAACAGCCAAGGCTGAGCAGGCTGCCCACACGCACCCTCAGAAGGGTGGCGCCCGCGAGGCGGCCTGGGTGCTGGCCCTCCGGTTGCTACCTCTGCTGTGCCATGGTTCCTCGATTTTTCCTACTGGGGATTCTACGCTGTCAGGAGACACTTCTCTAGATAAGGGGTGCACAGATGCACCCCGTTAAGGGAGCTCTGAGTCAGAAAGCTCGCATTTCTGGGCACCCTCCCCTCCCCCAATCACTTGCTGGCCTGTCACTGGCAGGAGGCTAATCTGTGCCCATCCGGAATTTCCTTTGCCATCAGCGGAGTTCTGCTCCCTTCCTTCTCTGTCTCCAGGCTGTGACCCTGGCGAGGCTGCCTCCAGCTCTCCCCAGAGACCTCTCCGTGTCCCTGGAGTTCCCGTGGGGAGCTTGCCCATGGCGCTTCCTGGTCAGGTAAGCAGGACCAGCGAGCGGAAATCTCTGTGCGCTCGTGACACTGGCTGGAAAGACCCAGGCCAGACAGTCGCCGCGGAGCCCAGCTGTGCACACTCAGAGACTGATGGAAGATGTCCTAAGGAGGGGCAGGAAAAGCCCTGAAAACCCCAGCCTCTGCAGGCCAGGGGCGCGGGGGTCCTCCTTGCGTCCACTGTGTGCCCATCAGGAGCCGTCACTCCGGGGTCCAGACCCAGACCGCCAGCCCACCAGAGGCAGAGCGGGCCTCCACCCCCGGGACGTGCCAGGAGACAGGAAATGATCACACCACGGGAAAGTTTCCGTTTTCTGCCCCCAGTGAGCAGAGATACCCAGCTCTCTCACTGGATCCACGCCTGAGGGCCCCTGAGCGGACTTGCCCAGAAAGCCCTACCAATGCCTCCCTCCCAAGCTAGACGGCCATTTCGGTGTTGAAGTTCTCAGCTTCTCCCGGGTCACATCGAAGCCGCCCTCGCCCGTGCGAGCCGGCTCTCTTCCGGCCCTCGGTGGTTGCTCGCTCTCTTCACCCTCGCCCATCTGTCACGCTGGCCCAGGGCCCACTTACAAGTTGGTTTGACCCTTGACCTCGGGCACGCTTCCAAGGCAATATGGGCTCGGATGGCTGGTCTGGGTAATGCCGGAGGTGCCATCTGTCCTGCAGGAAGATCATCCTCGCTGTCATTCCTGCAGCATGGGTGCCATATTTTAATCACAGCTGGTAACTGTTATTTGCCAAGATGAAAGCTACCTGACCACTAAGGCAAGGAAGGCGCATGATTCAGGGGTAACCTGAATGTTACCTGAAACTTTTGAGCCACAAATGGACCTCGTGGAAAAACAACCATAAACAGTAATTGTTAATAAAATCAGAAAAATGCTCAGGAATAAGGAATTGCCCCCCCCCCAAAAAAAAAAACCCCAAAAAACTTAGAAAGACCCCGATGGCTATACCCTAGAGGAAAAGTTAGCACAGGGTTTTGTCAAAAATCAAAACGACTAAGAAGGTTCTTGAAGTCATCTTCATGGGTGATCTGGGGGGGGAAGCTGCCTTTTCTCATCTCGGAATCTGCCCAGGCTTTCTTGAGAGAAATCTGAAACTCCAACATTTCAGCAGCATTGGATGTCATGGAGGGAGAAACTCAGTTCCTGGAGCAAGAGGGTCAGAGGCATCTCTCTGCCCCAGAGTGTCTGGGCGGCGTGGAAGCTTTTGCTGGGAAAGCCAGTTTGAAAATACCCCCTTAGCTTGGGTTTACTGAGTGAGCCTATCAGACGTGCCTGCTTACCAGCAGACAGCAACTGGCCCTCTCCACAGGCCAGTTTGAATCCGGAGACCCTGCCCGGAAGTTGTGGCCTGGGCAGGACCCACCGTGGGGGCATCCCAAGCAGACTTTAGCGTTTCCCCAGGCTCCAAATCCCTAACAGCTCCAGAGCAGACCTAGCAATCTCTTCCTTCTACTTTCGTTTTTATTTTTCTGATGTTAATTTAAAATCCCTCTCCTCCCTCCCACCCTCAACCCCCCACCACCTGGGGCCTGCCTTAGGTTGGAAAATTTGTTGAGGGGAGTGGGAGAAAGAGCCTGAACATCTCAGTTAGGAGGGAGGAAATCTCCCGAATTTCCCCTCCAGTTCACTGCGCCTTCTCAAACCTTCAGGCTTGAGCTCAGGGCATGAAAGATTAGAGGAATGAGTTTGAAAGACATGCTTGTAGCGGGAATAGACTTATTATAGCACAGTGCGGAGATGGGAACACAGCTGCTACGTCACTAGCCCACAGTTAGAAACGGCCTAGAGTGCACTGGAATCCGGAGACCCAGCCCTGGAGTCCGGTGGCAAGAAGATTCGGTTACTCTTGACGTGAGCCGTGTCTCCCCGGCCTCCCCTGGCATCGGACGCCCCCACCCTCACCTCACAGCCCTCCTGTGTGGGGCCCTCTGGGCCAGGGCCCTCTCCAAGATCATTACTGCAGCTCTTCACTGACTGAGGCGTCTCGTCTGGCCACTCTCTGCCGCCAGCCCCTAGACTGAGATCCCAAATACCCAGGCCCTCCCTGGTCCCCAGACGACAAGCTCCTAAAGGGTCCTCCTGGCTCACCTGAGTTCAGGTGAGGGAGACTCCAGCTCCCTGCAGCTCTCTGCAAAGATACTGTCTCCTTTTGACAGGCTCCACTTTTAAGGGCGGTAGGCCAGGGTGGGTGCTGCAGTGGTATCACCAAATTGACTTCACTTCTCTGAGCACTTCTATGGGAGATCAGACACCTCAGCCTTTGGGAGACAGACATTACTCAGAAAGAAACAAAAGCTGCACTTAAAGCCTGGATACCTGCTGGAGGTAAATCTCTTCAGAGTGAAGCTCCAGCTCTGGTTCCTCTCCCTCAAAAACTGAAAAGAGGAGGAGGAGGGGAAGGGGAAGAGAGATAAAGGGAGTGAATAAGAGGAAATTAAGACACACGGGAGACAGAGAGATAAAGGCAAGGATATCACTAGGTCACGGCATGTGACCTAGTGACATGGGGCATGACAGACGGCTGTTGAGGAGGAATGTTCTAGCAATCTTTTATACTTTTGTTGTTGTTAACACGCTAATGCATCTTGGCAACCTCTAGTTCTTTTGTTTGTTTGAGGCAAGACTCGTTCACAACGCCGAATATGAGACAGGGGACAGGCTTGCTCCTCTTCACTCGGCGTTACCACACTCGCCTCCCGAAGCCGGCACTCGTCTGCCCTCTTTTGCTCCCCACCCGGCCCCACCTTCTGCAACGGGGAAGTGGGGAGACTTGGACTTCTGCGGTCAGATTTCAGGACTTTTATTTTATTTATTTTGTTCCTTTGTTTGTTCCATATATCCTACACACAAATGAAATCCTGCTGTACTTATCTTCCTTCTGATTTATGTCGCTTAGTCTCACCCTCTGTCCACTCATATTGTCACGGATGGCCAGGTTTCCTCTGGCTTTAAAGTTGAGTAGCGTTGCTCTGTAATCCACCCTGCCCTCTTTACCCTCTCACCTGCTGCCAGGCAGGCGGCCAGAGAGATGGGGGTGTTCAGGGGCCCAGGTCCCAAAACACGCTCTCATTCCCATGTCAAAC
Source organism: Condylura cristata (assembly GCF_000260355.1). Lineage (NCBI taxonomy): Eukaryota > Metazoa > Chordata > Mammalia > Eulipotyphla > Talpidae > Condylura > Condylura cristata. Next base: position 11,306,173 of record NW_004567119.1, on the reverse strand, counting down.
ATACAGAAATGGGGTAAGAAGCCCAGGGTGGTTCTGCCTTTCAGCGGTCCCCACAACTAAATAAAGGGGCAGCCTTCTACCGGATGCTGTTATATGGTAATCGACAAGTATTCTTACACCTTCTCTCCCCTTGACTCCTGGGCCTCTGAGCCTCGATCGTCCCTCCATCTCTCTGGCCACTTCCCTCCAACTTCTCGCTGGTTTCCCGTCATCCCTCCAATCTCAAATCACCTCTGAGTTCAGCCCCAGACCTCTGTGATTTCTTACCTCCACTCAGCCTCTGGGGGAATCTCACCATGAGATTAAACGTGACCTATCTGCTGTGACTCCCAAAATTATACCTCTTGTCCAAGTCTCCCCACTCCCCCGTTGCCTGGCAGCTCCCAGAAATGTCTCATGCCCGGAGCTGAGCTCCTGCTGCTCTGCCCGAGACCTCTTCTGTCCAGAGTCCTCCTCGTCTCAGAAAGCGGCAGGTCCCTTCTAGGTGCTCAGAACAGGAACCGTGAAGGCCTCTTCGACTCCCCTCTTTCTCTCCTGCCCGAGCTATCCAACCCATCACGACTTCCATCACGGGCTACTACCCCAGTGTGTCCAGGATCCAAGCACCTCAGCCACCTGCACCGCCGCCTCCCCAGACACAGTGGTAGCCCCCTGACCCGCCCCCCCACTTCTCCCCAGCCTCCTAAATACGCTCCACCTGGCAGCCCCGGAGTCTGATACTTCAGGAATGTTGGCCCAGGTCCCCAGGAATCTCCTGCACCAGAGTTTCCATTATGTCTGGAGTGAAACCCCCAAGCCCTCTAAAGCCTTTCACCCCACGGGCTGAACACCAGCTCCTCTCTGCCCTCCTTTCCTGCCACCTCCTGCCCCATGTGCTGCTGTAGCCCACGGCTGGGGGACAGTAACGCTCCGGAGAGATCCAAGAGCTGTGGCCCTGCAGACAGAACACCCTGGGGCCCAGAGTCCCCCAGGCCTCTCAGAAGTCGACCTGCACCCACAGGAGGTGGCCGCTGGCTGCACCTGACCTCACACAGTGACGGCCATGGAGCACACCTGGCCTGGATTCGCCCTTCTCTCCGGCCTCTGCTCCTGCGGCTCGCTCTCGCTTCCCTGGAATTTTCTCACCAGTAAAGTAAGAACATGTAGGCTTTAATTTTAAGCACTGTGTTCTGTGAAATTCACTTTCTAAAACTGTAAGCATCCTGCCAACACACACACACACACACACACACACACACACACACACACACACACCCTTCCCTTCTCAGTGTTCTCAGCACTTATCACCATAAACTCTTTTCACTGATCTATTTAATTTAATGTCTGTCTCCTAACAAGACCGTAACTACAATTTTATTCTATTTTGTTTGCTGTTGCATCCCAGCATCTAAAACTTCGTAGGTGCTCAATAATATCTGTTGACTAAATGAATGAACTTATGCGTGTATGTGTCAGCTGAGCCCGATCTGAAAAACATTACAGCACAACTCTTGTCCTCACCGACTCTCCCAAGACAGAGCAGAACCAGAAATGAGCTGGTCGCCGAGACGAATGGGGACCTCTGTCTTGGAACAGTCATTCCAGTGAGTGAGGAGGGAGGGGAGCCCTGAAATGAAGTGACACCAGATTCAGTTAGTTTGTGTCTGTGAACCTGAATAAACAAACCTCATGACTCGTGAAAGAAACGTGTTTCTGTCATCCCTGATTGTACTTTCTAAATTGTGGTGCTCTCTTACATTTGGAGGTGATGTATACTCTGACTTTAGATTACATCTTTGCTACTACTCCTACTACTACTATTATTTTTAGTCCTAGTAGTTCTGTAATGTTTTATTTACAATTTATTCAGAAAATCACCTTTCATGAGAGAAAATGCTGAAACCCTATCAAGCATTCCACAGATTCCAGGTTGATGTAAGTAAACTCCAACTGGGAGACTTCGCTCACACACCATCTTTGAGGGATTAGGAGGAGTTCACCGCTTTTCACATCCCCTGCCAAGCAAACAGAGGGACCTTTCTGATCAGTTTGGAAATCAGCCATAAAAGAGGTTTTTATAGCAGTCAAGCTATATTTACTCGAAATACAGACTGTCTATGAAAGCCTTGAAATTACTTGTCACCTGAAAACAAGATCAATACAGAATAATAGTGTATTGTGCACCGCTCAAAACTGAGAAGCCTCCTTATTTTATCTTGTACAGCGGACGCTGCAATGGGAAAGTGTCTAATGAGGGGATTAGTGCATGTCAGAAGAAGAAAACTATCTGTTATGGTTGGGATTTCAAAAGCTGTAGCAAAGGAATCTATAGATGTGGTCAATCTTAATTTCTGCAGGACATTTGAGAAAGTCAGTCATGAGGTTCCTTCATTGGACAACATGAAGAAATGAGGATCTTTATATGGTTAGTGTAGGTGAGAAAGAAAAAAATAAGTATTATGTATTGTTATATAATCCAAAATCATTCCATTCCTGGTACAGAATAGCTATTCTAGAAGTGGCAGTTATTATTAGTACCTTTATATTAACGGCCCAAATGCGGTAGTCACTGAAGAATGCTCATGCGTGAGACGAGTTAAATGCAGCCGGTGGAACCCAGAGGGAAAAATGAGGGCTGTGGAGCACTCACAGCCCCATTAGAGTATCTGCCCAGTCCTACCCCGGAGGCCTGTGGCCACAGGACACACGGATGGACTCCTCGAGAGGTGAGCCCTTTGGAATGCGAGGGGCACCTTTCTTGTCTCCCCAGCACTATGCTATTCCTGTCTTTATGCCGTGTGTCCTTGATGGAGTCAGGAACCAAAGGAACACAGAGATTTTGTAATTCTCTTCCGAGATCTTCTCTAAAGTGCCAGCTGCTATTTTGGACATACTATGGATGTTCAAATTATATATATTCACGACAAAAACACACAGGACTGAGGGGCCATGAGACGGAGGGAGGAGAGGGGAGAGGAGATGATGGTGACCTGTAGCCTAGCGTGAGGGTGTGTGAAGAGTGAGTGACTTTGATATGAAGGCAACCTGCCTGAATTCAGCCCCCACTTTCACTCCTTAGTGGCCTGTTACTCTGGGCAATTCGTCCAAATTCTCTCATTTCTGCCTTCCTCAGGGGACTATGAGCATCAAATGGGTTGTGGCCCATCACAGGTTTAACACAGTCTCCAAAAGTGGACCAGTGTTTTGTAAATAAAGTTTTACTGGAGCCCAGCCACAGCCATTCACTTGCGTGTCGTTTACAGGTGCTCACACTAGGATGTCAGAGCTGGGGGCTGAAACAGCTTTCATGGAGGGCAAAATCTGAAACACTCCGCTCTAGAAAAGGCATCTTCACCAACTGACACCCCTCTTCTTTGTTCCTCAGAGGCAGAAGACTCAGCACGTGTCACCTCTTTGAAGCAGTCCTCAATTCTTGCACTTCCTCAGTCTCCCCTTCCCCCGTCCTTCCACAGCACCTCAAACCTGCTGCTACAGCACACTCACAGGCTCGCAAAACCCCCAGGTTGGAAGTTTGTCATTTGTTACACTAGCCTGGTGCCTAGACAGAAAGAAGCCCCAGAAAATGTTTGCTGAATGAGCGTGTCAGAAATAGACACAAGAACACACAAACCCTCAGAAATAAAGGACAAGAGACCTATAAAGTGGCAACAGCAGAGGCCCAGGCAAGCCCCTCTGGACTTCGCTCCACCCCTGGGGCTGAGGTGGGTTTCCACGCCCTCGCCTCTGCGCTGTCCCCCAAGTGGATTTCCCAATGTCCGGCTGTCACGGTGCTGAGAGGGCCCTGCCCTCCGGGATCAGCCTGCAATGCACACCTGGCACCCTCTTCATTCCTGCGGGATCGTCAGCCTTCCCTTCAATGCTTGGCAGTCCATGCACAGACTTGGTGGCCAGGAGGGCCGGGCTGGGCAGACACGCCCTGTGGGAACCAGGAATGTCCCCTCCCTGCTGTCCCAGCAGGTGTGTGTGAGGGGGGCATTCTTCTCATGCTTCTGGGGGAGCCGCATCTGCTCCCGGTTTTTAGAGCTCCTGATCATTTTCATGATAAAATGTGAAGCTATATTTATCTGTCACCTCACCAAAGCCGGCCCTTGTTATTTCTGGCCAGGGAACATTTGAACTGGGTTGTTAATGAGCTCAGTGACCCGGGCACCTCACAGCTCCTTGACCTCTTCCTCTGTAACAAGAGGGGAGACGGCCGTGGGCCCCCGCTGACTCTGCCATGCAGTGCCTTGATGGGTCCCAAGACCCCACGGTGCTAGAAGTTCTATAAAACCAGATTAGCAGCTGATGGGGCCCTGAGCAGCTCCAGGGGCCGCACTGGACCCTGGCCTCCTGGCTCCCCCTGCCTGCCTCCTCCCACTGACAAGGCCCAGCAAATCCTCAGCTCTGAGAGGAAATGCCTCAAAAAGCTCTGAGTGGCTGAGCTTTCCCAGGGCTTCTGGGGCTCACGGGTGAAGTCAATGTTTGCCTCCAAGTAAGAATTCATTAGGCGCTAGAGCCAATCAGGGCATTTATTTCCTCGGGACAAAAAACGGACTCCCCGGAACTCTGCAGCTGGCAGGGTCAAGAGCTCGGCGTGCAGGCTCAGCAAACACTGATGGCCGAACACCAGAGCTGACGGGACATCGCACTTCCTCTTCCGCTCAGTGGCCAGGCTGCCCATCAGGGACTGGCGGCAAAGGACCGGCCACATCTGGCCAGTGTGCCCGGGCCCCTGAGATATCAGGCACCAGATCTGAAGTGGAGCTAGAGGCGGGGAAGTCTCGCCAGTGCTCTGCGGCTGTCCTCTCCCCATGACTGCAAGGAAGAGCTTTCTTTTTTTCTTATGGCATTTTAATCCCATAGGAATCAGTAAGTAGAAACGTATTTGTAAAGTAATGGGTAAAAGTGATTACTGGGGCTTTAAAAGGCTCTTTCTGATGTTCCAATTCACTCACTAGTGACAGTTATACTGACAGCCACACTTACTCATTCATGATCCAGAGAAACCGTCTTTGCTTAACACTGCATTAAGCACTGTTTGAGAAGTAACTTTCCTTGTATGGCTTTCCCCACGCTGTTCAGGGCCTCTGCCACACTGCTCCCCTCACCCCCTACCCCCCAGGAGCTGACAACGCTTTAGCAAAGTTGGCGCTTAATGATGGGATTCCTTTTTGGGCAGAGAAATATCTTAATACTGGCAGAACAGCCTGCCTTCCCCAGATGAATATCCTCAAGGAGCGAGGTCCAGAATGACCATGCAGCCTCATATCTGGAACACACGTCTTTCTGACTGGGGAAAGGCCACTGAATGAGCTCTTTTTAATTAAAACCCCTGAACCTTACTTATGACGACTTTTGGCACATGCTGACAGTGGAGTTTTTCCTGCATGGTCCTTTCGGGAGCTACCTAGATGACTTTGGCAGAGAAATGACATATAAATAACATTTAGGGTTATTATCATTGGGCTTGGTTCTCATCCTGCGTAACTCGCTGGGAATTCTAATGCTCAGACTTGCTTGTTATAAATACTCTTCCCTTCGGTTCCTGCAAGTGCACAAGGCTGAGGTGGCAGAGGGCTGTGGCAGGTGCAGGGGGGTGAAGTCTGGAGGAGCTATTAATTGAAGTCAGTTTGAAAGTCATTCTGTACATGATTAAAGAAGTTGTAACAAATTATTCCTTATTTCAGGTCATGCCTGCACTCCCCAAGCCTCCAGAGATGTAAATAGCAGCCGGCTTTATACCCATCCCAGGAATGGAAAACAGATTGAATTGACCCAGGGGAGATGAAATTAAAGCGCAAATGACACTGATTCACCGCCAAGTAGGAAACTGGAACCCATCACGGGGAGGCCATGTCCCTGGCCAGAGAGGACACCCTCGGAAGGCAGAGACAGGGGACAGGGGCAGTGGGCTATTTCCCAACTGTAAGAGAGACGTGCCTGCTTAGGGATGATGGTAGGGATGCTTAGGGATGCAGCCCAACTGTCTGCATCTGCCCAGGTGTCAGAACCACCCTCTGCACTGGTCTGGTAGGCAAGGTCCCAGCTCTACCGGAAGCTCAAATTCTGGCATGCAGTGGGGGATGCAGGAGGGGCAAATGATCGATAAGCAAACAGCCAAAAAGGTAAATTCAGAGAGGTGAAAATGTACAATGAAGCAAACAGGGACCCATGATGGGAAGTGGCTGGAGCAAGGTAGACTTCCGGGAGCCTGGACAATTCAGCCAGGTGCCCCGGGAAGGCCTCAGAAGGAGGTCACAATTGTGCTGAGACCCAAAGAATTGTGCTGAAAGGCAGGCAGACCTGTGATCAAGACAGAAGGAGAAGTAGTGTAAATATCTTAGGGCAGAAACGTGCCTAGCGGTTCCAGAAGCAGAAAGAATAATCCATATGCAGCCTAGCGAACCCCCCTGCAGAGGTCATGGTAAAAGGCTTAGGCTCATTCTGTATGGGCCATCATTAGAGGGAGAGAGGCTACTTCCAGTGCTCCCACAAACGCACTCTCTTCTTTTAAGACCTAGAATCCTTTGTGTTTTAGCCAGCAAATGCCCTCTCAGTCAGAAGGTGTATTGCCAGCCATCTTTGCATAAATAGGAAGTCAGGTGAGGAAGTTCTTATCAAGGTGATGTGTGCAGTTTCTGGGCCTTGCTCTTAAATATTGTCTATGTATTCTCCTCTCTCCTCCCTCATCCCAGTGACTGGAACTTGGATATGGCTTTACAGACAGCTTTCACTTTGGAGCACAACCCCGATGGTTGGTGAGCAAGAGAGAGAAGGAATCTGTGTCGCCATGTGACTATGCAGCTCTGCATGACCTGCTGGAAACCGGTCTCCTCCCTTGGTCGTATTTTGGGTTTTTTGTTACAGCAGCTTAGCCTGCATCCTGAGCCTGAATGCTTCAAAGAGGAAAGTGACTTGCTGTGACTTATATTCAAAGAGCTCAGTCAAGTTGCAAGTGGATAGAGTGTTAGGAGGGAGGAAGAATCATGGATGCAACCAGGAAGCTGTTGCGATCATCCAAGACAGTAACAACAGTGATGACTTAGAGTCGGGAGCCCCTGGGCACACAGACAAGTGAATAGATTTGGGGGAGAGTTTGGAAGCAGAACTGAAAAGATTTGGAGATGGGTCAGATGATCGGGAGGGAGGTTGAAAAAAGGATCATTGAGAAAACTACCAGTTTTGGGTCCTTTGGGCTATTTTCTCATGTAGAAGGAACCTGCAGACCAAAAGGAGGTGGGTCCACTGAAAAGACACTGACGTCTCTCTGTCCTGGGATCTCTGACCACCCCTGAGACAGCAGATGTAGACATGATCCAAAGCACAATTGTCAGTCTAATCATCTATGCAAACACTGCTATCACATCCCACACTTGAGTTGAAAATACTTAAGGTTATTTTAGTTGCATGTAACAGAAGCCAATTCTGGCTAGTTAAAGACATGAAAATAATTTATTGGAAAGACAATGACATAACTTAGAGAAACCAAGTGTGTTCCTTAAAAAGGGCTAAAGCTGACAACTAGAAAGATGATGGGAACCAGAAAATCCTCTTAGTTCTTTCTCTCTGACCAAGTTAATTTTTCTGCTTCATATGACAGGTAGTGTCTCCATGGCTTCTGGATTTATATTACTTTTATCAAGCGGCCTGAATCCAATCCAGACCCTTTAAGGCTCGACTATAAACCCCAGGTGTGAGAATTTAGCCTTGATTGGGCCAGGGATTCAGCAACTGTAACCAGGAGGACAGACTCAAATAAACATGGCTGCCTCCTCCTCCCCTTCTGGAAAGGGCAGGTCACAGAGGAAGAGGTCTTGTGAGCGAGGCAAGCACCCTCCCAAAGGGTCTTCTAACATGGTCCTGGTTGAATGAACATTTCAGTTTCATGAAGACACAACAGCGCCACAGGGCTTGGGAGACGCTCATGCAGAGCTAAGTGCTATCACCTCGGGCCTTTAAATATCTTTCTTATTTTTTAAGGTATCGTGCAACGATTTCAGGGGCCACCCAGGAGACCATTGGTGGGGACTCACAATTCTCAGATCCTTTCCTCTTGTTTCTCATCTTTGTGCTTACCACAGGATGTGAAAAACTCTTCTTGTTTTCGGAAGGCTACCAGCTGCTCACCAATGCCACCCCAAGGAGTACTGCAGCTCAAGGTGCAGTTGGGGCAAGACTGGGCTGGTGTGGGTGGGGTTCTGCAGATGACTGGTCTGGAGGTCACCCTGCAGTCACCGAACTTCTCTCAACTAGCTCAGAACAAATCACAGGGCTGTAGATCTTTATTTTATTTTCCCAGAAGCATCTATTCTATAAGTAAATGATTCCATCTTCCTTTTCTCCTGACCCATTCTCAAACACTCATTCTTTATTCCCAGCCAGGACTCCTTCTCCCCATTTCTCTGAATAAAGTTTAAAATTGAGCTATAAGAATGGATATAGCAGCTCTTTATCTGTCAGAGGAAGATTAGCGAAGGATAGTTATGGGCCCCAGGCAAAGACAGGGATGCAGGCTGCCTCTTAAAGTCTTGATTGGGAGGATTTTATTGTTATTATAAAGATGCACTTTCTTTTCTTAAAAGTTTAGAACAGGTTTTGTTTTTTTTTCCTCTTGCAGTCATAAGAGGTCATGGGCCCTTCTTTTCTTCTTTTCTTTTTATCAAGACACCTTTTAGTTTTAAGGCTGAGATTTAACAACAGCATGCACAGTAAGGACTATAGGAAGTGATGGAACCCCCTGGAAGAAAGTTTTACCTCAATCTGCATGGGGAACTCAAGACATGAGCTTTGTGCCTCCTGAAAATACACATGGGTCACAGCCCTTCCACGCAATGGAGTCCTCGGCAGGGGGCTGGGAACATCCCTCCAAGCAGCAAGGCACCAGCAACGTGGCCTTTTGATATCCTTTTCCAGCTCAAGAGTTCTTTGACTATTTTTATTATGCAACGAACAATTATGATCAAATAGACTTTATGTATTAAAATGCTCTAAAAATATAATCTTGTGGCTTCTAAGGGCTTTAAATCTCTATGGCAGAGTGTCTGCTCAAGGATCTTCAGTCCAGCTAGTACCATCCTTACCACCCCATAGTCTATAACTAGCCTCTGCTCCTGCTCCCTCCTCCCAATTTAATTTTTTTTTTAATTCTGGTGAAATAGACATTATGTCAATGTACCTGTTTTTATCCATTTTTAAGTGTCTAAGTCAGTGACATTAAGCGTGTTCACAATATTGTGAGACCACCCCCACTACCTATTTCCAGAATGCTTTCATCCTTAACAGAGACTCTGAACCTCTTCCACAATAACTCCCTCTCCTCTTCTTCTTAACGCCTAACAACTTCTATTTTACTTTCTGTCTCTGTGATTTTGCTTCTAGTCTTCAAATGAGCACTGTCTTCCCCTCCACCCCCTCACACTCAGCCAAAGGCCATTGCCTCTAAATTGTCATCTTTCAATAAGATCTTACACTTTGCACACTGTCTTATTTAATCCTAGTAAAACCTTTCTAGCTTCGTTTGATCACCTCCATTTTATACTTGAGAAAAATGAGGGTCCTACAGATAAGATCACAAAGCTAGTAAGCAGCAAAGCCAGGATTCAACTCAGGTTATCTGAATACCAATTCCTGCCCTTAACCATCACTCCATCCTCCTGCCTCACTGGCTATCGAAGCTGTACATCTGCCAACCACTTGACAACACAGATTCTCGCCGAAGATTAGCATCATGGAGTCTAATCTTTATACAAACCCCCGGATGGGAGAAATGCAGTTTATGAAGTAGATACATGCGCTTTACCAATAGGAAGCAGAGTTAGTATGTGGTTATGTGTCCAGCCTGGAAACAGTAACCTTAGCCAAGTTACTATAAAATACGAATTTCTAGTCAATTTCTACTACTATTAAAACATGATGATGATGATACCCATCATACTGAGTTCTTGTGAAGATAAAGTAAATGAATGCATACAGAGGGCAAAGAACAGAACCTAATGCTTAGAAAACCTTATGCGTGTGAGTGCTTTTATGATTGTCACCCAATTTTTTGACTCTGATTTATTTTAAAACCTCATTTGGGTCATAGATCTCTTGACAATTGTTACACATCTCTGATTTAGACAGTTACGCATCTCTGCTTTCTGAGCTGAGTAACAGAACCCTGGCTTATACTGGCTTAAAACAGAAACATGTCTGAAGTTAGGAAGTGAGCAGAGCACCAGCACTCACCGGGGCCTTCAACACCGTGTTTCTCTCCACTCCGCCATCTTAGCATCAGCCTCATTCTAAGCATGGCTTGTAGGGACAAGATGGCTTCCGGGGTCAGCCCTTGAGTGTGCTTCCTGTTCAGAGCAGAAAGAGAGAGGGAATGAAATAGCTTCTTCTCGTCAGGATTGGGCCGCTTCAGTCCTCATGTCCGCTCAGAGTACACTACTGGGTGCTGTCAAGAGTCCCTCCTGACGCTGGGGGAAGGGATGGCCGCCTAAATCACACCAGAGTTGTTACAGCAGAGTTTCAAATGTCTATGTCCCAAATGTAACATGATCTTGGCAGGCAAACTTGGAAGTTTCAGTCTCCAGATTCTGACCACTGTGGTAGTTATTCTAAATATTACCCGTGGACGTGACCTACGGATGAGTCAGATTTCCAGGAAGTTGGATCTGTAAAACACTGTTTGATCCCTTTTGGACTATGATTACTGAAATGCACCGTTATCGCTTTCACTATGGGGCTCTTCCTCGCCTACGGTAATATTAGGAAAATATATGCTTCTTCTCACAACTCATTTGATTATGGTTTTTGGACATTGGGAAACACTGTCAGATAATTAAAGATGCTTTCCTTTTCCTTAGGCGTTTAGACACCTTGGGTTTATGACTTACCTCAGGGAGCTATCGAATTCATTTTCCTGTGCTAACACTATGTCTTGTTAGTGTTCCTTATCAAGTCTCCCTTCTCCCTAACCCAATTAACTTTTCGTATAGTATGTAAATTTCTACTCACCCAATTTCCTTATTGCAAAAAACAGGGTAATGATAAACACAAACAAAAATATGGGAGGAAAATTTACACCCAATGCAAATCCCAGTGCTGTTGTTAATTGAAAAAGTGAAGCGAGATAAATGTTCAGTTAAGATAATTATTGAATGAATGACGATATAGCCGTAGAGTTTGACTTTTACAAATTTTGACAAAGAATTTTTCATAAATGAAAAAAAAAAATTAGCTGTTTTTAATTTTGGCCTTAAAAGCAGCAAGTAAAATTACTATGAATCTTCCATTTCTGACAAGATAAGTTGAACTACTTAGCTACTTTCCACTAGAAAAAAATAGAAATGCTCATTAAATTTTTAAAATAAATTTTTGTAAATAGCTGAGAGGTTAAAAGGAAAGGAAGGGAGAAACTTTTTTCAGTTATTTAATTAGAAATGAATTGAATTTAGAAAATAAAAGTAGATCACAGGAAGTGTAGTGGAACAACAAATTGATAAATGTCAGAATAAATCTAAATAATCATTAAGTTTTTTCTAAACTATATAAAAACAAACCAAAAATATTATGCACAAGAAAAATGACTCATTTTAAGGAGTTTAAAAACAAAGTGGGCCCAAAATATTGGGTAAAGACAGGGAAGAGATGAGAGGTAGCGGAAGTGCAGTCCTCCTAGGAGAACAGACGTGCGCTATATGTTATGTTCCTTAGCTCCAGGACACAGCTAGAAGTTCAGGGGTGACCAGTGAAAGAACAGAAATAGAACATGTCCTTCCAAACATGAATATTCAAAGTAAATATTAGTAGCAAATTCACTCACTAAAAGATAAAGATAATTAATTATTTTTAATATTCTTTATCCTCTTAGTGATGTTTTTGCATTACTACATAGTACTTTATCCTTACAAAAATATTTTTGTTCAAATTTGCTTGTCTGATATAAATATAAATCCCATTATCTGCAGTCAGTCATTATGGACATTTTAGAATGTTTGTTCATTACCTTCAGAAATTGTATAAATATATGTTTTTTTTTTCAGAAAGGCTTTGATTTAGAGAAAGTATAAATTTTAATATAAAAATATTAATATCCAAATATTATTTCTAGCCTTCTTCTAGTAATTATATATATATATATATATATGTGGGCAGGTCAGGAGAGCTCTGCCGCGCCATGTGGGTCAACTCCCTGGCGGGGGATCTAACTTGTGCGGCAGTGGCTTTGGAGAGCTTTATAATGTGGTGCTTTAACAGGTTGCGCCACCAGGGAGAGCCCAAAAGTAGAATATTATAAGTAGACTTTTGTTAGATGTTCTTCATCAAGTTAAGGAAAGTTATTTTCTAAAGAAAGTATTTCTATTTTCAGTTTTTGTTATGAATAATACTTTGATTTTATACTTTTAAAACTTCAAAGTCTTACAAGACATCTTGTCTTTTATCCCAAGTTCTATTCAGTATTGTTCTATAGGAGGTTTTATCCAACAGAGACAGGAAAAAGGAAATCAGAGGTAAATGGATTAAGGCATTGTCAATGTTCACAAACAATATGCATATGTATTTTTGATGTGAGAAATACAAGAAAGTCTTGGCATGAACTATTTGAAATGCTACAGATTTCAGCAAATTTGCTAAATACAGCCCCATGGAAATGCAACCTAATGTTGCATCATTAATATTACCCATGTAGAAAGGAATAAATCCATGCCATGGGTAAGGGCAAGACTAGAAATCAAAAGGTGTGATATTTCTATTTACATAATAATATGAGTATTATCTTAAACCAAAGCCTTTCTGGAAAAATAAGTAACATTTGTTTATATAATCTCTAAAAACCATTAGGGAACACTCCAAAAGTTCAAGTGTAGCTGACTCTAAGGAGTATCTGTTTTACATTTCTACAATAAACAGTGTTATTTTAAGAGGGAGAGGATACTCTTTCTCAAAGTAAAAATAAGTTACTGACTCCAAACACACACAGCATCTGTCTCCTACCCGTCTACCTCCTAAAGAGGCATTTTAACTCGCCAGAGTTTTTCCCCATCCAATCTGTGTTCTACTCTTCAGATACATCCAACTTTAATCCTCATCTGAAAATACTTTTTCTCCATTTCTTGGAAGCATACACCTTCATTTCTCCTTCTTCGCTTCTTAACACTGTATCGTCAATGACTGTGACACACTCTGTAGGAGAGCCTACAAACCCACTAAACACTTCCAGCACCTTCTTGGGCAGTGCGGGAGGGAAGAGTGAGCTGTGTGTTTCTTTTTCTTTTTTTCTTTTTATTATTTTAAAAAAATTTATTTATTTATTCATACAGAACTGGGGTACAGGCCAGAGATGCGGTGGGTGAGAGGATTCACCAGGGACAGAATGGGGAGCAGAACAGGCAGAAGGACAAAGTACACTGCTGAGGGGAGCAGCGGGCGGGTCAGGAGCGGTCTGCGGGGCCATGTGGTCACCTCCCAGGCGGGCGAAAATCGAACTCATGCGGAAGTGGCTTAGGCTTCTCAGTGCTGTGCTCTAACCTGCTGCGCCACCAGGGAGGGCCCGAGCTATGTGTTTCTTGATGTAGAGAGCAGGCAGTTTCTAGCGTGGGAAGGTCTCAGTGTCCAAAATTCCACCACTAAAATAAAAGTTTTGGTAAGGCCTTGTCCCCTTTTGCTTCCTTTTTAGATTACTTTTTCAGGTGTAGACTAGGACATTAAGCCTCCCTGTTTGAAATCCCCTTCATACATGAGAAGGAACAGAAGATTAAAGAAAAGGGAAAATCCAATTTCTCAAAATTGGAATGGGGCCTCCTGATAGTGACTTGCCATCTCTCATTGCGGCAAGGAAAATTTGGGGGAAGATCAGAAAGGAGACTGGCTCCCCAGAGCTGACTTATTCCATGATGTGCTAATATTAGATTCTCCTAAGAAAGACTTTCTCAGATTATTCTGCCAGGATCTTCTGTAGAAACTACTACGATCCAATTTTCAGAATGTAGTCAAATGCTTCTGTCTTTCATTTGGCTCATAAGTGAGTGAGAAATAGCAACCAGGAAGCCTCATTTGTTTGGCAGAAGTTGCTGGGGTGGGGGGTGGGGTGGAGGGGAGGTGTGGCCCTGGGGCGCCTCCTCTATAAACCTCAGCCCAGAGCCAGGGAAGGCAGAGGCCAGGGTAGGCCAGTGCCCCCAGCCTGTCAACACTGGAAGGGGTGCAGGGCACCCATGGGGTATTTCCAGCTCTAGACTCTCACTCACCCCCATGACTTGGTCCATCATGGTTAGTCCCTCACTTGCTCAGATTAGGGTTAGCTTCGTTTAGTGACTTTCATTATTAGGCCTTCAGAATACTAGGAGCCCTGAAGCTCTGGATAAAATCTGGGCATCTTAAGTGATCTAAATTTTTTTCTCAGGTCCCACAGGAAGTTTGAAATAATTGGAAATTTAGCCTGTCACGTGACCAGTGAACAGCACGACCTTCTCCCCACATGTGAGGTCTCTGCTGGAACTTGAGGCCAGGAAAGAGGTGTAGACACAGCAAAATCCCTGTTGTAAGATCTCAGGCAGTGACAGAGCAGAGGGCAAAGAGCCATGAAACAGAGCAGCAGAAGAAAAGTGTCACAAGAGAGTTCCCACCTGACTTCAACTTTGTGGCCAAGCCCTTGGGCTGGGCAAGCGGAGACAATGCTGTTTAGCTGTGACGTTGGATGACAGAGTAACAGCCAGCAGCCACTGGCGTCATACTGAGCCCCTGGCCTGTATGATACTTCTTCACCTTCTTAGTAACCAGTAGGAGGCGCTCTGGTCTGTCTCGGAATAGGCATTTGAGATTCAGAAGCAATCGCTGAGATGGAGTTTGGGGTGCCAGGTATTTATTAGGGTTTAGCACCTATAAATGGAAAATAAAGAAAACCGGAAGCAGATGACAAAGATCAATTCAGACGAAGCTGAGCTGCAGTGCCGTCTGGGTGGGCCACGGAGGACCGGGATGGCAGGCAGACATGCTCATCTCACTCATCACGAGATAAAGGTTTCCCTGAGGAAGACAGAAGCTCCAGCAAGGTGCTATCTGCTGTCGAGGAGTCCTCAAAGCTAGAGGCTATTTGTTCATGATTCTCCCAAGTGCTGGAACTTGTCTGCCCCCAAGTACCTACATGCCAAACTCTTATATAAGTTACATGTAAAATAGTTGGCACAGAGAAGTTGTTCAATAATTTGAGACTTTGTTAATCAACACAGAACCTGGGCTGCAGGAACAGATAACCTGAAATGATGACATTTGGACGCCATTGTTTATCACTGTCCATGATAACTTCCAGAAGATATGATGCAAGGGAAAAGTGTCATCTACCTCAATGAGACCTTAAAACTCTTCTTTTCCCCTCCTCTGGCCAAAGCCAGCTGATGCTGAGACTCACCCCAGCTACAAAGTGCAGTGAGGAGAGACTGGGTGATGTGATCATAGAAACTACCACTCCTGGATGTAGGTGAAATTTAGACAGAAAGGAAACTGCTGTGTGGTATGATTTCCTCAAAGCGATACCATGAAGAATTTGTCCATTTTGTGAGCATTAAGTAGAACTATTTTGTAGGGGTGGTATTGGGAAAAAGTTCCTCGGGTGGGTGGCAGGTTGCCTGTTAATCACCAACAGGATGCTGCACAATGAGGAGGTGGCTGCAGCAGTCGGGGGTCTTCGGGGAGGCTGAGCTCCGCAGGGAACTGAGCCTGTGGGAACTGCATGATCGGGTGCAAGGAGCTGTGAAGGAACTGTCATTACTAAGCAAACCCACACTTTCCCATTGCTCACAGTGAGACCTGCTCTTAAAATACAAAGTGACAATGGAGACAATAGGAACGACCTTTGGAACATGAGCCCCGCGTCAGTGGGGGGACCCTGCCTGCTCAACACTTTTGACCCAATCAGTGAAGCAGAAAGGGATAACCTGACGTGATGACATTTGGTCACCATTGTTCATCTGCCGATCATTTTTAATTAGGGGAATGTAGGAGTCAAAAGTTTTTCTATTTTTTATGTTCTTTTGTTCATGTTCGTGCCACACTTTCAACTTTCTTAAGCATCCCTCCCAGTTATTGGATCTGCTCCCTGTCAGAACAATGTTTGACAAACTCTGACTATCCCCTTAGCCCCTCTTTCTTTCTCATCATCTTCTCACCTCCTGCAGTATGGATTCTACCACCATCAGGATAGAAACGCTCTTGTTGCAGGCACCAACAGGATCCTTAGGGGCAACCTAGTGTTTTCAAAACAGGTCATTGGAAGCATCTTCCTTCTCTTGACTGTTTCCCTGTAGAACTTTTATCTGGTTTTCTTATAATAATAACAAATAATTTTTACATTGGGTATCAACTTCTCCCAATTGGAATGACTGCCTGGAGTGTTGTGTTAAGAAGAGAAGTCAAGTTACATCTAAGATATGGTAATTGATTAACATGTCTGTCACAGGCACAAGCAGGGAGGCATGGCATGTATTCTGTGCTTTCACCTTTCTGCACCACAAATCATGTCTCCCCACATTTCTTCTTGGTGTCTCATTTTCTTTCACTATTTAGGCATTGTTGACTTCTTCTTGACCCCTAATGGAGTCTATATTTATTGCCGCTTGTGATAGAGCCACTAAGAGAATTAATAAGACAATGGATAGAAAATGTCTTAAATATATTGGATTTGGCATCAGTCTTAACAATTATCATCATCCTACGTTTTAAAAAATTCCTTTCATAGACCTGCTTCATCAGCTATTTCATGTTCTTTCTCTACTTAGCTATGACCTTGACTCGGAGTCTACTTTCCCAGCCCATAATCTAACAAGGAAGAAGACAAGGTAGAGATTAGTAAACAGAGACTGCAAAATTTACTGGCAGGGATACCAGCCCTCACATCAGACCCTACTGCCAAGAGCTCTGACCTTGGGCTCCGCAATGACATTGCCTGATCACCTGCTGCCTTACTTTCTCCCTCATCTCCTGCCTTCTTCTCTTCTGCTGTGAGCATCCTTTGAGTGCCTCTACAAGAGTAGAAAGGCAGGTTGGGAGGAAAAGCAGAAACACAGAAGTACCAGTAGATCAAAAGACAGGAAAGAAAGAAAAAAAAGAAGAAAAAAAACATGGGGAAGCAAACAGCCTTCCTCTCCAGAGCCAAGAAGCTCTCTCAGTCTCACTACCTGGGCTGCCCCTGGTGGTGGAGACTCCCAGGCGCCATCTTGGCTGATGCCTCCTGGAAGGACATTTTGTCTTCATTATCTATTTCTCTATGCCAAAGAGAAATTTTGCTATGGGCTATCTGTAATCCTACCTTTTCTCTTACCTCTAAAGCAGGGGGCATCAGGAAGCTTTACGTCAGTCCATGGGAGGGAGGGGCTATCTGGTGAGCCAGGATTCCCAGCGAGAAGTTCCCTTTTAGCTCCAGGGGCTCCTTAGTTTTCCCACCCACCTGCAGGAGTGAGGGCCTCCCTGCCAAGGTCCAAGGAGCCCCTCCTCATAGAAGGTCAGCACCCTTGTTTCAGTTCATTTCCAAGCCTCCAGGGAAAGGGTTTCATCTCAACACACCGACCTTTTGTTCAAAGGACAAGTCATCTCTTGTTAGTTGACCTGTGGGGAATGCCCTCTGAGGCCAAGAGGTGAAGCCAGAGCAAGGCCCACCCCCTAAGACCACTGGTCTCTGGGGGACAGTCACCCAGCACCTCCCAACACCACTTGTCTCTGGGGGACAGTCACCCAGGGAACTGGCACAGCTTCGGGGCTCTGGCGCACAAAACTGTCAAAATAAAATAGCAAAGCTATAAAGACAAAGGGCATGCCTGGTGTGGACCCTGAAGTACCCCCCCTAAAGCTGCTATCAAGGGGCAAATACCTCCTGACCAGAAATGCAAGGGCCGCCTTGTTGCATTAAGCTGCATTATAAAGAAATCCATCAGCCCCCAGCACAGTGCTCCTCTGGGGCTTTGCACAAGGATATTTTAGCTGTAATGAACAAAAAGATATACTGATTGCCTGAAATTAAAAAGTACAGGGGTGCTGAGTTACTCCCGTGTAGGATCCTGGAGCCTGTGCTTTGCTGGGCGGAGCCTGGAAGTCCTCTGAGGCCTCGGCCCGCACCTTCGCCGTGGCCCTTCCCTCCTGTCCTCTCCCTGCCTTCCTAATGTGGCCCTCCCAGGGCGGCCCTGCAAGGGAAGGGTACTGCAGGTGCCATTAGGTTGTCCTGGTGTGTGTCAGAAGGGTTGCAGGAACTCAGGTATTCCTACCGCTCCTGCACCGCCCTGTCCCCCCCCCCTCCTGGGTCTGCAGCTAAGTGAAAAATGCAGTGAGCATCTGTGGAGACCGGCCAGTCCAGACAACTAAGATCCAGGCTCTTAATTACTAAGTTCAGAAGATGCTGCTCCAGGGCAGAGGCCACAGAATGTTCCCAGAAGAGTAGAGAGACTGGAAACTGCCTCTGCCTATTTTGTTTTCGGAGAAATGAAAAACAAGTGCTGGGAACATCTGAGTTTAGGGGAAAACAATAATAATTACGTAAAGCAATGTGACACTAGTGTCCCCAGCCCAGCTCTTATATTCTACCCAGAGGCAGGAAAACTAGGGAAGGAGTCGGAAGAATCCTCTACCAACAATTGTGGAGTGTCAACAAAATGGGCAACATAATTTGGGGGGAACCCAGAACAAAATGAAAATGTAAGGTCCATTGTGCAAAGGCAAGGGGGGGGGGCGAGGTTTAAATTTTTTACCTTTCTTAGGCTGCCTGTCAGTTTGTCCTGGGGGTTTTATTCGTATTTAATGCCCTTCTAAGTAAAGACATTATAATTTAAAATACTAGCCCTGTGTGACCATTCTCTTTGCAATGCCAGTTTCACACACAAGTTGAAGAGGCTCTATCTCACATGCAGCGTCACTGAAATGACACAATTTGTACTTCAGAGCTGGTGTGTGCAAATGTATTTTGTTCTTTCCAGAACAACAGAAACACAACTCAGAACT
The DNA here is from genome assembly GCF_000260355.1 of Condylura cristata. Lineage (NCBI taxonomy): Eukaryota > Metazoa > Chordata > Mammalia > Eulipotyphla > Talpidae > Condylura > Condylura cristata. The sequence continues at coordinate 11,287,225 of NW_004567119.1, read as the reverse complement.
AACACGACTGCTTTTATTTCTCTTCTTGCCACCGGCACCATCATCACTCAACAGCTTCACTCTTGGCCACAGAGGGGTGAGGAAGGACTGGGGGGAAAGGACCCATGAATTGTCCGCTCTTAACCTTCCTTCTAAGGCATCATTTTCAGGAAATGATTGGCCACATGGAAAGTAACATGAAATGGGAAGAATACGGTTGGGCTGCTGGGATGGTTTGTTCTGTGGAATGCCATCATCATCTCTCTCTACTCAAAGCAAGTTCTTTCTGGGATGGAAAGCCATGGGGCTGTCGGCACCGAGCTGGCTTACAGAGGCCACACGCTTATACCTTGTACCAACTCTGCCTTGCCCTCAGCTCCCTTGATGCTCACAGGGCACCACCAAGGTTCTGTGCAGGAAGCAATGCTAGATACACAGACTGGGCATCTCCGCCACTGGCTAGCATACGCTTCTTACTACCACTCACTCAAAGACAAAATGATTAAGAATTCCCACCATGACAGCAGAGTATGAAACCATGCATGAGCCCAGAGCCTTGCAAATGTTCAGCTTGCCACCCATGAAGCCAGCCTGAGCATCAGAGAGAAGACGCCTTGATGTGCCATCAACTGGTAGTGGCTGGAGGAAATACTACAGACCCATCCCACAGCCCCAGGACAACCAGAGGGACAACTCCATGACATGACAACTCCACCTTAAAGGCAGCATGGATGGGATAAATAAATCTTTCCAGTAAGCCCAAATACTAGCAGGGACAATGACTGGACATCCTAATTTCAATAGGTTGCCTGGAGGGTTGGGACAGGAGCCTCCTAGGACTGCTTGGGGACCATCCACAGGAGTCAAGGCAAGAGACTATACCTCCAGAGCCTTCCCCTGGCCATGTGCACAGCTGTGAAGAGGGTGGCATTGATTAGGTGGGGAAATCACCAGATTGGACTGGTTGCCTTGCATGGGTCTGACATTGCCCTCTAGGGGATAAGCTGGGCCTCTGAGTCAAATGGAAATCAGTTCCACCCAGAAAGATCTGCTATCATGCACCCCCACCTTGCAGAGGACTGTCGTCTGTGAATTCCCATCCTGGTAGACATCAATCGCATTCTGCTGTGTTGCTATTTTAAGCATGAGCTGAGGCACATATCCCTCAGCTCATTGTAGAAGTGCCCTGGGTCTTCCCTTCACAGTGCCTCTCCGTTTGCCCTCGTACATGTGATTATTTTCATTAACCTCTGAGCTGCTTTTGCTCATTCTGTAGCTGCTGGCACATTCCTGACCCCAGTGGGGGGAGACATGGTGGATTAGCCTCGATATCACTCTGCTCCAGCTCCTCACGCCCTTGATCATGGATCTCTGAAGTGCAAACTGGATCTGGGTGCAAACTGTGGAACTTTGCCTCAGGAAGAAATGGATGGACATCAAGCTTACAGCCCCTAAAACCTTTCTACCAACCTCATAGCGCGAATCCCAACACGCGGTAGAAGAGTCTAAGCTCTCAATTGACATTTTTGAGGGTGGTTCCCGGATATCAATGTTTCCCTAAAAATCACTTGGAAGAGCTACAAACTACATAATTATGTCAATGTCCTAATTAACCCCGTCCTGTTTTAGTATTTCTATTTCTGACTATCTCTTTTATGTGTAGAGCTCTAGGGGTGCCATTACTGGCTCAGAGATGCTTAATCATGAGGGCCACGCGGCTGGGCAGGAACCTGTCCTTGGTGACACTCTGATAACACGCCTCCACCAGCACCGAGTTAGCTGTTTTGTTGTTGATGTTGTTGTTTTTTAGTTTTCCAATTTGATAAATGAAAAAGAGTATCTAAGTATCTAGTAGGGATTTTAATTTTGACTTCATTGATCTCTAATAGTCTAAATATTGTATTAGTTATTTTACTGCCTCTTCTGTAATAATTCAAAAAAATTTTCCTATTGGTTTTGACATCTTATTTTCTCATAGTCAAAGTATATCAGCTTACTAAGAATATCAATCCCTTGTATTTACGGCAGACTTTTTTCTCTTTTCCTTCCCTCCCTGCCCAAATCCCGAGGAAGGTATTTTCTCTCAGGAGTCTGTTTTCCATTACATTTGTAGTGATTTTTCTTTTTCATATGCTCGCTGAAGTTTTAAACTTTTATGAGTCAGACCTATCTATTTTCTTAGTTATTTTAGAAATTTTTCTATGTAATTGAATTTGTTCTATTTTAAAAATTCTATTTAAGTCACATAGAAATTCTTTTTGTGTGCTGAGGTTCTAGATGAACACTTACTCCCCTCGCCAGCCTGCTTCCCCAGCAGCTGGCTCAGTATTGCCTCCGCGGAAGTGCCAGTATGTGCAGCTGTTCAGGTCACGTGACACCAAAGAGCAGCACATCTGAAGAAGTGACCTTACCTGGAAGATGTGCTAGGTTTGCACTTATTATAGCATTTTCTGCCAGGTGACAGTAAACTGTCTGGTTTTAACATACTCATTATGCTATGACAATTTCCCAGAGATGGAAGAGAGATGTCTGAGCGAGGGGAGCGTTAGCAGTTTTATACAAAGCACCGTCCACACTTGCACTGAGCTGCCAAGTGCACCACCTGCCAACACCTTGCTTCAGACTTAGTAGCTTCAAGAACTGGAACTCAGTCTGAATAGATCTTGCCACAGAAAGCACACACATCCCTTTCCTTCCTGAGAATGAGTGGATGGGCCTTCCTACATCAGCCTCCGTCAAACACTAAAGACTTCCAGGAGGGTTGATTTGCCACAATCTGAAATAGAACCACAGGGCTCTCTTTTTTCCTCTCCTCTTTTAAATAAAGAAAGAAGGAAATCTTTTCTTGCCAGTACTCTCAACTGGCCTTACAGATGGGATTCCATGTCCCCCAATGAGTAAATGCCAGGTGACCACATTACCCAGGCAGTAAGCTCTTGCTTCAGCCTCCCCGAATTCTCCACCGAAGCTGAGAGTGATTTGTGCTGTCTGTGTTTGTCTCCAAGGCTTGTCTCGGGTCCTTTAAGTAGGCTATTAAAAACTTTCTGATTAACTTGGTCTCAGGGCTAACTTTTTGTTTGCTTGTTTGTTTGGAGAGCATAAATCGAGTTTCCACACCCTTGTGCTCAGAAAGCGGCCTGGGTAAATCACCAGGAAGTAGTCAGGCTTAACAATTCCAGGAGTGTGATCCTACTTTCAAATCTGAGAGACTCAAGATTTGTCTGATTCATAAAAACTCCATGGCACAGGTGTGTGGAGTGAGAATTCCCATTCATTCGAAGGCCATTTTAGTTGTCAGGAGATTGGAAGAAGGCTCTGTTCTTTTGCAAAGCGGCAATGTTTTCACCAATAGTACATATGTGTGTATGTATATAGACATGTCCCTGTTTTGGGATACAAATAAATTTATGTGTTATTTACACACAGCTTTAAATCATTTTACCAAGAGAAATATGCAACCTAGAAATTTAACTGCTCTTTCTGGTGCATAACAAGGCTACCTCTTTGAAAAGAAAATGGAAGAGTGAGAAGAGGCAGCATTTTCTGTTAACTGGAAAACTCATGATATTAGCTTATCCCTGGCATGTAGAATAGTGGCCTTCTGTGTGTGATTCCATTTGCTTTTTATAAAATCTCTGTGAAGTAAGAAGACTTGGCGGTAGAAAGCTAAAATATATGATTAGATAGACAGACAGACAGGTAGACCGGCTTAACAAAAGAAGCTGACCTTCTAAAATCCATGCAGAATGTTTCCACAAGGCTAGACTCAGGGACTGCGACACCCAGCGGTCCAGCTGTCTTCTCATATGCTGCGTTGCAAACACTAGCAGGTCACACTGTATTGTGGACATTTTGGCATAATACTTAATTTCCCAGGCCTTGGGCAGTTACTGAAAAGTTATGTCTTGAGACGAATCCTTCACTGAGAATTCTAGCTTCAGAAGAAAGCAGAACCAAAATGAGACAAAGTGAGTGATTATTCTTTTGACATCCTGGTAATCAAAGAGCAGTAGGTAAGTTTTGAGACCAGTCCATTGTGGATTTAGGCCTGGATAGGACTCGACATCACAGATGGAGATGGACTAGGCTGTTTAGACCACTGTCTTGAGAATTCTTCAAGAAAATTCAGAAGGAAGTGAGCACCACACTTGTTACTGGGCTCATGGCAGACATCATCAATCAATCTCTGCACCCTTGCCATTAGCTGATGTCTTGGATCAGAAGGGAATGGAGTTAGATTAAAATCTTTGTGGTTAATAAACTACAGGCAGAAATTGGTTTCAAAACACAGAAACCTTAGATTCCGAGGTGACACAAGAATGTTCACTGGCTTTACTTCCTTCTGAACTTTCACTGAAGAATTCTCAAGACAGTGACTTAAACAGCTTCCACCCACTCCCTGTGATCAGCATGAGAGAAGAAGCTAGTCGCCATGACAGTTCAGTTCTTAGTCATATTGTTCTTCTTTCTCGATTACACATTCCTTCATTCCAATCAAGTCCCTGTATCACTAAAATCAGCCCACATGAGCCTCTTAGGACCATAAAACCTTTCTCTCCATCTAAACCTACCTACTGTGGGGCTCAAGTTGAAAGCTCTTCTGAAATTCCTGGCCTGTCTCTGCAAATGGATTTGAAACAGGGCAAACCATCTCCCCACACTGAGACTTTATGTTTCACCTGGACTGTAAAATGACAAAAGGGACAGATACCTCTCACCATCCTGGTCACTGAGCACCACCCTAAACTCAATGTCCTCACAACACTATTGATTTGTTGGATATTTGTTTTTTGGCATCAAAAAATCAAATTAAGCTTCTGGGAGACAGGGAAGACTTTCTACGTACCAGAATTTGGTAGATCTTTAAGACCTACATGGATTAATGAGAACAGAAAAGAAAGGCAGCAATGACTATTTGTTAAACTTATGTTGGGAAAAGATCCATTTTTAAGCATGGGATTTTATAGAGAATCCTTAAATTTTACGACATTCAAGAAAATATTATGCCTTCCTGGGTTTTTAGGAATATCTTACTCTACTTATTTTTTTAAAATTTTATTCAGCAAGCAAATATTGCTGAAACACCTGTCATGTGCCAACATATCGGTGTGGACTTTTCAGGAAGAACTTCATCCTACCCAGCATGGATGGAAACTTCCACAAGCCCCCCAGTGGAAGAACTGACCCAGCTCATGATCCCAGGCACGTATCTCAGAACAGGGTGAAAAATTAGTTTGAGCTAAGTCTTTATGGCTTCATAGACCACAAGCACAGATTGGCCTCAAAACTTACTGTCTGTCAATGTGGATTCCTACACTGTGTTAAAAAAAAAAATCACTCTATTTCATTTTGTTTCTATTTCCTTCTGAGATGCCTCTGCTCTCACAACTACCATTGAAACTCAGAAATGGGAATTCCTCTCTTTTTCCCTCCTAACTGGTATTTTTCACAAAGCCTCTATCTTATCCATACACACAAAGACCCATTGTTCTGGGAAAGACCCAGCACTGTCCTGCCTAAATTGTTTTTCTCAGCCACATCCTAATTTATCCCTTCATGTCAATGAGACAATCAGGCATGGGGCAGGCTGTATATAAGGATGTCCAGTGAAGCATCCATCTAGAATAGAAAGCCCAGAAACAGCATAAACATTCCGCAGAAGGAGAATGACTAATTATGGTACTTCCACTACGTGGAACACAAAGTAGGCTTTAAATAAGCATATTTAATGGCACAGAGAAATGCTCCTAATATAATGGTATGTGAATAAAAAGCAAACACAAAACTAACCAGTTCTATAACTGCATGCATACATATGTATGCACAGAGATGGCTAGAAGGAAATCATCAAAACATTAATACTTGTTGACTTGTAGTAGTGGAATGTTGTGGGATATTTTTTCTTATTCACACTTTCGTAACTTTCTGAAATTTCCACAAAAAATCATGACATTTTATAATTATAAAAAAGAGCACACATTGAGAAGATGTATCTGTCATGGCTTATGAGAGAGAAATAATCATGTAAGGTCAGTGATTATTAAATCCCAGTGTGCGTCAGAAGCCTTTGAAGGCCTCCTTAAAGCCCAGGTCACCTGCTGCCACCACCAGAGTTTTTAGGTCAGTGGGTCTGGGGTGGGGCCCAAGAATTTGCATTTCTAACAGGTCACTTTGCTACTGTGGGTCCAGGACTACTCCTTGAGAGCCACTACTGTAGGTATTTCAGGTAGAAACTGGTTTGATTTTAAGCAGGAAGAGGTATTTCACATAGGAAGAAAAGTGTCAGGCAAACTGCTGACTATGGAAGAGGAAGGCAATTTCGGAGAGCTGCCACACTTCCTGGTCACATGACTACCACAGGACCCAGCAGTCACCAAGGTGCTGTTCATACCCATTGGCCAGGGAACTGCTGCAGGCTTCATAGCTGCCCGTTGACCCTGAGGTTGTACAGGACAGTAGAACACAGAACTCAGCACAATCTCACACACGCTGCTGTCCACCGAGCCACCAAGCTTCTGCCAGAGGAAGACGAGGCCCTTTCCAGCCTTCCAAAGCTCCTGGGGTGTTTTTTCCCCTGGAAGCAAGGGAGTCTTGATGTATAGTTTGTAGACTTCCAGCCCCAAGAAACGAGGGTGGGCATGGACTTGATTGGAAAGTTGATAGACAGCAATAGGGACAGAGAGGGGAGAAGAGCAGCAAGTGGGGAGAGGAGGAGAGAGAGGGAAGTGTATCTCGAAGATGGGGTGTCTCGAAGGTGGGTGTGGAGTTCAATGAAATCAGCAGTTGTCGAGTGGGGATGGGTTAGCGGGATCTCTGGGGACAATGTGGGACTGGGACCAAGGGGGTGGCCGCACCAGGCTAACAGCACAGGGCAGAATTCAGATTTTTGGACAAAAGGTGCCAAAATATGTTACATAGAGGTGAGCAGTAGTTTGAACCAGGATCAGACCAAACTCTGACTTAAGCTTTGTGATAACAATAGAATAGTTCTGTGATTCCTCCTGCCTGATTCCCACCATAGGCCTGAGGATGTTTGGTGTACAAGAATAGCTGAAACAGTCTCTGTGTAAAAACCATCATGTTTCTTTGAGTAACCACTGAATTGCCCAAAAAAACAGAGGTAGACATCCTTCTGAAAGCGTCTGAGCAGCCCAGGAGATGAGCGCCCCCACCTCAGCCCCTACTCCCATTCCCCCATCTTTTCCACCCTCCACCCCACCCCACCCCACAACTAGCAGTTGGCTTGTTTGTTTCTTTTTAATAACAGTGGTCTACAACACTGTTGTTTAGGAGGACAGGTTCGGCCTCTTCAAATGAACGCTGCAACTCATGTCCACACCAAAGTACCCATATTCCTCCACTGCAGTCCATTGACCCCTCCACACCCTTCACCCTGACCTCGGTACTGCAATCAGATTCCAAAGGTTTGCTTTTTCTGTTCCTTTGCTTAGTTTCTGTATACTCCACATGGAGGAAATCATCCAGAAGCTGTCTTTTTCCTTCTGACCTATTTCACTTAGCCTGATTCCCGCCAGTTTGCAAACAGCAGACTTTTCTCTTTCTTTATAGCTGAGTGATATACTTTTGTGTGTATATTCCACATCTTGATCTACTCTTCTTTGCTGGACACTTAGAATGTTTCCCTACTTGGCTATTGTGGATAGTGCCGCAGTGAGCACAGGAGAGCATATGTCCATTTGAATTAGTGTTTTCACATTGTTCAAGTGGATACCTAGGAGTGAAATTGCTGGATCAAATGCTAGATCTGTTCATTGTAACCTGGGGGGAACCTCCTTACTGTCTTCCATGGGGCTGGCCCTACATTCCCACCAGCGGTGTAGGGGAACTTGCAGCCCTGTCTGTGGGCTACTCTCCCTTTGCAACAAAGCCAACCTTGAGAACAGCTGTGCTAAGCTCCAAGCCCCAAGGAATTGCTGTGTCACTGTGCATTTATGGTTGGCAAAGGCTGTCTCTTTTTCCTCCCTTTGTAGAGCAGCCAGCTGAAATGGCTCTGACAGAAGAGCAGGAGGTTTTAGGTCAATCTGGGGCATCTTTGAGTCCAAAGAACTGGGTTCTGAAAAGCATGGAGCTGCCCTTGGGAACAGACAGGAGATTTGGATAAAAGATAACTAGCAGGAGGAAGCCCAGTGTATTCCCTAAGTAAACAGGACAAGAAGCGCTCAAAGAGAAACAAAGGCATATTGCCTAATATTGTTGACCAAGGAGATGGAGACTTAGAGAGGTGACAGTGGGGTCCCCAGACAAAGTCTCCAGGGGTTTCGCCACTGTGTCCATTCTGCATTCTGTCCTGATCAGTGAGCCTCTGTTGGCCTCTTTGGAAGTCACAAGTGCTGCTGTGACTCTTGGTGAGAGAGTGGCAACAGATCTCACCGGACTTGCATTTCGGGAAGGAAAGTCAAAAGTGAACTTGTCAGACTACATTTGGGGCACCCCACCTTCCTGCATGGTCACTGTCCTCTGGAGTCTGGGGCTAGAACCCCAAGGAATATCTGACCCCTCTCTAGCTCTACTGGACCCCTGGGGGCTGCAGGTGCACATGGCAGCAGACTGACCGACCGTCTTGGGAGGCAGCTGGTTCAACAGGAGAGTTCCTCTTTCACCTGACCTTGCCATCTGACCACTCATTCATGGCAGAGAGTGTCTTTGGGTGTGGGGACCCATGCAGCACCCAGCACTCGCCGAGAGTGCCTCTTTCATGGCCGAACTGCATTGTCTTATGACAGGCTCATCAGATGAACGTGACAAGCACAACATTGTTTTTCTTTTCTCAGAAACATTATTTTCTGAAGCAAGGTGGGGAGCATTTTTCTTCCTAGGATGTTGGGGTAGCTGCCTTTCTCACCCGGGCACGTCTGGGGCTGGCTTTTTAAGCAACAGCTTTTGTGATGCATCTCTCAGAGTTTGAAAAGGCTACAGGGTAATATACCATCTATCTAGACATTTAAAAGGCATTTTTAAAATGCCAAATGTCTGTTCTGTCGGATTGGGTGAGCTTCTGTACTTCGTTTCCACTTTAGCTCCACGGGGGCGGGCATCTGTGGAAGCCACCAGCACAGAGGATGGAAACTTGGCGATTATGCATCCGCTTTACTGTGAGATCTGCGCTGACCAATTTACAACCGGTCTCTAATTTATCTGCATTTGAAAAACTGATCATGGAGAGCTAAGCAGAATGTGATCATAATATGACACACTCGGAGGAAAATCTGTGAGGAGGATGTGGGGGGGGGGAGGACGTGCCCACGAGTGGGAAAGAAGTTGCATGCTGGTGGGGCATCTACTTCTCATTTGTGGTGGGCTAAACCATTTCCAGGAAGCCATTCTCCATTTCCAATACCGTGTGCACTTCATTATATTATCCTAACATTTGGCAAATGGTTTTCGAGTCCAAACGGTTGGCATTATTTTACGCTAGGTGAACGGGGAGCTCTAAGCAGGCTCAGACTGGATTTGCAAAGCTAGTCTGTGAGTGTGCTGCAATTCGCTCATTCTTCTTTTTATTTAGCAGCCAGGCTGTCCTTGGAATGCTTAACTCATAACAAGAAAGGCTGCTAGTGGTTTTAGTAGCCACCAGTCAAGACAATGAAAAAAGGTATCATTCTTTACCACAGATCTAGGGATTTCCAAGTGGATTTCTCCCAGGATGCCCCATTAAGGCACAATAGCCTCAGTTGCATAAAATTTCAGTTTTTTGCTGATATCCAAAGATACTAACTACCTGTAGGTAAACAACGAAGAGAATGACTATAGAAAATAGAGAAGCAAGAGAATTGAAGTTTATAAAAAGGGACTAGGTATAATAGGACCAAATATTCTAATCAGTCTTGTCATCAATCAACAACTGTAAATTGATTGAACATTTATTCAAAGATAGTAATTAGGTGTGTCCATGATAGAGGCACCATGCAGAGAACCTGTAGTCAGGAATACCTATAAGAATTCTATACAATTACTCTAAGCACCGAGAGAAGAACTTGGGTTCTTGAGCTAAACAAATGGCTACTTTTCTTTTTAAAATTACTGTTTTGCTGTCTCATAGTGGTATTTAACTGATACACTATTTTTCACACTAAAATTTCAAAACCTGTATTTGAACATCATCACCTAATCACATTCTGCCCCAACCTGGAGGTCATATATTTGGAGCACTAGAGACTCTCTGGCCAGCTTATGGTTGCTATGACTTTGCCCCAGAACTGGGAACAGAAGGCAAAACTGGGTTAGCTGTACCTCTAATTACCAGGACACTCTGGTTCCTAGATGAAAAAGGCTCTAATTAAAAAGGCAGGAAAGATCAGATACCTCTAGAGTTCACTACTAAAGGCATCTGAAAACCTGGCTCTCAAAAAAGTTGCTTTGCTTCTGACTATTCATAGATCGGAAGACTAATTAACTATGACAAGTCAACCGCTGGAAACCACTTTCAGAAGGATGACATGATGATGGATGGGCCCATGCTGTTACGATGTCACTGCTAAAAAAGATGTGATGAGTCCTAGTTCCCATAACTCTATGCACACACAATACAGAGGTCTTTTTGCAGCCACTAAACCCCATTGCAGTGAGCTGACATGAGTCAGTTTCTCTGTATTTAAAGGCCATATTCACGGGCCAGTGACATACTGAGCTATGCTATGCCTTCCATGTCTGGCAACTGGGATGAAACCTAATATATCTTGTTTCAGGGTTTTCAAATACCAAAAGGGGAGGTTGTGCAAAAAAAAAAAAAAAGAAAAAGAAATCCAGCCACGAGCAATCGTTTCCCATTTCCAGCATGGTTAGTATGTGCATGTGCGTGTGAGACTCAGCAAGGGCCCTCTCCAGACAGAAACTGCGTGTCGTCATGAACCTTGTAGAATCACTAAGTGGCCTTTGTGTGCTTGTGGGGCTGTATTTGGGTTGGTGTCAGTTTGGGCTGGACTCCGTTTAGAACAGCGTCTGGAAAATGAATCTCAAAGGCCTTCAATCTGGGTGAGCAAAATTTTTCTGAAAAGAAGATACTAAATATTTTAGTCTTTGTGAGCCAAAAGGCAAAAGCAAGTATATTAGGCAGGCATTTCCATGACCACATAAAACGTAGCCATTATAAACCCATTCTTAACTCACCAGCTTTAAAAAAATGGGCAACTGGCAGAACTGGGCCTGCAGGCCATAGTATGCTAACCCTTGCCTTAAATAAACAAAGTTGTTAATTTTCTCACTAAGGTTATATTTTTACAAGAAAAACTCTGTTAGTTGCAGAAAATTTCTCTCAGCAGCAGAAAATCTGATCACAAGGAGTTTAAGTTAGTTTAAGATGATCACAAGAAAAATAAGTAAGTACAAAATGATATGCAGTCATCTATTTCTATTCAATATGTATGATGTATAATATGCTCGTATACTACATTGCATAATGTTAATATTTAATTGGGTCTATTTTAATATGATGTATCATGGCACCATAGTATACTAATAAATTATATACAGTAGTATATTATTATTACTTCCAGTTAACATCCCAGCCCAGTATTTTTTCCTAACTCCAGAGCTAAAGCTCTCTTATTTGATCCCTGATATTACTGCTAACTCAGCTCACAATAGCCTCCCAGACTTAACAAATCAGACTGGAGGATGGGGATGAAAAGCTGCTTGTGTAGAAAACTTAGCAAAAGTTTTGATTTTGTTACTTGAAATATTTGGAGGGGAGGTGTTTGGGAGGCTCCTACTTTGGTTAGCTGCTGACCTTATAAAAATATTTCTTCTATGAGAAAAGTGAATACTCTGTGGAACTAGTAATTTTAATTTCATTTTTGGTAGTCTACGTATGGTTCAAGAATAGAATTTACACAGAGATGTATATTCTGAGAAAGCTTGCTCCCACTCTAATCCCATCCACCTGTAAACAGTCCTGTCTGTGCTTTTGAGGTCTCTGTGTAAATATGAGCATAAATCCTGGTTTGCCTCTGTATATTATCCACAAGGTGGTCGACTATGAACACTGGTGGGTCTCTCCCTCTCTCCCTCTCTTTAGAATATAGCCTGGATTGATTTTTTTATTAGTTTATTTTTACTTATTTTTGTCAGACCATCGTCCATGCCATGGATTTTAAGGGAATCCAAATCAAGCTTTTTTCCTAATTATTTTGTAGTCTATTCAAGAGTCACTCTCAGTTTTGGGGGGCAGGTTGAAATCACATGGACCAAATTTTAGGCTCTCTTAGAGGTGTGGCCAGAACAGTTAGGATGTCTGTTCTCATGCTCATCCTCCTTCCCTCTGGTGCTGGGATAGGAGCAAGGAAGAAGACCCGGATTTCTCCTTTGCCCCGCCTGGAGGAACTGCAGCCCTCCTCTGGGGTTATTAGCTGCTCAACTGGCTTTAGTCTTAAAGTAAGTAGATGGGAGCAGGTTTGGACGAGTCATCATCTGTATCACTAGGGGTTGGCACAGGTACTAGAAACCCCCCCCCCAAAAGAGCAGTTTAAGTAAGAAAAGGACAATGAGAAGTATAGTCTGCACACGACTTAAAGAAGGGGATAGTCTGGCAGCCCAAAACTCAAAAGGGGAGCCTTAGGGAGACCCACTTCTCTTCTTCACACCCTACACACATTTTCATCCTGCCAAACCCCTCACAGATCACCTGTAAGCAGAGAGCAGGGCTCCCCTCACAAAACATTCCTAAAGTTGAGTTATCATCATTAGATTCTTTTGTTCCCAGTCATAGGTTTTCAATGAAATTCTGCTACCAGGATTGTGACCACAAAAGTCCCCTTGGCTCCCAATACAACCCGCCATATTCTGTGTAGTTTTCTCTCAGCCCTCAGTCTCCCCTTCTTCTCCCGACCTCCTCCCTGAAGGCACAATTCTGAGGCTAACGTATTATGTCCACCTTCAAGCTGTTTCTTCTTTGCACTCGAGACAGCAACAGGAGGGCACAGCTGCATGGCCTCGGTCAGAAGGCAGCTGCTTGCCAGCAACGAGCCCAGTTAACAGATATGAGGATCCTACTCTTGGGCTCTGAGTCTCCGTGCCTCTTTCCTTCTGAAAGTTTTAGCATAATAAGTCATTATCTGGAGAGAGAAAGAAATCCATGTGGTGGATAAGTTGCCAAGTTCATTTTCTCCGGCACTGGGAGCCTTGTTGAAAGCCTCTGGGATCTGGGAGCTCTGTCGGGGCCCCGGGTGTGTGTGGAAGGGCTGGCAGGCTCTGGGGAGCAGAGTCAAGGAGACTTTTCAGCCTCTCAAAGTCGTTTTCTGCGAGCTCCCTCTTTCATCCTCGCTGCCGCCTTCCCCCACTCCCTCTCTCCAGGGAGACCCGTGTCTCTACCTCAGACTACTATTCCTTAACCATCACAGCAATTTGGGCTGTTTTCATCTTGACTTCCACGTGTGAAGAATATTTTTAGCCATGCAGGGTGGAGGCCTGACTGCCAGCAGGAGGACAATGCTGGTCCTTACTGGCCGGGGCAGTTCACGGAGGCGGGTCCCGCTGGGAGAACCCCCAGGGCGGGGCCTGCTGCTGTCCACCTCTCATCCACAGAAGGCCAGGCCAGCAGGTCACTGCTGTACCGCCTGTTACCCCTACAGGAGCAGACGCTGCAGGCATGCAGGATTTCTGTTTGTAAATTCCCTTCGTAGCCCCAGAGCCTACAACTAAGTTGTCACACAGAAGCACAGCAAATATTTGTTGAATGAATAAACGTCAACCCCCAGTCAGAGAATCTGGGGCTCAGGGCTGGACTGCAGCTGCCAGGGGCGGGGGCTGGGGCCTGGCAGCAGGGAGAGCCCTTAGGGTACGTTCTGGTCTGCTGAGCGCCTGCTTGGGAGTGTCTCCAGAGACTGGCCCAAGTCCTCCAGGATCCTGGGGCCAGCAGCACAGGCCTCATGAGTCTTTGGTCTGTTCACAGTGGCCCTGGGACCCAGCACAGGCAGGGCCACGTCTCACCCTGGAACCTGCCCTGTGCAGTGGCTGGGCCATGTTCATTCAGCCCCTGGGGACGTTCTCCTGAGTCCTCACAGTGCAGTGTCTCCTAGGCTGAACAAACAGCCCATCTTGCTTTTAAAAGAAATGACACTAATTCAGTTCACTGATCAGGCTTCCAGATGAATCCATAAGGCACTGAAGATGGTTTCATTAATATACTTAAAAAAAAAAAAGCCAAGACAGAAAAAGAAAGGCTTATGTGGCCTATAGCTCAGAGCGAACCTTGAGAAATTTTCCCTGGGATGTTTAATGCAGCAAAGGCCGGAGAGAAAATAGGCTGATCGGCCCAGCGGCCTCGCCCATCTGGCTGGGGTTAGACAAACAAGGTCTGCAGCCGGAGCTTCCCGGGGTCACCCTGGTCAGAGGGGTGACCTATACCTTTTCACGTGGGCCTTTGCTGACTTTTTCAAATCACAAAGGGAGACCAGAGGAAAACTTTAAAGCTGACATCACTGAGCTCACTAAGAGAGTAAGAGCCTACCTCTGCTGCCTGGAGAAAGTGAAGATTTGCATCAACTGCCAGAGCAGCACCCAGAGGCGCCCCAAGTGCTCCTACCCCCTAGAAAGCCCCTGTGGAAAACATCCGGATGGAATTTGGAGAAACAGAGCCTCATAACTGTCCAGATAATGAAAGGCAAAGCGCGTAGGAATTAATTATCTCCTTGTCCACCCATGTCGATTCTCAGTAATGAACACCTGAGACTTACACACTGTCAGTGCACAACGTGATGTCAGTAAAATGGATAAATAAAGCCCTGTAGAAGCACCCTGTTACAGATGGAATGGGTGCCCAAAAACTCACGTCCACACCACCACATGGCGTTTAGGGGTGGCGTGCTTGGGAAGGACAGGTTTCAGTGAAAGCGTGACCTCCAGGATGGGGGAGGGTCTTGCAAGGAGAGAGAGCCTCCTCCCTCGCACCTGACGACCCTGCAGGGATCAGGGTCAGCCCTCTGTGAGGGGGAGGCCCTCACCCCAACCTAACTGAGCTCAGACTCTGCCTCTGGAACTGGGAGCAATAACTGTGTTGCTCAAGTCACCCAACCTACGGCATTCTGCCTAAGGAGCCAAGCTCATGGAGATGAGCCTCATTTCATGGGCCATCCGCCCAAAGGGCTTGGAACCGCCTCCCCGTTGAATCCTCCTCGCCAGGGAGGACGCACCTTGGCTGTGCCCCCACCTGCCACGCTCCCTTCCAGATACCCTCATGGCCTGGCTCCCCACTCCAGGCCCCCCAGGTCTGCACTGTGTTGTCTTCCAGTGAGCCCTCCCTAATTCTGTTTCAAGTGACAAGTTACCTTATAGGACCTGTCCTCTTTCCTGTCTTATTCTGTCCATGGCATTTATTTTCTTCTCACTTAATCCTGTCTATTGTCTATCTTCCCTACTAGATCATAACTTTCATAAAGACATGTATTTGTATGGTTACTGCTCTCTTTCTGGCACCTCAAACAAATTCTGGTACATAATGAGCTTTTGATGAGTTATTTCATGGACTGGATGGATGGATGGATTTCATCTTAAACATACCTAAACCTGAGGCCAAGATTTTGTATATTCTCCTTTGTGTTTGCAAACTGTTCTATTCCAAGCAGATCTTCCACAGACTTGAGTGGGCCAGCTGAGCATGCGAGACCCTCAGCATCTCAGGGCCTAAGAAGCAGGTAGGCTTGGCCAAGGGAGAGTAAGAGGAGTTGACAGGGCGAGCGCCCAAGATGGCACCCATCCTGTGCGTCCACCTGAACAGGAGCTGGGTGCTGGGGCAAAGAGTCCAGATGTCAGTGAAATGCTAGGGTCAGCTGGGGTCCTACTTCCAACACTCTGTCCATGTTCCAGCCTGGGGTCGGGAAGGAATGCAGTCCACAGGCGAGGAAGTGGACCAGATGGGTAAAAGGCATCAAGGTCTTAGCTGAGAAATCCCAGGAGAGTAAGAAATACTGAAGGTGGGGTGCTCCAGGCTTCCAAAATGGCCCAGGCCAGGACCTAAAGTACGTGTCACTCTGTGGACTCAGAGGGCCTCAGGCCTGCAGTGCGGGGACCCCAGGGGCAGCAGCTGTCCTGCTGCCCCCTGGCTGGAGAGTGAGAAGTGGCTTCCTTCTGTTGCCATAATGTAATGGGGGGTCCCCAGGAAAAGGGGAAGTTCCATGTTCCCTGCCCCACCCAACGGAGGGTAGAGCTGCGTGGAGAAGAGAAGAATCTGGAGAGAAGACTGGAGAGCAAGGAAGCAGGATGGAGAGCCAGAAGGAGAGGGGCGGTCCATGGAGCAGAGACACGTGAAGAGGCAGCTCCTGTTTCTCGGACCTGGCCTGGGTGAAACAGACGTGGGTGAGAGACCTGTGGGGAGGTTCACTATGGCAGCAATCACTTGATTTGACTTTGCTCTTTTCCTCCCAGACTTCTCTGGCCGTTTCTGACCCTTTTCTGTGGGCCCCTGCCAGAAGGTGCTTTAGACGTGTGACGGGCTTTCAGCCCTTGCTTTGGGCCAATCCCTTTGGGGCACCCACGAGGGGAAGGGTAACTTTGGGCGTTTGATTTAGAAACTATTATCTGTTGTCTCTTCTGTTTTGCACACTAGTTATATTAAAGTTCCTTCCATTAAAGGTCTTACATGTTTTGTCTTGATGTGGCAGGTGGCATAACACAGATTTGGGGGTTCAGTGGTGCCCCTCTCTCTGCCCTGTAACAATATACGCTCAGGAAGTAAAATGAATCTGAAACTTGAGGGTGCAGGCACCCCCAAGGACTTAGCTGTGAGGAACCAAGAAAGGCAGAGGAGAAGAATGGAGCAGAGCTTCGCTGTGGCTATTCCAGCGCCCTCATCTTGTCCCAATGGCAGCCTTGAGGAATTGCACACCATCTCTTAACAGCAGGCTCCACGGTGAACTCTCCTCTCCGCTCCTGGTGCCTGTTCCTTCTGGGGGACGAACTGACATCCACTCTTAAACACTGGCTTTAGTGAAAGTTCACCCCGGACGCAGAGGATTCCCCTCCTCCCCGTCAGAGCATTCACGGCCCAGCCCATGGTGGTGGGCTAGTTCATGCTGCTTTTTAAAAAGAAAGAAAAACCCTGGTCTGTCTTTTAGAGCCATCATACACGACTTCTTATTTTTTGTCAGCTTTATCAACCATTATTTTTTTTTTCTTTCAGCGCTGGACTTAGCTCTATTAAGTGTTTTTTTCTCTTTTTTTCTGTGCCCTTTCAAGTAAAAAGATCTTTTATTAACACTGTTCTCTGCCTGTTAAGAGCTCTGCTTTTGAAAAGGATCTTCCTGGAAAGCCCAGAGTGGCTAGAGCAGCTCAGCCTGCCCTGGGTGTGACCTGGGGGTGGCAAGAGGCTGCTGCCCCAGAGGGTCCTTCCATGTGGGCCACGGTACAGGGGTTTGAAAAGTCAGTGGCAAAGGAAAGAGGAGAAGACATTTCCCAGGGTTCATTGCATTCATCTAACTTCGCGCTGCTGAGCTTGGGTCTGTTTCTTCATTGGGGGCCAATCAAAAGAACCGACTGCTGTAATCATATTCACGCCACAGTTTCAGGGGGGCTCTACTTTAGTTACTAATCCAGGGTGCCGTTTGGCCGACAGTCTCCACATTACTCTTAGAACATTCTTAGTCATTCATCCTCCCACTACTCCTTCTCTCCCTGACCCTGACTCCATTTCCCCCCCAAGGTGCTCCCTAATCACCCCTGTTTTCCAGGGAAGAAGACTAAACCCTGAGCTGCCCATTGCTTTCCTTGAGCCGCCAGCATTGAAGCAGGACCTGGACTTAGGTCTGTGCTCACGGACCCGCTAGGATTGCTGTTCCCGGCCCTCCTGGGCCAATGCACTCTGACAGAGCCAGACTCCCTGTTTCAGGGCAGGTGTCCTGAGCCCCCACAGAGTGGCTCAGTTTCTTCTGTGCCCTCATGCTAACAGAGCTGCATCCCTGCTGCCCTGACACCATTCTTTGTTCTTTCCTCTCCAGCAAATGAATTCTGCCCTTGACCCTATCTTCCTAACTAACCCCCCACACACACACACCTCCCCACTTCTGTCTCCTTGAAGTAATCAAGCTCATCACAGCCTTTGGCCTTGGCCCAACTGGAGCAGCCAGACAGGCAGGGGAGGGCAGTCCCGCAGACCGGAGCCCCTCCCTCCCGCAGCGGGAGCACTGCGGTGCCGTCTGGCACCCCCATTCTGCTGCATGCCTGGCTGCTGTGTCTCCCGGGGTGGCTTCTGTCTGGAATGACTGCAGCCTCCTGCAGAGATGCCTGTGTTCCTCAGCCTCCTAGGATGGAATCCTCCTCTGTTTCTGAGCAAGCCGAAGCCAATTCTCAGCCACCTTATCTGTGTCGCAACTTTGCACGGCTTTTCAAGGTGGATTTTATGGCTGTTTGCAGCAAAGAAGGCCCCCAGCTCTGCCTTCCCTCCCATCCCCCAAGAGCCAGGCTTGACAAAGTAATCTAAAAACTCCAGCATGGGCTCCTACCAGCAGGAAGAACATCCACAGCTCAGATCTAATACAATAAAAACCGCTAGCTTGTTTTCTTGCTGGTAGCCTTGAAGCTAAGTACTAATGGTGTCTTCTGCTGAATTGATTAGGTCTATTGGCTGGGTTTCTAATACCCTAGCTCTGCAATTACAGAAGGCTTGCTGCTATTCTGTCTTTCTTCCTAATCCTGACATAGCTCCCAAGTCAAGGCAAGACACTGCTATCACCTGTCAACTTGGAGGTGAAGAAACCACTTCACGTAAAAAGCCAAGGCAGAGAGGAGCCAAAGGCCCCTGAGTCCCACGAGGATGCTCTACCCAGAGTTCTCCGCCATCACGTGTGAGTGGACACAGGCCACAGGCCAGATCCCAGTTTGCTGAAGAGCAAGCAGCCGGGGGTGTACGGAGGCGACCTTCCCCGGCAGAAATCCAAAAGGGTTTTGAAAGAGGGAAGAGGAAAAAGTGAACAAGGAAGTCTTGAGTGGTTAGAGGCAGGAGTACTGGGCGACACTGGGGCACTGCGTGGAATAAGCTTCCGCGTGTGTGACTTGTTCAGAAAATGGAGGTTCAACTCCTCACCTGTGGAGATTTTAATATGCTAATGGGGCCCGTGGCTAGTACAGGCCACGGCTGGAGAAACCCTCGACTTGCCTCCTCCTGTGTTAGTGGCTTCAAGCCAGATAGAAGTGGTTGGAACCTGGCTAGCAAGGTAAGTTGAGGGATTACGATACGTCAGTTAGCATTTAGCTGCCTTGTTGGGAATAAATCAGCTGAACTGCCCCGTTTGCTCCCCAGTTCTCTGTGGTTCCTGTTTAGTAGCTCAAGTTTCTTTGGTCAAATAGCCAGATCCCAGTCTCCCTGTCCCCAGCTGACACTTCTCAGAGTCTCAGAGTAATCCATCTGTAGCCCCACCAATACGCAGGTGGGAGGCCTTTCCCTGCCCTCAAGGCTGGCCTGCAGGCAAGGAGGTGGCTTGGTATGAAATTTGCCAAAGGAGACTGAAGCCTTCACATCTTTTCTCAGGGATTCTGAGGCCAGAGTGGAGAGGAAGGGTCGGTTTTCTGCAGGAGCTATGGAGACCCTCAAAGCAGGGACCGCTAAGTGGGGCGAGAGCGTGGAGTCTGTGAGCTGCTGCTGCTGTCACCCCAGGCCAGGGCCCTAAGTTTCTGTCTTCCTGGTTTCCCATGAGCCCTCCCAGCCAGCCCGCATCACTAAAGACCAACACACCTGCCATCGGATGAAGCGAACTGCCAATACGCTGTCACGAAAAACAGTGTCTGGCGCTGGTGTTTTGCTTTCCAGTATACATTTCATTCCAAACACAGCTGTATTAGAATTATATCAAGGCTTGTACTTTTTAGAATATGCAGGTCTAAAATGCCATCAGCCTTCCTGGATTAAATTGTAATTGAATCAGTGACAATTGTTAACATGTGTGGAAGCGGCTAGCAGGAGTCCAATAGATGTGAAATTTTAATTTGGATATTAAAACTTATGATTGACACCCTCCTTCCCTCTGGCCCAATAGTATTCCATGGCACGTAGGAGCCCCGCCTTCTCCACCCGTCCGTCCGTGGACACAGGTTGTTTTCGTGACTCAGCTATCGCAAATAATGCTGCGGTGAACACTGGGGCTGTGTCTTTTTGAGTTCATGTTTTCATTTCTTCCAAAAAATACCCAGAAGTGGAACAGTGAATAGGAACCTCCTCCTCCATGGCCTTCCCAGCACTTCCTGATCTTATCTTGGGTTACAGCCTTTCTAGTGGGTATCAGGTGATAGTGTGGTTTTGATTTTCATTTCCCTGGTGATTAGGGATGTTGAGCATTTTTGATGTACCAGTTGGCCATCTGTACGTCTTCTTTGGAAAAATGTCTATCCAGACAAATGTTGCTGCTGCTTCTTCTTTTTTTTTATTTTAAATCACTCACTAAGCATATCTGGCTGTGGTCCACCAACAGACGGTCACAGCTGCCAGACAGAAACTTGGTGTCCGGCCAGCGTCCTCAGACCCCTCAGCCTGGTCCATCACTCAGGGATGGGAGGGGGGACATCTCCTGGAAATGAAGGTCTTTGTGACTGAGTCTGTGCCAGATCGCTCTCCCTTCCTGCCACCAACTCAGGGTCAGGACATTTATCCAGCCCCCACCCCAGGGAAGGGTGGGAAAAACACAGTAGACATTTCTAGAGCTGGCTGCCCAGGATTTGACAAGCACTATCTCATTTAATCTTTACAAACCCGACAGAGAGGGATTGTGAGAGTGTCACCCCATGATTCCAATAAAGCAACTGAAGTCCTAGGAAAGCAAACCATTTCCTCAAAATCTCAGAGCAAGAAGATGCCTTTAACCCTGAGACTAATGGGACATAAAACCCGGCCTCTTCCTGAACGCCCTGGTGCCCCCATGAATTACCCAGTCACCCAGGTGTGCCCTCTAGTCCCCTAGCACAGCCGTGTGGTCCTGTGTTACAGGGTGCGCTGGGCTCTTTTAGATTCTCTTTCTCATCATTGCAACTGCCTGTGGTCCATGCTGACATCCTGAGGAGCCCCCATGGAAGCTCGCCCTCTACTGTCACCACCTTGGCCTCACCGTGGTCCTGCACATGCAGGTGTCTCCATAAGACAGAGCCAGGCGGCAGCCACAGGTGGATCAAAACCCCAAGTCGGCCATGCCCTGCCACACCCCGGGCCCCCAGAGCCCCGCTTCATTCCCAGTAAAACCGCAATCTCGGCAGGCAAGGGTGTCTGTGGTTCAGCTCCACTTCTCTCCGTCCTCTCACTCCTTCCTCTGAGCTCTCGCTGTCTGAGCTCCAGCCGTGCATGACTCCTGAGGGCCTCAGCAGCGCCCCACTGGCCACCTGTCTAATAAACTCACATGGGAACTCTCTCCTTGCCTTCTGAATACCAGAGCTGCCCACACCCTGGGTTTCCAGTCCCATGGACCCTGCTCCAGGTTCTCTCTCTCACAAGTTCCTACTACACCATTTAACCCTCTGTTTCAGTTCCTAATACATCACGTAATCATCTGCTTCCCTGTCTTCCTCCACTAGAATGAAAGCTCTAAGAACAAGGATGTGCTGTAATACTTAGCAGTCCCACCCTTAGTGGCATCTGCCTCAAGAATGCAAAAGCACTAATATGAAGAGACAAAGACAGGCCTGTGTTCACTGCAGCACCTTACACAATAGCCGAGCCATGGGCAAAATCTGCCCCATGGTAGATACATGGATACTGAATATTGAAGATGTGGTGTGTGTATACAGCTTATATACATCTCTACACACGTGTGTCTATACATACATGTGTGGATATACAAGTATGTGTGTATATGTGTATGTATGTGTCAATACACATTCGTGTGTGTATGTATGTATGTATGTATGCTTGAAGCCTTGCTTATGCAACAATATGAATACAACTAGAGGGGAATATATTAAGCGAATTAAGTCAGAAGGAGAAAGACAAATACTGGATGGTTTCAGTCACACGTGCAATATAAAGAAACACAACAGGCAGGAAAAACAAACCCTAGAAATCGGACTATAAAATCGGGGGCCACCAGAAAGCAAGTTGAAGGGTGTAGGGTCAAGGGGCAGGGCCCCACGGGCTGTGGTGCAGGGTGGGTGTAGAGTTGCAGGATACACCTGAGGTGTGATACCATACCCCCACCACCCCAAATAACAGACAGAGTGGAGGACTGGCATTTCATCGGTTACCAAAAAACACAACTAGAAAAATAAGGAGCAAAGCTCTTGGTCCCTTTGGCCACCTGTGTGAGAGGGGCGCTCTGCAGGCTGAACTAATGCCCTCTTGTGCCCGAGACTCCATCTTACCGAATTTTTTTTTTTTTAAGATTTATTTATTTGTGCATACAGAACTGGGGTACAGGCCAGAGGCTCAGGGGCGGCGAGAGGCTTCACCAGAGACAGAGTGGGGAGCAGAACTGGCAGATCGACGAAGTACAGTGCTGAGGGGAGCAGCGGGCAGGTCAGGAGAGGTCTGCCACGCCATGTGGTCACCTCCGGGGCTGGCGGGGATCAAACTCATGCGGAAGCGGCTTTGACTTCTTAGTGCTGTGCTTTAACCTGCTGCGCCACCAGGGAAGGCCTCCATCTTACCGAATTTTTAACTCTTCAAAAAGCTATTGGCTGACTGTCAACAATCAGTTTGCAAATAGATAAGCCTCCAAGAACTGCTGAAAATATTTTTTCTCTTTCTTCTCGCCATTGTAACTGAGGCATGGTGACTAGTAGTCCACGGAATGAAAGAAAGGCATCCATCACCAACCCTGACTTTTACCATTCTAAGTTGCAGCCCACCTTTTTTCCTTTAAAGTTCCCAGTCTGAGTTCACACCTAAGTTTGTGCTCACCGGTGGACAAGGCTAAGGTCCCAATTAAACACCATTGTTTTATTTTAGCCTCATCATCTCTTTCTCAGTCAACACACACCTGTCTGGAACAGTGCCTGGCCCCAGCGGGGGTTCCCTAGACACTGGTTGAGGAAATTAAATGAACAACCAGATAGAGCGCTCACAGGGCCCCAGAGTCTCTAAGATCGTCTCTGCCTGGCCCGTCTAGACGCTGCTGCGAGCCATCACCCCGGCGTCGATTGCTAGCACAGGGCATCCACACCCAGGATCCTGGGCAACTTCAGCTTCTCTGTTTTTCTCCCTAAGTTGCTTTCTAGGAGGACATTTCTGTGCCAACCAAACCTCCATGAGTTACCGCAGGCCTCCAGCTCAATTACAAATGCAAAACATGGTGCCCTCACCTAAGGGCAGCTCTTCAGTTCTCTCCATTGTATTCGAAATTAACTTGAGGTATCTGAAACTCCAGTGGAGTGCTAACAACACAGAGCACATCCCAGTGTGCATCCACCAGCAGAATCCCCTCTGTAATTCTTTCCGTTGTCGCCTGAAATGGCGAGTGGTGAGCATCATTAGAGTAACAGAGGCTGAAAACAGAATGTGGGCTAACGTTCTTAACAAGAGGAATAATTAGTTTCTTCACAGACATTTACACTTAATTTCTAAGGCTTATTAATTATTATATTTTTGTCTTGTTTGGGGCCCTCGGTAAATTGTTTGCATTTAGCAAGTTGTTTGACGCTCACAAGTCTTGCATTTCATACATGAGAAGTCAAAGCAACACCTTTGATCAAAGTGGAATGTTTTAATTAAATAACCATAAAATTCCCCTCAAGGAAACAAGTACACCCAAAAGCATACTTAGCAGATTTTCTCATTGTTCTTTTTAATTCTTGACATCAGCCAGGCTTGGTCTTTATCCTGCTGTAAGAATTATGCCCTGAATCTGTCGCGCCCTTTTCATTCTAGTGTCTGGGGTGTGATGGCCAGACCTAGGTCATCGCAGGGGATCTGATGATGGATGAGGAGACTCTGGAACTCTGATCCAGTTTACAAAAGGTGGGGCCTGGAACAGCTTTCTGGGTGCTGGGAAACAGGTGTGGAAATTCATGCATTTGTGACTTACTCCAAAAAACTGAGCAAAGCGTTTGGCCCTGGTGGTATCCACCCCAAAACATGCTGATTAACACCAAAAGAAGAAATCTGAGTGTCATTGAGCATTAGAAATAGAATAAGGGGCCCTTCCTGGTGGTGCAGTGGGTTAAAACACAGCATAAGTTCGATCCCTGCCGGCTCGGAGGTGACCACATGGCGGGCAGACCTCTCCTGACCCGCCCGCTACTCCCCTAAGCAATGTACTGCTTGTTCTTCTCCCTACTCTGTTTCTGGTGAAGCCTCTCACCACCCCTGCACCTCTGGCTTGTACCCCAGTTCTGTATGCATAAATAAATAAATATTTAAAAAAAAAAGGAATAGAATAAGGACCTTGTCTGCCACCTAATCAGGGGCATCACCAGTTCTTTGCATGGCACCAGAAACTTACTTGGCGAATGAAAAATCTGTTGCCTATAAACGAACTAGTGCCATACATACAGTAATCATTTACCTATTCCTAATAAAGCCAGGTGAGGTATGCTCTACCGGCTCAGTTTCCAGATGGCGTGCTGACATTCCAAAAGCCAGTTGCTCAGTTTGCCAGGAAACACCGGAACGCAGGTTTGTTTAACTTCAAACATGGCCCGTGGAGACGCCTGCAGGGTAGACACAGTGTGTCCAGACTGTGCCAGTTACTGCCTTTCCAGCACCACCCTGCTACAGTAATTGAAGACTAAACCCAGCAGGTCTTTTTCCACTCACTTCTTCCAAGATCCACCCTGACTCCACCTCTATCAGAAGTTGATTCTGAAACAAGTCAGCCGCTCTGGGTGAAATGCTAAGGCCAGGCTCCCAACATCCATCCACGTGTTTACTGAGTGGCACTCTTCCCGTCCCGTCTGCCTTCTTCCCAATTGCCAACTTCTCTTGGGCCCACTCTTGGTATTCTTGTCTCCTTTAGATGGGGATCTGGATAAGGTTCCTTGCTAATCCCTTTTCCAAGTCTCAAGCCTACATCCCTGCCCCTGGCTGTTTACCTTCTTCCAATTAGATCCACTCATGTTCAATACTTCGCTGGGTTTCCCTTGGTTTATTATCCCAGATTCCTAACTGGTCACTTCAAGAAGTGTTACATTTCCAGACATTCCCCAGAATGGTCTAAGAAAGCACACACTAAGCCTCATCACTGCCTTGTGTAACCTTTGACGAGGTCCCGATCACCTTCTGGTCTCATTGCCTTTCCACCATCTGGCCTTTGCCTACTTCTCCAGTCCTGTTTCAAAACGTTGCTCACATGGGGTAAACCATGCTGTTTCCATATCTTTTGCGTTCTTGCTCTTCCCTCTGCCTAGAATGTTCTCCCCCCCATTTAAAAAGCATAATGCTGTATGACTCATCCTCTAACCTCAGCTCACCCTTGGTAGAAAATTTTCCCTCAGTTCCCATCCTGGGCTGAATAAATCTCTTCTGTGTACTCCTAAGAATCTTGGTAGATTATGTTGAAGTCATCTTGTAAATCCCTCAAAGACAAGACTAATTTCTAGTCATTTCTGAGCCTAGCACTGTGCCTGGCACATACCTGATATTCAAAAAGCACATAAGCCCCCAATTGCCCTGAAACCTGATGAAAATCCCACCATCACTAGGGAGCCCAGTCTTCCCTCCTGACCATTGGGAGTCTGGATTTCTGGATACTTATGGCCAGATGCTCAGCAGATGCTCGTGCCAAGGTGCAGAGGCAAATCAAGAGCTGGAACACCAGGAGACACAGGCCATAGCCTTTTGCTCTGAGGCAACAGCAGAGAGAGGGGATCCAAATACTCCCAACCTTTCCTGTCTATCAATTCCTGCCCATGGACCAAGCCTGGCTGCGTGCGCACCTCAGTCAGGTCAGGCAGATGGCACCTCGAGCCAGGGTCACATATATAGCCGAGGCGGGTCACCACTCCTAGAAGACCAGCAAGGCAATGTACGAGATCGACATGCTCTTAAGTGGCAACTGTTTTAAAGGAGTTTCCCTCCTGAGAGGGAGTCAAGGGCTTCAGCTCCACACATGCTTAATGTCACGTTACTATGACACCTCGGTGTGTAGGTCCATTGCAATTCTCTTGCATCGCAGGAATGGAAACTCCAAGCTCCTCCCTGCGGCCTGTCTCTCCTGTCCCACTGCCCCTGAGCAGCAGGATGATGGGCGTGGAGTGTGCTCCTGTGCTCTGTGCCCTCACTCCTCTCCCGTGCTAACAACTTGGAGCCATAAAGGCACATTGTATTTTCAAGGCTTGTCTGATCCTATTTCTTTGTAAATTGGATTAAGCTCTTTACTGTGTATTACTGATATTAAAAAAGAATGAATTCACATCTTGCAGACACAGCACAAAGCTACTGTTCCCATGGCAAGGAAGTCATTGGCCAGCATCCACAAGAACCCAATTTTAACTTTTGAGCCCAGTCAGCAGGCCGGCAAGCTGGCTGCCGGCAGGGTCAGCCCCAGGCAAAGCTGGGTAAAGTGAGCTGTCAGCACCGGGGCTCCCGCTTCCTCTCGGCCCCCCTCCTCCCCTGGCAGCGCCTCTTCCCCTAAGCCCTCCAGCCTCCCCATCCTTCCAGGCCTTCTGTTAAAAGAGCCTGAATGTGCGTGCACGTGAGGGTTGGGCATGGAGTGCACGACCAGGGAGATGCTTTCCAAAGGGCTGACGAACATGAGCAACGCCTTGTACCCGAGTGTCTGTGTCGCTTCAGAGGGTGTGATGGGACTCTCATTAAGGTCTGAACCACATCCCTCTCTGCCCCGTTTCTCTGCATTTAGAGGCAGCTCTTGAGGGTAGAGAATGAAAAGACAAAGGATGAAGATAAGAAAGTTTCTAGGCTTCAGGGTGCAGTGTTTGCCGTAATCTTAGAGAAATGTTGGGGGTACTAAGTGCACTCCTCAAATTTCTAGAAGGCAGTAACCCCAATCTGGCCATTGGGAGCATTTTTAATAATTTGGATCAAGAAAAGGTTGAAAGCAGCAGTGCTACCTCGGTACAACATGCCCGAAGTGGAAGTGTCCTTAATAGGGTGCCACGGTAGGGGCCGTTAAAAGAAGAAAGTAGGCCCTCCCTGGTGGCGCGCAGCGGGTTAAAGCACAGCACTAAGAAGCTTAAGCCACTTCCACATGAGTTCGATCCCCGCCTGCCCCCAAGATGACCACATGGCGCGGCAGACCTCTCCTGACCCGCCCGCTGCTCCCCTCAGCAGTGTACTTCATCAATCTTACTGTTCTGCACCCCGCTCTGTACCTGGTGAATCCTCTTACCCTATACATCTCTGGCCTGTACCCCAGTTCTGTAAGCACAAATAAATTAATCTTTAAATAAAAAAAGAAGAAGAAGAAAGTAGATTTCTATGCACAGGCATGCGAAATCTTCCACTGGATAAAGAAGTGAGCTGTTGAATAAAGTAGGTGGAGAAGTGAGATCGCTTAACACACAGACGTGCATCACGTGTTGACCACCACCATGTGCCAGCGTCGGTGGTGGAGATGCAAACTACAGGCAGGCGATTCTCCCGTTCACCCCAAACCATCAGCCACAGGTAGGTAGGAAGGGAAGTGAGATTATGGGAGTAAGGGGCTCGCGGGAGTTGGTACTTTCTATTCTTTCTATTTACTTCTGCAATGTTTGACTTTGGGTTTATAAGGAATAGGTATTAATTCTGTAATTCTGTTTTATAAAAATAAAAGATAATCCCACATAAAAAAAAAAAAAAGTCATGAACTGGCCCCTAAGGAATTGGGACATTTAAAGAGGATTAAGGTCCCAATCTGGGCCCCCCTCCATAACATGGCTCCATGACTCAAGTAGCTAAATACCTGCTTGTAACCTGCACACACCTCTACTGTGCCCCCAAAAATCTAACTCTGACTCTGGTAGGAAGTTCCATTTCAGCCCCAAGAACTCGCCTGCGTGGTCTAACCAAACACGAGACCCCAGCTTTCCCCGTTAAGCGCACCCTCTTGGGGAGTCCAGGGATGAAGATATTTTGCACATCTTGCTGTGGCACCAGAGAAACGCACAGGCAGGGATGCCACAGATGATGTTGCTTTAGGATTGTGTTCGCGGGGAGGTGAGAGGGAGATCATCACAGAAATTGTACTTGTACTTAAGAAAAGGCTGTCGCTTTTAAACCAAATGTGCAGAAAATGCCCATTTTGGAGTGTGTGTCTGTTCCTTCCCAGGTGGAGATCCTGGTGGTGGCCTCAGGGTGGGCCTGTGGGGCCTCAGGGTGGGCCTGCCGGTCTTTCTGCCTGTGTCCCCCAGCCCCACCCAGCCTCCCTGCATGCTGTCTCCAGCTGGCGCTTCTGAGCCCAGAAAGGGTCATTCCCCTGAAGTATGCAGGGTCAGCACCACCTGCCCTCTGCCCCCACATTGTCCTTCTAGAAGAACAGGGCTCTCCAGCACGCTAGTCACCCCATTGTAAAAAGGCCCCACTCCCTCCGCATGACCCAGGACCAGCCCCTGTTGCTTCTTAGGGCTCCGGGGAACAGCTTGCTGGGAACACAGAGGCCCTGTCCTGGCATTGCAGCACCCAGTCGTGACAGTATACCCACTGGGTACCTGGGAAAGGCCGAGGTTTACCCTGGCTGTGGGCAGTAAGGGGTGAAGTGTCGTAGAGGTTTTACAAATAATCCAAACGACTAAAAGCTGGGCTGTTCCACGCTGTCAGGTAACCAGCAACCCCAAACAACAGGGAGCCCACGCTCTCCGTGCCAGGGTTTGCTTGCTCCTGTCCTTGGGCAGCAGCAGCAGCAGCCCCGTGGGCACGAGGCCAAGAAGAGGAGGCCTGAAGTTAGAGCTCGGGCTAGAGCCCTGCCTGTCAGCTCTGCGATCGTGGCTGGCTACTTTCTACCATTAAGTTTGAATGTGATGTTTCAGAAGGCTTCCGTGAAGATATACTGAGAGAAGCTAAGTGAAAGCTCTTGAGTCACTCTGAGGTAACCTCAAAGTGTTCTTGCAGTAGGCCTGACAGAGGTCTCTGATATTTAACCCGAGTGCATGAAAACCCGGCCCACAGCTGGTGGGACGTGGACACACCACAGGCAGGTGGAACCCCTCCCTGCCAATGCTCTGGGCAGGTGAGATGGTAGGAATTGCCCCCACACCTCAGGACATCCCTGGTGGTTTGCTGGGGTATCTGGGGAAGCCTTAGGGCATCAGCAAGCCCCTGACTCTTCCTCAGGCTGCAGGGCCTTCTCGGACGCCAGTGACACAGTCACTGAGCTATGACTGTGGCTCAGCCCACACTGAACTCTTGGAGGAAGAGTCAGAACTTGTCCTTCACATCTACCTCAGCTGTTAGCTGTGTCTCTCCAAATGGCTGTGCCTCGCAGCCATAGGAAAGAAGCTCTGACCATTGCTAGGAGTGTGGCCGTATTTGGAGAGGAGGTCTTTGAAGAGGTCATATTTAGAAAGGAGATAATGAGTAGAGAGAGGCAGATTGCAGAGATGCATATATATGTGAATGATAGGGAGTTAATAGCCAAAATACTTTTAAAATGTACATGATACAACAATAGAAAAAGCAACCGAATTAGTAAATGGGCAACAGATGGGATTAGGCAATTCACTGAAGACATTTCGACGGCTGACCCAAGGATAGTCCGAAGACCAGCAGACATGAAAACTTCCATCGCTGTGTCCAGTAAGACATGTGCAGCAAGGTGTCATCTCACACCACGAGGACGGCACGTATTAAAATACCTCCGACAACAAGTGTTGGAGAGGTTGTAGAGAGTAGGGTCCCTATCATGCTGTTGGTGAGGATGTAGACTGGTCCTGCCATATGGAAAATCATCTGGATTTACATTTGAAAAACTAAAGTTGGAAATAGCACATGACCCACGTGTGGGCATCGATCCAAAGAACATGAAACCGTCAGCGCAAGTAAATGTCTGCTCTAGTGTTTATTGCTGCACAATGGGCGTGCGAGGCCAGGGAGGTGCCTAACTGCCCCTCAACAGATGACTGGATCAACCTGAGGGCACCCACACCGGACACCACTGAGCTAGGCGGAAAGAAAAAAATGCAGACATGTCCAGTGAATAGAGATTAAGTGAGGGAATTGTGTGCAGTAAGGCAAGTCAGAACAGCAAAACAAATACTGGACACACACATAGCAAACACTGGGACGAGGCAAAATACTTCCCCAAATTAATGAGGGGCTGAGGCTAGGAGGGGAGGCAGTGGGGAAAGAGACAAGGGTGGGAAGAAAATCAAATTCAAAAGATTTTTTTTTAAGGACTCTATAGTGAAATAGAACTGGAGTGGATTCAAGAGCATTAAGAGAAGTTTACTCAAACTCAGAAAACATAAAGCACTTTCCCTGAAACAGAAAGAGA
Source organism: Condylura cristata (assembly GCF_000260355.1). Lineage (NCBI taxonomy): Eukaryota > Metazoa > Chordata > Mammalia > Eulipotyphla > Talpidae > Condylura > Condylura cristata. The sequence goes on along the minus strand of NW_004567119.1, from coordinate 11,256,959 downwards.
AAGTTATGGTTAAATGGACGTCTTTGGGTGCCCCTGACCTTGACTGGTGGCTTGTAAGAAGAGAAACTTGGGCACAGACACACATGGGTGGAGACCACAGTCCACACGCCAAGGAGAGGGGCCTGGACAGAGCTCTCCACGCCGCCTGCTGGAAGAGCCAGTCTGTGCACCCCAGATTCGGCCCTCTAGGCCCCAGACAGGGAAGGTGAGCTCCCACTGTTCAGCGGCCCAGGCCCATTGTGCGGGAGCCCTTTACAGCAGCCCTGGCAAACGAACACTCTCCGTCTTCCGCAGGAAGAGGCGACGGAGACCCGGGAAGCGGGGCCCTGGGCGGAGTCTGTTCCAGGCCACCTGGCTGCAGCCAGGCTTCGCCCAGCCGCACCTCTGCATTTGATCCTCCGCCCCAATACTGAGTCTTCCCTTTTCCTTCTCAGTGCCCAGTGGTCCCCACAGCCACAACACCTGCGAAGCAAGCCTGGGGAGCTGCCGGTGGTGAGCGGGGGTGTGAGCGATTGGCAAGGCCAGGAAGGGTCATGCCCAGCCCCGCCCTTTAGTGTTAAGCTTCATCAACGTCCGGATACTGTATGCTGGCAGCTCGGGCTGGTGAGATAGAAGATCGCACTTGGAAACAAATGGACCGACAAGGAGTGAAGAGTAGCCCAAGGTGGGGACGGTGTGCTGCCGGCCCCCGCTCTGAAAACAGAAGGAGGGTGGCCAGGAGGAGGAAGCTTTCCCGGGATACTGCGGACAGAAAGGGGCAGCTACGGTTCACTTCTGACCTGCTCAGGTTCACCTGTGACCAGAGGCCCCAAACCAACACAGGGGCGAGGCCCCCCAAAAAAGAATCCTTTGGGCTTGGTGCTTTTCTTCAGCATTTTTTTCTTAAAAGCCATGTTCTAAAGCTGAATGCCTGAGATGGCTTTGGATTCACACCCACTGTCTGGGGAACAGCTTGCTGGACTAGATTAGCTCTTTGAAACACTCTGGGATCCGCTCAGTGCTGCCCACACACAAGAGCCTGGCACCGAAGAGAACTGGTTTTTGTAAACAGCTCCTTGCTTTCCCTCCTCCCGTCCCCTGGGGCTGACCCTACCTTTTAGATCTGGGGTCTGCAGGGCAGCTGTTCCCATCCTTGCCCAGACCTTCTCTCCCAGCCTCTGGACATAGCCAAGGTGACCGCCGGCCACAGGGGATGTCCTTGGAGTCACCTCCCTGCTCTCCTCCCTCCCGGGTAAGCGCGCCTAGTATTTTTATATATCTGCCCAGCCTGCTGCGGCTGCAGCATGAGCTTCCTTCTCCCCACTGTCTCACTTCCTGCCAGCTCCCCCTTCTCTCTCCAACACCAGCTTGCTCAGAGTGGTCCTCACATAGCTCCCCGTCACTGCCAGCCTGGGCTGGGGGCTTCCAAGCCCTGGTTGAAGCCGCTAGCCACACACTCCTCTTGCAGAAGCCAACGTCAGAATGGCTCCCTGGCACCCCTCCAGGGTGTAGGACCAGGCGAGGCACAAACTTAGGGGGACTCTCCTGCCTGGAAGCTGAGAAGCCCCACTTCTGCCACCGGTCAGAGATAACACGAGCAGTTGTCACGTAATTGTCGTTTCATCTCTTCCCGGACATTTCCGCTGGCTCTAAGTCATTTTGGCTAATAAGAAAACTAAGGAGATTTTCAGAAACTCCAGATGCATGCGAAGGCTTGGGGACCACGCAGCCTGGAGGCAGACGAAGCTTAATTCAACTCAACATAAGGTAAGTGCATTGGCAAAAGTAATCTAAGATGTGAATGTTCATCTGTGTGTTTCAAATTTGCAGCCACCTCTGAGGAGGGAGATCGAGGAAGGATGTTGGGGCCATCGGTTCATAATGGATGAAGTGGGCAGAGCAGCCGAAAAACATCCCAGGGTAACTAGCCCTGGGCAAGGAAAACCCGATCTCATGTTGCACAGACTCCATCCTGTGACCCCAACTGGATCTCGTGGTGGTTTCCGCTGCAGGGGCCAGGACACCCCAGCTTCCAGGCACGGGAAGAACAAGGAGTGGTTCCAGATGTGGGTGATTCCTGCCACGCAAAGCTTGGGGGGTGAGGGCAGCGCCCTGACGCGGTGGAGAATGCCTGTCTGCCTGCCCACGGACGGCCGAGGCCTGGAAGATGCTGGTTGCCTGCCTCTGCTGTTCAACCTCGAGGGTCCTGTTTGAACCTGTCGCCTACTTCCCCGCCCTCTTCATCACCAGCCGAAAGAGAAACAGGTCTCTGGAGAAGAAACTCCGGAAGAGCGAGCGCAGTGAGCCCCAGTCCTGCGGCAGGAGCACAATGCTAGAAAGCAGTGGAGAAGCCGATGGCCCCAACATCCTTCCAGATGCTGAGGATGGGGGAGCAGGGAGGGGGAGCAGGACTTGGGGCTGCATGGCATCCCCCTTTGCGGCCAGACGCTGCCGAGTGGCACACAGCGGTGAGCATCTGTCTCTGGCTGCACCGCTGGCTGCAGGAGCCCAGGCAGCCATATTCCGTGGGTGTCAGCTGGGGCCCGGGCTGTGGCAGCCGCTCCTGGGTGCTTGTTGCCCAAGCAATGGCCGGGGTGCAGGAGAGAGTGAGGGCTGCCGACTGGGGAGGAGGGCACAGGCAGAGGACTGACAAGATGAAGTGTTTGAAGTTCCTTCTGGACGTTGCATGCGCAACAGACCTGCCCTGCGGTGGAGGGGGGGAGGGAGGCAGAGGGAGCCGCCAGGACACCCAGATGTGGGCTCAGGCCCCACAAAGCCCTGCTGTGCAGCTGGAACGCAAGAGAAGCCAGGAAGCCACCCTGCCACAGGGCCAACGGTGAGCCGGGCTGCCCGGCCCTGGCAGCCTGGGCAACGGAGGGGAGGCGCACTTGGGGCCTCCGCCTGGTGCCACCGCACTAGCTTAGGCCTGAGGGTGGAAGGCAAAGGAAGCAGAGCCTCGAGGGCGGGCGGCAGCAAGCATCACAGGGGTGCATCGCAGGGGTGCATCGCAGGTGAGCATCGCAGGGGTGCATCGCAGGTGAGCATCGCAGGTGAGCATCTCAGGGGTGCATCGCAGG
>NW_004567119.1:11050911-11253522 GCF_000260355.1 Condylura cristata | reverse complement strand
CATCGCAGGGGAGCATCGCAGGGGAGCATCGCAGGGGTGCTTTGCAGGGGTGCATCGCAGGTGAGCATCTCAGGGGTGCATCGCAGGGGTACATCGCAGGGGAGCATCGCAGGGGAGCATCGCAGGGGTGCTTTGCAGGGGTGCTTCGCAGGGTTGCAAGGGGTTCCTAGGGTCAGGGGTGAAGAGAAAACCCCTCCCCTGCGCTGTGTGTGCAGCTTTGAGAATGAAAGCTGAAAGGAAGGGGATAACCCGTGCCTTGTTTTAGTTGTAAAAATAAGGCAGCAGGATGGTACATACAGTGAAACGATACCGAGAATGCAGCTTTCAGGAAAGCAGGCCGTTTTATAAAAGAACATTCCAGCCAGAGGAACAAGTGTTCAAAAGTGTCAAGCAGAAGCTGTAGAAAGTGGGCGGTGGGGAAAGCAAGGGGTTCCTGAACCGGGCGAGGCTGGGCAGGGGGTCACTGCCTTGAGACCCTGCAGTGAGGTGGAGGCTCTTCTGGACCCCTGAGAGTGGCCCCCCAGCAGGGCAGCGTCAGAGTCGGCTCCTCCTTCCCCGAAGCACCTGGAGGTTTATCGGACCGCGTTTTAAGGTCCAAAAGGGCGCCGTGGTATTCAAACTTTCAATTAACATAAACCACCAAAAAATAAGCACATGGAACTGGAAAGAAAATAGAAGCCATTAAATGGGTCAGCTCATGTCACATAACTTCTTTCGAGTTTAGTTCTTCATCTTGAACTAGGGCACATGGAGCAAATTACCTGCTAACACCGCTTTTATTTCTGAAACTTCATGATCCATTAGAGGGTACTTTGCAAGAAACACCAAAGAATATCACACAGGACCAAAAGGCTGAGCGCATCCGTGGCATGCACTAAGGAAGGAAAAGGGAGAAGGAAGAGAAGTTGTATCACTTCACTTTTCTCTTTACCAGAGTGGAAAGTGTACACCCTTGGATGGACAGGTGGGGGCCTTCCAGAAAATGCTAGTAAATACACAGAGGATTCCAGTTCTGACCAACAAAAGCCTGTCAGAAAATGGCCCCGTCAGGATGTGCTCCACCTGAGAATGTCCACAAGTTTGTGGACAGAATCGCAAAGCAGGGGTGTGAGGCCAGTTGTTGCCACAGTTGCCATGTCAGAAAGAGAACGCTCGGTTTGCGGGTACCAGCCTTCTTCTGAGTCCCAGCAGGGGCCTGGGAAAAGCACCCACTGTGGATTCTCTGCCCCCACACCAAGCTCATGGACCCATCACACAAAGCTCAGAACTACAGAAAACGCAAATCGGCTCCCCCGTGGACTCAAGGGCAGGATGGGGTCTGGGTGGGGAGCCAGGTCTGGTCATCAGAGTTCTTTGTGGGTCCCTGGAAAATGGGGAGTGACTCATTTTTTTGGACAAATGTCCACACCAAAAATTTATTGTGAGTAATTAAAAAAAAATTGTGAGAGGAATGATCGGGTCGTCATAGGATTAAGGACTGTTTGAAGTGGATAAAGAATTTGATTCTAACAAAGGAAGACAAGGGAGTAAAGAGTTATTTCTCTATAAAAAGCCAGGCTTCTCAGAGAGCAAGATCTTGGTGGCTAATTTTGCAAAGATTTGAAGAACCAGATATACAGTAAAAACGACCAAGGTCACAGACATCCCGAAGGCATTGGAAGCAGTGAAATGGCAAGTCAATGAGATAGAGAACTTCTGGGGCTAAGTAGAAAGTGCAACAGGAATTTCAGTGTGGGCAGGTTCAAGTTAAAGAAAAACGTGTCATAAGGCATTTACTGGGAACTATCCATAAAGCCAAGGGGAGACCTTGGGAAGTATGTGCTTTCCTGAAACTATTAAGTGAAAGCAAGTCAACGGTATCAAAGTGAAAAAAAAAAAAAAAGTGCCACATAGTCTGTATATTTGTCAAATAAATAAATTACAGAATAATAATGAAGACAATAAGTAGAAAATATGTTCAAATTTGAACAAAAACTATTTGTAACAGTTATGTTAAAACAGGACTTTTCTTAGCTCCATTATAGCCAGAGCATTAAAATGCTACACATTACATTCCACATAAAACCACTATTTTTTAAAGATTTATTTATGCATTCAAGAGCTGGGGTGTAGGCCAGAGGTGTGGTGGGGAAAGGATTCGCCAGAGACAGAGTGGGGAGCAGAGCAGGCAGACTGACAAAGTCCACTGTTGAGGGGAGCAGCCTGCGGGGAAGGCAGGAGAGGTCTGCTGTGCCATGTGGGTCAGCTCCCTGGCTGGGGTTTGAACTCATCTTCAGTGGCTATTGATAGCTTCATAGTGCTGAAGCTTGTGTTTTCAGGGAGGCCCAAGACCATTATTTTATATGCATATATAAGATTAGCAAAAAGATCACTAATAATCTAAGAAGATGCCTACTGAATGATTCCATAAAATGACAGAGATGGAGATCAAGATAACGTTTGCCAGTTTTGGGGTGAGAAAGGAGGTGCAGCATGAAGCGGGGCATGAGAGAAGCATGTGGTGACGGTCCAGCTTTGCACGAGACGGTGGCATTTACAGAAAACTACACTGTGGTGAACCGCGAGGCGTTGACCGCATGCGCGTGTGTGGAAGCGGTGCGCTCCGGACACCGCCAAGCACAATTGCTTCCTAGCGTGCAAGATGGAAACATCAATGGTGAAGGTTGCGTGGTCCTCTCTGAGTATTTCTTTGCAACTTACTGTGAACCTATAATTAATTCTAAATTAGAAAGTTAAAAGAAAAGAGTGGAAGTTGATTTCAATCCCGAGCTGACCACCAACTTTAGTCCTGGAGAAGTTAAGAAAGGTGAGTGCACAGGTTGAGGGAGCATTTTTAGAAAAGGCTCGAAGGGTGTTCCGACTCCACCTCTCCCCCTGGAGGCAGGACTAGAGTATCAGCTCCTCATGTCAAAATAAGTGAAGAGCCTGCCTCAGGAATCCCGAGCTTGCGGTCTGTGTCCCTGCAGCTGGGAGACACACTGACAGTCTGCCTCCCGCTGGGGAAATGTCAAGAGTCAGAGTTGAGCTAGTGTAGCTGGCAGCCAGTCAAGTTGAGGAGGCCGGGTGGGTGATCTGCCTCACAGTTTGCATGAAAGATACGTGGGTGCTTCCCACCAGCCAGATGCAGAACAAGCAGTCTTATCCAAGAGGCTGTCTGGAGGGATGAACAGACAGCAACAGTGAAGAGTCACAGGCAGTGGCAGGACGCAGAGACAGGGTCTACTACAAGCTGAAGAAATGTGAGTTGTGGTATTTGTGAATGTCAGATAAGAGGACCCTCATGATGGGGCTATCCAAAAAAAAAAAAAAAAAAAAACAGCCCACAAGCTACAGACTACGGATGAGAACAGCAGTTTACTCTGAACACTTCCAGATCAGAGAGAGCAACATGTAGCTCTCAAGATACTAAATAAGGGAAAACTTTTTTTACCCGTGTGATCTCTTCTCCCTTCTCCTCCTCTAGCCTAAAGGGGTCAGAAGTCACCATGAATGTGAAGGAGGCAGAAGGTGGAGGATCACCAGGTGAAGAAGAGTCAGTTCCACCACCCCACCCCCACCCCGGCTGCCAGCTTCTCCTTGCAACAGGTCAGGGGAGGAAGAGAACATTTCAAAGTGAGCCAAATGTGGCCCTCCCTGGTGGCACAGCGGGTTAAAGCACAGCTCCAAGAAGGTAAAACCACTTAAGCATGAGTTCTATCCTCGCCCCGGAGGTGACCCACAGGGCGCGGCAGACCTCTCCTGACCCGCCCGCTGCTCCCCTCAGAGTGTACTTCGTCCATCTGCCTGTTCTGCTCCCCACTCTGTCTCTGGGGAAGCTCTCACCACCCCGGCACCTCTGGCCTGTACCCCAGTTCTGTATGCATAAATAAATAAATCTTTAAAAAAAAAAAAGTGAGCCAAACGTGTTACATGGGACTGGATTATTTAATTATTGATTGGAAGGCCTTGTATTTACTGGGGTAATACCGGAAAACCTGCCTCATTTTTCATCCAGATGTAAGAGGAGAGATAAGCTTGACCGGTGGACTGACAAGGACAGAGGGAGGCAAACTACTGGCTCGTGTTACACACCATGGTTGCTTGTCTGATGTAATCACTACATAGATGGCTCCAGAGGGCGATTTTACACATAGAAGGCTCCTGAGGGCGATTTTACCAAGAAAGATATCACAGGTCTGGAGACAGACAATGAGAAAAACCAAGGGCATAGTGTGTTTGCTAGGACTGGGGGAGGGAGTCCTGACATATGAGAAGAGCTCAAGAAAAAATTACAACTTCGATATGAAGGCAAAGGTTGAAGTGGAATGAAATCAATAAAATCTTATACAATATGGATAAGATCAATAAAATGCATTGTTAGCCCCCAAAATATGAAAACGGGAGGGCCCCTATAAGGGAAAGACAAAGAAAATGTGAGGACAAATACTCTTAGGAAAAACACAGTCTCTTAAGGAATGGTATAGATTAAAGCATCTTCAGTGGGTACTTTTTAATCTAAATTTATTTGAATTTGAAAAGTATCCTACCTTGTACAGCACTTTTAGGGAGAGGGAAGAATCCAGAATTTTATCAACAAGATGAAAGGTCTGGAAACACAAGTAGAAGTATCCATTCTCTCCCGAGAGCTAATGCACATCTATAATTCACTTAAATTTCATAAGATATAGCCCCATCAACACTTCTAGGTCCCAGAAGGTATCTATTATTGTAATGACACCAATGAGAGAAATAGCAATAACTGGAAGTGTCAATACCTATCATACTAATACGATGTGCTTAGTGAATAAACAAAACATTACTAATGGAATGACGCTAAGGTTATTCTTTGAACTAATGTAACCCAGATTATTTTTTACCTCATCTGAACAGGCTTTAAAGGTTTGGACCAGAGGCGTTCTACACATTGCAGGAGGGGGTCTGTTGTCTGCCCAGAACACTCTCTCCTGTGCCTGTCACATCAGCCTTGGCCCATCTTCCTTCCTACTGCTTGGAACACGTGTGTAATGGCTGGAGCTGCAACAGCATGGTTGTTCATGAGGTAAGTTCGATGCCAAGAGGCACAGTGGCATTTCCATTTTAGCTTTTTTTTTTTTTAAAGATTTATTTATTTGTGCATACAGAACTGGGGTACAGGCCAGAGACTCGGGGTGGCAAAAGACTTCACAAGGGACAGAGTGGAGAGCAGAACAGGCAGATCGACGAAGTACACTGCTGAGGGGAGCAGCGGGCGGGCCAGGAGAGGTCTGCCGCGCCCTGTGGTCACCTCGGGGGCAGGCGGGAATCGAACTCATGCAGAAGTGGTTTCAGCCTCTTAGTGCAGTGCTTTAACCCGCTGCGCCACCAGGGAGGGCCCCATTTTAGCTTTTAAGGAAATTTCAGATCGCTTTCCAAAATGGCTGCCCCATTCACATCTCCATCATCAATGGACCAGGGTTCCTCTTTCTCACCTCTCTCCAGCACTTGTTGAAGGTCCGTTTAAAGTATGTGAGACGCTGTCTCATTGTAGTTTCACCCTGCATCTCCCTGATTAACAATGAAGGCCAGCATTTTCCCATCTGTCTGTTGCCCTTCTGGATGTCTCCTTTGGTAAATTAGCTTTTCATATCCACTGTCCATTTTATTTAACTAGGACACTTGCTTTTTAATTAAATAGAATAAGTTCTTCATATGCTGTGGATATTAGCCTGCATTACTGTCTCTGAGCATTCACTACCTTCGACTTACTCCCCTAACTCAGCCCACACCTCCACAGCTCTCTTCTCTTGTGGAAGGAAAAGACGACCGCACACAGTCCTTAAGATATTGCGAGCTGACAGAAAATGCATATGGTTCTCTGCCCTGGGTTCCTGGCATATATGGCAGCTTCTGAGACCCTGATAAAGTCTTAAGTGATAAGAGCACTGGGACTCCTCTTGTTTTATGGAGGACTCTGGTGGGCTCCGGGATGGCACCTGCACAGAGGCTGGTGAATAGAAAGACCAACGCCCAATGAGAAGTTGCATTTTCAGATCTACCCCAACACTCCAGGAAGGGGAGAAGGACTGGAAATGGAGTTAATAACTGGCCATGCCTCTGTGAGGTCGACTCCGTAAAATCTCAATAGTAAGGGGTACAGAGAGTCTCCAGGTTGGCAAGTGCATCCCCTCTGGGAGGAAGACACACCCCAACTCCACAAAAACGGAAATACTTTTCCAGGGCCCGCCTCACCCCTCTCTGTGTGTTGGCTCTTCTGGCTGCTCACCGGCACCCCTAGCATCGTTCTCAATAAGCTGCAAGTGGCTTCCTGAGTCCTGGGGACTGTACAGCAAATTAGGTGAACCCAAGGAGAGGGTCACAACTGCTCAGAGTATAGCTGATGACCTATGTAAAGCAGAAGAGGGGGGCTGTGGGCCCCTCCAGACTCTAGCCATTCAGTCTATATGCTGGGGTTTGACATTCACTGGTGACTTAAGGCCAAGCAGAAGAGGGAGCGTCAGAGCGCTTATAGGTGCTGAGGAACAGCTAGAGGAGGGCCCCCTCCCCGCTCCCTGGAGGCTGGTGGAAGCGGTCACTAGACCTCCCAAAGATCCTAGACCCCCCCCCCAAGATTCGAGGCCCCCCCAAGACCCTCTCCCACCAAGCAAAATGCTGAATACCAGGAGCCCAGCCCAGGTCTGCCTAGGCTGTCTTGGTTGCTAAAAATGTTGGCTATATTCTGGAATCAAAAATACTTTCTTTTTCTCAGCAATTTGCAAAGCTCTCACTACATCAGCAAATTCTTATCAACTGGTGAAACAAGACTGAGGACTGAGTGAAAGTGAGTCCACCTCTAGCTGGCCCATTTAAAACTTCTTAGCAGGAGCTTAGGAAGGTCCACCCGACTGTTCCTTTACCAAAAGGCAAAATGCTGAGGGATCTGGAGAATTAAATTTAGACACTGGTCAGAAAGTTGGGAGAAAGCAGTTCTGGTATTTTGTGAACTTTTTTTCTTTGTCCATACTTATTTTTTCCTCGGTTTAAATAAAAAAAAAAAACCTGCACCAGGGCGGTCTCAATGCTGGAAGAGAGCCCGGCCTGGCTTGCAGAGTGGCACCTGCACCTGCCTCTCCTTTGCACTGAGTCCAGCGGCTGCTCTTGCTCCTAGGGCCCGGGACAGCAGCGCTCTCCTGCTTTCCTCCCCAGAGTCTGCTCCGCTGCCCTCAGCCAGCCTCGGGCACCCTCACTTTACAGCGCCTCAGAGCCACTGCATTTCACAAACTGAAGGTCTGGGACAGTCCTGCTTGGAGCAAGTCTGTTGGTTGGTGCCATTTTCCCAACAGCGTGTGTCTCTTCATGGCTCCGTCACACTTAATTAAGGTTTGTGGCTTGCTCTTTTCGACATAAAGCCATTGTGCCCAATCTGAGCAGGCACCTTCAGCCCTCCGGGAGCCCACAGGAGACAGTGGTCCAGCCAACGATCACCATCAAGAGTAGGTAGAGGGGTCTGATGGGCAGAAACAAAACTGAGGAACAGCGAGCAATGGGGGCAGCTCAGAGGACCTGTTGAGCCCAGACTCTAGGCCCGATGAGGGGTCTCCCTACTCAGAGGAGGGCAGCGTGGGCATCTGTGTGCGAGCTGCCAGCAGCAGTGCCATCAGCAGTGGCGGGGAGACAGGGAGACGTGGTTGCCTGTTGCTTCCCTTGCTCAGTGTTGCCGGGAAGCAGGGCCTACCTGGGGAAAGCATCTCTCTGACGTGGGGAATCTTGTTCCTGTGAATCACTCACACCCCAGAGCTGCTATTTTTTATCACATATAAGCTTTTATTTCCAGCTGGGTGTTGACAAGATAAAACTGTTCCCTAGTGCTTAAGTAATAGAGTGGAAAATAGTTGACAAAATATGAGAAGGTGGATTTTGATTATACATACCATCTCCGAAGAACAAGATGGATTTGAACAGGCTTGAGTCATTCCTTACAGGGGTGTGAATGATTGACTGATTTAGTTCCTTGTTTGGTTGATTGGTTTTGAAATAATAACTTTGTTAGTCATATGGATGCATGATAAAAATGTTTGAAAAACATACCAAAAGCCAGTGCCTTGTTCAAACTTCACTAACCAACAATAATCAGTTTGATAGATCATGACCATCAATGCAGACAACTCTCTATACAAGGATGTAGCAGGATGGAGAGACAAAAACATTCTTATAATGATAATCTTATAAAATAATTTAATGAAAACAATCTTTTCACAAATTATATTGTCTTGCTTATAAACATAAAAAAAATAAACTTAATTGTAGATGAATGTAATAAAGCATAAAATAAACCAAGGAAATGCTGAAATTCACAGAGCCTTCCTCATTCAGAGATGGCTGATGAACATCACTGAGAGTTCATCACTGGGGTTATTTATCACAACTTGCTCTAAAGAGAAAAGGAAGCTGATCCCCGGCTCCGATGGCTCTGATGACTTGTTGTGATATTAGACAGTATGAATTGAAAGATTTTGCCATAAAAGGTTACTTATTTCCAATTTTTCTCATACTACAAGTTCTGCATTATGGAGGTACTTTTTATTTGCTTTTCAAAATTTACTATCTCTCTTTCTAATACTTGAAATTTTATTTTGTTCTGTTAGCCCTTCAATATCCCATCCTATCTCATTTCATTGCTTTACCATGTTATTTTGATTTTTATCTTATTTTGTTTAAGTTCTTATTAAGTCCTCATATAGCACAATATACTTGCCAGGAATGTGTTTCCTATTTTGCTCTGGGGTTCTTCCAGACAGGCTCATTTTCCCCTTAGTGGATTTTTACAGTGACTATGCTGTCCCCCCCCCCCCATATTACTTATGCTTACTATGGGCAATTCTAATTGATTGCCTAGTGTGCTTGATAGAAAACCGTGGAAGTGAATCTTCCTTGACATCCTCTTCACCTTATACAAAACCTTTTATCTTCCCTCTTCACTACTGCAGTTGGAGGATGGGGTATTGTTTTCAATCCCCTATCCTATAGCCTGAAGATATAGGATGAAGACACCCCAATTCAGTGGGCTTGAGTGGGGTCTCATTTGGAGCCCAACTGTCACTGCTTTCTGGGAGCCGAGTCCACAAACCAGGGTTGAAGTGCTCAGGGCTTCTGCTGCTCCCAGTACTGAGAGAGAGCCCGAAGGCCTAGGCGTGGGCTTTTCTCCTAGGGCCTCTCCCAACATTCCCAGCACTCCCAAAATCGCCCACCCACCTGTTTCTTTTAAGCTGAAACAGCTCCCTGAGAATCCAGGATTTCACTACTGACCATCTTTCTCTTCCATGACTTTGTGGGGTGGGAGGTAGAGTGAGGGGTTAGGAGACCTGCTTAGTTGCGGCACCATCTTTTTTCTACGGCATAAACACGTGCCTCTTTCTCTGTTGCTTGGTGCTAATAAATCTCTCAAGACACAATACCCCACACCCACTGGGCTCTTGCTCCCCACTCCCCTCCTGCCAGCCCCTGTTTCTCCAGACTTCCCAGTTCTGGACACTTCAAAGAAACAGAATATGCAATGTGTGAATTTTTTGTGTCTAAATTCTGTTGTTTCGTAGAATGTTTTTAAGTTTCATTCCGAGTGTCGCGTGTATCAGAACTTTAGCGTGTATCAGAACTTTGGCCTTGTACTGTCCAGTAAGCTCTCACGCTGTAGACAAACCTCATCTTATGTGTGGTCACTTCCTTTACCTTCAAAGTGAGTGATGGAGATTCCCTCTGACTGCTCTCTTGTCACCCTTCTCCCTCTTAGCACAGCCAGGAAAGCGGACCCTTTTTGAGGATTCATGTGATTAAGTTGCGAACACTTACAATTCGAGGATAACCCCTTCATGTTAAGTTCCTTCACTTAATGCATCTACAAAGTCATATTCTGGGGTGAATCCTGACTATTCTGTAACAGGTTATGGACTTAAGGTGTGGACATCTTTGGGAGACATTAGCCTGCCTACCAGAGACATGTAAACAAATAACAATAATGACAGCCAGCATTTACGGAACGATCATTACAAGCCTTAAACCCCTAAAGAGTTTGACTTGAATTAACCTACTTGGCCCCTACCATATTGCTAAGACACAGGAACTGTTATCACTCCCATTTATAGTGGAGGAAGATGCTGAAGGACGATGAGGTAAAATGACTTGCCCAAGGTCTCGCAAGACGTTAGCAGCAGGGCAAAGACTTTAACCCTGCCGCCTAGCGCCAGGGCCTGGACAAGTCAATCTTCACAGTGAGGACTCCTGGCCTGTAGCAGTCTTTCTCGATCAGCCTCATTGCATGTCCTGTCCTCGCTGGCCCTGCCGCCCCTGGGGCATGGCAGTGTCCCCTGGGCCACGCTGGGATTCAGCTCCAAGTCAGACAGCCAGGAGTCCTTACAATTGTTGTGAATGCTGGCATAACTGTGGCTGTCTCTGTATCTAACTACTAAAAGTATATATATCCTGGGGGGAGGGGGGAGGTTATATTACACGTTGAAATCATCTAATATCTACATTCCCTTATGTACAGTCCCAGACTTCATACAGTACTGGAAACAGGTGCTTTAGGTAAATTTGTGATAGCTAATTTTAGGAGAAAAACCTGGCCTGAGCAGATGTAAGGCTATTTATAGCCTTTCTTGATCCCATTAGCGGTGGACACTCCCATATTTCATTACAGAACTATTGAGGTGTTTGATTATAGGGTGCTGCTCCAGGCTCTGCTGGGACTGTTATTAACATACAGTACGAGCCTCCTGTTACCTGGCCAAGATCTGAAACCTCTGACTTGCCAATAGACTTAACCGTGAAGGTTTGAAAGAGACTCTTGTGTCCTGCCAGAGACGTGCGGACAAGAACTATTTCTCACTCGATGTACCATCACTGCTTAGTGTACGCAGGGCTCTCCTGCACCTCAAAATAAGCCCCACAGGTTCCCCCCATGCTTCCTGGCCCACTTCACAGTGTTACCTAAGGTCTTATGTCCTAATTTTAAAAGCCTGGGCTCCTAATTTAGGAACTAGCTCATCTCTTAGAAGCCAGTTCCTCTCGTTTAAAATAAATATGGTGTGAGTCCAACACACTTAAAGGAAGCATTTCAATAATAAGGCGCCAGCGGGCCCCACTACAGAGTGACACAGGATGCTACATGTAACCCCCATGTGGAACCGCAGAGAAGGGGTCGTCGCTGCAGACTGTTCATTCTGACTTTTAAGAGAACAACAAAAAGTTGTATTCCTGGGCATGGAGGCGCCTAGAAGCTCCCACCCTGTGCAGGGTGCAGAAGGCAAACATGCTGACTGGAAGGACAGGCATCCGGGCTGCTGGTTCTGCCCGGCTACCTCGCGCAGGTGAACTGCTCACCGGCATGTTACTGCTTCGGCTCAAGGCCTGCGGTGCTGCGCCTATGGCAGCGGGTGGGTTTGCTAGGCTCTGAAATGCTAGATTCTGTGAGTCCACGGAGCAACTGTGCCATCAGGAACACAAGTTCTAACAGCACTCAGAAGCTCATTTTCAACCCAGGGTAGCAGCCTGCAGAGTGAAGTGCATGGTCCGTATAGATAAAATGTCATCTTTGCGCCAACTAGCACAGCGAGCTCATGTATATGCATGTTATAACTCAGAAATAACCAGAGATCAGCAATCTATCAAATGTTCTTTTGAGGTCAGGGAGTGGACACCTCCTTTCTGCTTTTCTTGGGACTGGCTGTTGAGAAGCTAACCCAGTTCAGAGTTGACCCCGATAATGGATTCATTCATTTAGCCTTACTCTGCTCTGGGCACGTGCTAGAGAGAGAGAGAGAGAGCAGGAAGCTTTGGGTTTTGCATTTCTTGCATTTATGGCTCACGGGTCCAGGTGGCATTCCACCAACCCTGCAGAATAGTACCTGCTGCCCTCAGGTCTGACGATGAGGGAAAAAGTTGATTGGCATGCCAGTTGATTCCCACGCCTTTTCCACATGCTACAAGTAATTAAGGCATAATACTGATGGTAGGAAGCAGAAGATTAGTCTGGAAGCAGGTTTTATTTGTTATTTCTATTTCTCCAGACAAATACTGTCGTGAAATTTACCATGTCAATGCAGAAGAGCCTGGCATGGTGACTGTCTCATAAAGCGGGGCAGCCCTCAGCGCTTAGCGAACCGACAACCAGACCCCATCCTTGCACCCGGAAACAACTCAGAGGTCTCAGTAGCCCAGAGGGGTGCAGGGCTCCTGGTGTCCTGCCTCAAATGAGCAGACCCCATGATCTGGCCCAGGCCCTACTGGGGCCAGCACCAGCCCCTTGCCTCCACTCGCAGCCACAGGGAGAGCTGAGCACTGGCTCCTGACCCACAAGCTTCTTGCGCAGATGGGCAGCCAGCGGGAGAGGCGGGCAGGGTGGAGGTACTGAAGCCCATGTGCCTCTCCTCTCTGCACTGCGGTCCTCACACTGGAAGAGAAATATGCTTGTCTAGTCTCAGGACTCCTCTGTCAGCGACTGGATTTGCCAGGAGACGCCTCCTGAGCACCCTAGTGCTGGCTGGAGACAGACCGGGGAGATATGCCTCATCCTAGACAAGCCGGCTTTCTGTCTCTGCACACTGAGCCCCCAGTTGCCCCAGTTGTAGGGAAACAGCAGTCCTTTTCCTCACCCAGCATCCACAGGGGCTGAGAGCAAGGTGCAGGCAGGCAGCAGGTGGGTCTGAAGGTTTGTTGTCTGCAGGACTTTCCCTCTCCCCCCTCTGTTAGAGGAAGTGATTCTGCACTGGATTTATTGGTTGCACCTAGAATCTACTTTCTCTTAAGGCACTGTCTCAGCTGCCTGCTCTTCCATGCTGTCCTGGGGTGTGAGGAGATCTGAAACTGACAAGAACTGTGAGAAATTTAAAACCCAAGCGGGAATAGAACAGGACACCCGCTTCTCTCAGACACCCGCTTCTCTCCGAGTCACACTCTCCCACCGCAGAATCAGCGCTGCAATACAAATGTTTCTTACATCAGTGTCCCTCACAATCCTGCAGAAAATCCAAGCAGAGGCTCTCTTGCAGGGGCCAAAGGAAGCTGTAATCTTCTCCCGCTCTTCACATAATAGGTGTGGCCCATTTGTGGGAAATTCCCAAAATCCGGGGGGTAAATCTCAGTCTTGAGGAATCCCACCTACTCATTCAGTCTTCTTTTTCAGGTTTGGCCCTGGAGCTAAGGAGGCTCTTACACTTGCCTTATGGGGTTTACAGTGCAATGAGGGGGACCAAACAAACAAACAAGAACCACCATCATATTCAGTCATCGTCACATACGAAACTCGTTCCAAAAATAACCTGAGTGGTGGGGGTGGTGTGGTAACATACCTCTGAGGAGGTGTCATCTTAAACCTCCAAATCATATACAGTGTTGTAAACCTGTGTTACCTAGTTAAGTGAATCAATTAATAATCTCAGATCTGCCCATGTTCTCTGCTTCTCCCGGCATGGCCCCATCAAAGCTACCACAGCACCATCCGGCTGAGTGCAGGTGACCGCCAGCAGCATGCTGCCTTCCCACTGAGTACTTCATTTTCTCTCCTGCAATCCTCCTTCCTCTGCTGAGCTCAGGAGTGGCTATATGACTTGATTGGGACAATAAATATGGCAGCCGCGATGGGGAACAGTTCCTGACAGGCTGTGGGAGCCAGTGCAGCTCGTGCTCTGGTGCCTCTGTGTGGGAGCTACCGGCTGCCCCTGGCCAGGTGCTGAGGGGTAAGTGTGGAGCAGACCTGCAGTGAGTGAAAAATAGGACTTTGTTGCTACAAGCCACACTATTTAGGGGTGTTTGTTCTGGCATAACTTAGATTATGCTGCCTGGTCCCACGCCTGACTAGATTCTCTTTCTCTGTCTTGCCCTCTTCCAATTCAATCTCCCAACAGCGGCCCGGATTACCTATTAAAAGCAAATCAAACTTGTGAGAAGTCCTTCAGTGGAACAAATCCGAGTTCCCCAACACAGCACTGCTGTCCAGCCCTGACTTTTGATCTCTGTGACACTGCTTGTCCTCCCATCTCCATGGCCTACACCCCAGCCTGTGCTCCAGGGTCACCGTGTATGCAGAAATCCTAATAAAGCCAGACTCCTCACCACGCGGCCTTTCACCAGCTGTTGCCACTACTCCCTGTCTCACCATATCATCACTGGGTGCCTCTCATGTATCTGACTTCAGCTCTCCTGTGAGCCCCTCAGAGAGGCCTGCCTTGTTCCTTCCATTAAAATTAAGTTCGGCCATGCTTGTCATTAACACCATGTTCTTCCCATTCACAGAACATAGTGCCATCGTCTGTCTATTTGCATAATCACCTAGTTTTCTATCGCTCATCTGCTTCTACCAAGATACAGTAGAGGAGGGGAGGGCCCCTGTGTGCACTGTGGCCCTTCAGTCCTCAACACCGTGCCTGGCACACACAGCTGTTGACTGAATGCATGAGAGAACGAGCTGCTTTTACAGTCCTGGTTGAAGTGGTAGCCGTGGGAAGCCACAGAGAGGAAGCTATGCCAAGGATCACTTCAAAGGAGAAAGATCTGTGTAAGATGATGCAGCTCTGAACTAGAGAGGGTCATATGGCGACGAGGGCCTATTTCAGATTAAGGCACGACGCTGGTTCCAATATTAATCCAACATTTCAAGTCACATTCAAAGGAAGGCCAGACTAAACACATCAAAATCTCATGAAACTAGTCACCTGACAGAACCCAGGAGGCAGGCGGCATCTCCGCCCTCTCCTGCTGCCTCGTTCGTGCCGCAAAGACATAACACCCCAAAGAGATTTAAGCAGATCCTCCATTTCAGCACTGGGGGTTTTTCAATTGCATATCTTCTAATGATTTCTTTTTAAACTCATGTATGCCCAACATGTTTTTAAGTTAACACAAATGACTTAGCTTTACAGTTGCCGATTTTACATCATTCCTTTTTTCTCTTTAAATCCATATCGATACATCGGGAGCCTCCTGGAAACTGCATGCTGAGCTCACCATCAACCCAACAGATTTTCTACATTTCTTTGCAAAGGCGATTTAAATGAGTCGACGCAGTTTTTTTTAGTAAACGTAAAGCTTATGGGAAAGTTTAAGGTGAACTAGATGTTTCATTTATCAATTGACTTGTAACAATGTAGTTTTAATATGACAAATACTTTGTACCTTGATGCCAGCAGACCTTTGAGGAAGCTGTCTTGGAAACGAGGCTGTGTCTACTGGCTCACAGGGGCAGGCTCAACTCTCCAAGTCCTGGCAGTTTCCACCTGCCCTCTGCCTCCATCACCTTTGACCACCAGACTAAAAACATCAAAATCTCATGAAACTAGTCACCTGACAGAACCCAGGAGGGTTCTCTGTCTCTGTCTTGCCCTCTTCCAATTCACACAAGAACTGCCCCCTGGATCCTAGCGAGCAGCTGATAACGCTTTCTTTTCTGTCACCTGTGCTAACCATTCAAGGTTATGAGTCATGTCCTAAATAGCTAGAGAAGTTGAGTAGCATGGAGACATTAAAATCATGTGTGATCCCTAAATCTTACATGGGCCAATAATCTCAGCCTCCAAGTTCCCTGGGACTTTGAGAAGGATCTAAGAAGTGACAGGCTCTCCTGCCACTGCCTTGCTTTTTCATCTTTACCTTTGAGCCCAGACAGTAGCAGGAAATTTGAAAGCAAAGTTACGGAAGAGAAAAGAAGAGATTCCTAAAGTTCATATTACCTGCATATCAGTCAGACAACTATTTTGATGTTAATCTTCCCTTTGTAACTTGAGGTTGACACCAATTTGAAGGTGTGGTTTCAACTAAAATGCACAAAGACATTGATTTTAGCCAAGGCATCTAAACACTAAGCTACTGAGCAGTGACTAAGTCCCCAATCAGCCAGGGTCTGTGGCCGACACCAGGCCCCTCACCCCCCTTGACTTCCTTCATGCAGGGGCAGGGCATGGCCCAGAGTCCCTCTTTGGTCTTTCTCATGGGCCTTTCTGCAGAGGTGGGCAGGGTTTTCTGATGCCAGGGCCTGCTCAGCCCACACAGGTGCAGCCTAGAGTGGCAGGTAGAGCTTGTTAATGCCCATGGTGCAACTTGCCACTGACAGGAGTGAGGAGAGCCTGTGGCTAAGATAATTCCAGTCTCCCCTCCTGCAGGGGGCAATTCTGGGACACATGTATGCACTTTTGGGGGAGCTACGCCACTTACTGGCTCTCCCTTCTTCCCTACCTCAGAGTTCCTGCTTCTCACTCCTGCTTCCTGAGACCACCTCACAAATAAAATCACTGTTCCCAATACTCTCAGGCTCTGCTTATTATGGGGAAGCCTGCACTAAGACACAGAATTAAGAGTTGCTATTTATAATAGCTAAACCAAATAAAAATTTAATAGCACAGAAGCAAAACTGGACTCACAAGCAGGAAAAGTAGAGAGGAGAAGGAATATGAGGAATCCATCCAAGTCACCCTGGAGCTGTGCAAACTCTGGCCTTGAGATTCTGACTTACCTTTGTGGGATATTGCGTAATCCCCTCCCTCTGAGAGAATCAGTCACATTAAGCTATGTCTTGTCATTACTGATGAGGAAATATGTTGTGTGGGACAGGAAAGGAAGGTTGCTGCAGCAACAGCTTTTTAAAGACAAAAATTTTTAGATGTAATTTGGTACATTACTCAATCGTCTTAGCTATTTTTAATAGCAGTTTAATTTAACCCTGGGCTTCTCATCCCCATGCTTGGATTGTTAGAGCTAAATAAAAAGAAAGCCTGAGCTTTTCTTTCTAGCATTTGTGTTGCACTTGGAAAGTCCTTATCACTCCTTAAGGTCCCTTTGCCTTCTCGACAATTCTGCAGATGAACATGTCAGAGGACTGCACCTCTATTCCAACAGCACAAAACTCATGACCTGTTTACCCGTTTTGTTCCTTAAAGAGCAGTAAAAATTCCCTTTCCCTGCAATTTTCTAGTTAGAATTTGCCAACTAAGTGTAACTTGGAATTTGCATATATTCCTTTAGCAGCTCTCTGGAAACCTACAAAATTTACAACTGCACTAGAAAGATCCACATAAGAAAACAAAAGGTTGTGGAACTACTTGGCTCTGAATGCCTCTGTTCATATCTCTACTCAGAAAACACTGAAAAAAAAAAAGAGCATTGAAAACAATAAATTCCAATAAGGCCTTTTGGCACATCAGCTTAAACTTCACAGTAGCCATATACCACAAAACATGTAGGTGGAAAGCTAGTGGCTGGTGTGAATGTCCTACACCTGGCATATTTGAAATGGCCCCTGCAGACATTACTAGTTGATCACAGCACTTTCATATTAAGCCTGGATGCACTTTCTGCATTGTGTCAACACAGCACTCCGATGGAGCAAGGTTCTTAAAGTGATAGAAAGAAGTCAGGAAAGACACATTCAGCATTAAGAACACAAATCATGAACAAATTAAAGCTCTTGCCTCAGTAGCTAGCTTCCTATGAGGACATATATGATATAATAAATGTATTTCATATTGGGGTTTCAGTCTGACAGTTGGCTTCTAAGTAGCTATTCTTTTGCTTTTCTAATATATTAACAGATAATGATTTTTATTTGAACATATGATCTCCCAGCTTCTCACAGCTAGGTAAGGCTTAGGGTTAAGGTCTGGCTAGTGATGTATAAGCATATTTTCTTTATGGAACATCCCATAAATTTCCTTTTAAAAGTTTCTTCTATTCATCCATCCTGCACCTGGGAAAGGGGATGTAATAGCTAGAGGCCTAGCAGCCCTCATGAACACAGAGGGTTAAATCATATACTAGGCACTGGGCTTTAAAGGGCTGGAAATGATCTTCAGCTGTCAATAACCATGAAGGCCCCAGATGATCTATCTCCAAACTTCTACTTTGAAAATTAAAAAAAAAAAAAAACTATTTAAGCTACTACTTTCTATTACTCATAAGTTTCTATTATTCATAACTTGGCCTAATCTTAATTGATAATTTGAACTACATATACACGTACTCTGCATAATAACAAACTAGAAACATAATAGATATCCAATCATGGATATTTATTGGCCTTAGAGGAGAGGCAGACTTCGCTGCTCAACTGGAACAATTATAGATTTAAATTTCAACATTTGGCAGGAATAAAAGTACATATTTTCTTTTGTAGTGGTGGATTTATTTATGGGTGGCATCATTTCTGAAAAGTAGTGGTGTTCACACCGAGTAAATTAATGAATGGTTAAACTGCTATATTAAATTGCGGGATTGTTTTCTATTTTAACAGTTTACAGAACCATAAATTTCCCACTTGCACTGGGTGTTCCAAGGGGACATGTTTCATCTGCAGCCCAGCCTTCTTTGTCTTCTCTCAGCAAAGCGTCAGCACCATTCAGCTACCACGGGTGCAATCTACCCTTGCTTTTTTTTTTTTTAAGCACTAAAATGGTGATGATTTGCATATTAGTTGGCATAAATTTGACTATTAATTTCAATAGGCATTCCAGCTAAGTCTGGAAAATAAATGCAGCCTGCTACAATTATACAGATAGCCAGTACTGAGAGCAAATGTGCACCTACAAGTTCAAAAACGTGTGCGTCTAATAATAATACTCAGATTACACTTACACATATCCTCGCAGTTGCCAAGTTAGGGGCTGTGAACTTCACAATGAATGTATTCCCTCGGTCAGATGTAAAAGTCTCCACTTGGGAAGAACTGATAACCCAGTTTCAGGAATGTATCGGGCAGGAACACTCCTTAATTACAAATGACAGAAAGCCAACCTAACACTGCTTGAAGCCAAGCTGGGAGTGACTGACTCACTCAGCTCACAAGCCCGTTGGTTTGGGTCCAAGAGGCCTGAGTGTTCCAATGCTTTCTTTCCCTCCATCTTTCTCTTTGTTTTAACAAAGTGATACCCACCAATGTCCAATCCATATACCCCCCACCTTTTCTTCACCCCTCAGTCTCTTAATGTCTAGAAAACATTTTCAGGGTCCACCAGCTCAACTTTTTTTTTTTTTTTTTGGCCTCTTTATCTGCTTTTCTCTACGTTGCATGTATTGGTGAAATTATCCAATATTTGTCTTTACCTTCCTGCCTCTCTTGCTTCCCATACTCCCCTAGCACACCTTCCATTTCTTTGCAAATGGCGGAAGTTCATCTTTCTTTGTTGTGCCTCTGTCTTTCTGCTCTGGCCGACTCTACGGCTACTTCTCAAGTTGGATCTCTTTACTTGGTAAAGGGAGGTAGCCAAACGCCCCTGCCAGTCCAAAGGTGATACTGTCCTTGCACCTTATCATCTCAGAAGAATAAAAGCCCTCTCTCTCCTTACCAATGCCCAGACAGAAACTGTTCCTGGTCAGCCTCAGGCAGATGCCCAGCCTCTTGCTTGACAACCTTGCCAGGATCACAAGTGGCTGAGATTCATTAGGAAGGAATAGTTCCCAAAAAGAAATAATGGTGGCAGACAAAAAAAAAAAAAAAAAAAAAGAGGGCGTCCTTTAGGGAAGGATGATCATTCACTGTCTTTGGGTGATATGAAGAAGAGATCAACTTGCCAGTGTTGGGAGTGCAGGTGACCTCTGTGCAGAACCCCAGGGGCTGACATGGGCACAAACCTTAACGTGTATACTGTAAAAACAAAACAAAACAAAACAAAACAAAACAAAACAAAAAATAGAGACCACAGACCCTAAGAGTCACTTATGCTAAACCTGATGTTATCAAACAGATTTTGAGATCTTGATCACTATCACTGACCCCAGAGCACAGATGATCTCCTTCTCCATCTTCACTCTGGAACAGCCTCAAGTCCCATGAATAAAGCTCTTTCTTGCTTCCACCCAGGAGTTCACAGGACTAAAGTCCCTGCCCTTCTGGGAGAGATGGCTCCTCCAGATACAAAATCTTAAACCTGTCAACCAGGAGTCCACCTGATGAGCTCTAGTTAAGTAGCCCGCAAGCCAGAACTCTAATTTGTGACAGCCAGTCTCCTCTTTGTCTAGTATAACTTCCTTGCTCCCATCCCTCCTGCCATAAACATTTCATATTGTACCTCTCTTAGGAGCTCCTTTCTATCTGCTAGATTGGATGCTGCCCCATTCAAATCGACTTTTGCTCAAATAAACTCTCAAAAATGTTAATATGCCTCAGTTTATACTTTATCAATATGAATCACCTGTGGATGCACTAAAATACAGGTATTGATTCAGCAGACCTGGCCCAGGGCTCAGGACTTTGTGGCACAACAAATTTCCAGGGCAGAATGATGTTGGTGTCCCTGGACCACCTCGCAAGAGCAGGCCCTCCCTCACTAGGGCAAGTCTGACCCCAGAGCACAGATGATCTCTTTCTCCACCTTCACTTAACACAGCCTCAAGTCCCATGGATAAAGCTCTTTCTGCCACCCTGAAGTTCACAGGACTAAGGTCCCTGCCTTTTTTTCATGGCCTCAGACCATTTTTACTGGCTTCTGCTTTGGGGGTCCAAGAGTCTCTGCTGGACACACATCCTTCCCCATGCCTGACACCCATCCACCTGCATTCCCCGTGCTGGGCACTGAGCCTCATCCCAGGGGAGCTGCCTTTCAGTTTGCACTCTCCTAAGTGGTGGCGAGT
This sequence comes from Condylura cristata, assembly GCF_000260355.1. Classification (NCBI taxonomy): domain Eukaryota; kingdom Metazoa; phylum Chordata; class Mammalia; order Eulipotyphla; family Talpidae; genus Condylura; species Condylura cristata. The sequence goes on along the minus strand of NW_004567119.1, from coordinate 11,232,960 downwards.
TTAAGGAAACTGTATCACCAATCGTACTACTTTCTGGACATGCAAAATTACTTGTTTGCATAATTTACAGTGAATGCATAAGTCTTACTCAGCACCTGGGTGTTCTTGCTCATTTAGCATGCAGGTGTATAAAAGATGTATAAGACCATCTCTGGGGTGTGCTCCAGACATAATACTCATCAGCTGCATCCTGAACAAACAGGAATTGCATCTGGGCTTTCATCAGGGACAGGAGAAAGTGAACAAGTGGAGGCAGGCATTTTTTAGCCGAATGCTACATCTCTGTGTGTCCCTCTCCAGCCCTTTCCAGATGTGGCCTGGGTCCCTCTCCTCACCATAAACGCTCTGCTTGCATGTCCACCAACCAGTGACAGTGGAGGGGAAACCTGGCAGGGCTGGGGAATATCACTTCATGTACTTTCCTCTGTCTTCAATAAATGAATTCAGGTGGAAATGAACTTCAAGAATGATTTGAAAAGGGAAGAGCACTCCCATAACGTATGTGTGGAAGCCAAAGGCAACCTCACCCTTTTGACCTGGGGAACGCCAGGGGCTACAGTCTCACTATACTGTATGTAATCTGCCTGGTGAGGCCATCTCCTTCCCAATCCTTTCTCCCTCTCACAATCCCTAGAAGTAGAAAGAACAGCAGGAGTTGGCCTACCACAGACTACCTTGCCACACCCTCCACCGGCCCTCAGCTCACACTTTCCTGTGCCACCTGCTTGCGGATGTTTCCCCCAGAGTCACAACTAGACTCCCACACTGCCCCAAAGACTAGTCAAGTGTCTGGTTGCAGGCACTTGCTGGAGGTGCAGGGCTCAATTTCCTGTTAGGAAAATAAGCCATTCTTGGGGATCGAAAATTCATATCACATTTTGTAGAAACCTGATGGGAAATTATGTCTGGGGAAATTTTCGCAACTTTAAGATATGCAAATGCACTATTTGATTGTAATGCCAACCAGCTCCTATGCTGCCTCTTATAAGACAAGAGACTATAAACACTAGCATATTAAAAATGTATCCACCAAAGTAAAATTAGTGCTTAGCAAATGCTTTTTTTCTAGAATTTTATCCTCAGATGCATTGGTATAATTTTTAGTGGTACATATTGCCTGCCTATAGTAAATATAGAAGCCTATCAAAACTTGATAGGAAAGTGTATCAGATAATGCACTGTGAACTGGGGATCAATTCTACGCCAGCCCTGGGGGATGTATCAAGTGACCTAATAGAATGTTTCCAATTCTAATTTCTCTGATTCTGTGAAATCAATTTTTCTATAAACTATAACCAGTACATGACTGTTTTGCACAAACTAATCGTATCAGCATAATGGGCATGTCAAGTTACGGTGTCATGGACATTCTGTTGTCCTTTTATTGAAACTAATAGACTAGCGTTAAAAGGAATAAAATACTGAAAATGATAACAGTTTATGACTTGAATTTTTTTCTACCCTTTAAAATTTGATAGTGCAGCATATTGGCTCTCAATCTCCTTTTATGGGTGTTTGAATTTGACCCTGCTAAAAATGACAAGAAATGGCATGTTCTACTCTTGTACCCTCAATGCTGTGGTCAGGAATAGCCACACTATGGCCTCTTCACCTGCCAGGTTCATCTGTCTGCTGCTGCTGCTGCTGCTGAGAAGTTTCCATGAGGATGAAGAGTTACGAGGAGAAGCCTCCCACTTTGTAATGTTGACAAATTAGCCGATCTCAGCTCCTGGTTTCAAAAATACTGCCACCCAAGGAGAATCGGATGAAATTAAAGTTGGTCATGCCAACCCAGGATGACCTTGAATGAAATAGATCTCTCTGTTTACCAGGCATAAAGATTACAGTGGACTCATCAATCAGGAGGGCAACAGTATCATGATTTATCTTACTAATTTGAAATTCGCAAGCCTTGGAAGCTAGAGCTTTATTGCTAATTATTATTGTTGTTGTTGTTATTTAATGGGATTTGGAAGACGCTCCCAAAACAGATGGGCTTTCCTCTTTGATATTTATCACAAGTATGGCTGATAATTAATTTTGTGATTATATATCTGAAGTTTGACTCCCCAATTAGGCTATAAGTGCTATGAAGCCAGGAGCTGCGTTCATCCTTTTAACCCCACTGCTAGCACAGGTTCTCAGGAAGCACAGGGAACAGTTTGCCCAGCATTAGTCCTGCCATAACTGCTAAAACATGCAGTTCCTCAGTCCTTAAGTATGTGTTAGCTGGATGAACGGATGAGCGAACACCTGACCTTGTATTGCAAATGGCAGTGGACTTGTGAAAAGAGATTTGTTGAAGTCCTAATTCTGCTCTGTATCAGTAATGTGACTTAGAGAAGTGCTAAACTCTTGGAAGAGAAATTTCTTCACTGTGGAAGGGGAAAGATGCAGATTAAATGTGATGCTTACTGCATGGTAACTTCTCAATAAACACTTTTCTTCACTTCAGGTGCTATCCACACAGCTTTCTCAGTGATTGAAATCCCCTGTGCCGCCCAGTGTGGGCCATCGGCCACGGGCGGCTCTTGCACACCTAAATGGCATTCCTGCAACCGAGTGACTGAATTTTTAATTTTATGAACTTTCAATTAATTTAACCTTAAATAACCATATGTTGCTAGTGTCTATGTAAGGGCCTCATAAGTTTTAGAAGACCCAAAGGGGAAACTCACATAAATTGCAAGTTGTAATGGAGATTGTTTGTTCTGGGATCTTCAATTTCTAGGAAATAATCCATTTCCCTTTGTGGATCATATATTATGGGGGCCGTCATTTTAGATATTATAGTAAACAGTCAAGATGTGGATGCTTATAACTTTTTTAAAACCTAGGAGAGTTTCCATAGCTATACATATGCTATGAAATAATTTCTCCCTCTTTTCATTCATGAGAGGTACTCACCATGCTAGGAGAGTCATAATCTCACAACACTGCTTGGCTCCCACCAAAACATGAAAGCCCACCAAATACCCACCTATGAAATAAATAATTTGTGGTCACTTAGACTTTTTTCAAGCTTTGATGAGAATATTTTAAGTAGTTTTGAATGTCAATCTTTTTAAATGCAGGATTTAAGTATTTGGGGAGGGGGAAGATACAGGTTTTATTCAACTAAATCTTCAGACTTGCATTAGCCTCTGAGCAATGGCTTACGGTTTACGCAAAGGAGAAGGAAAATGAGATGATACACTTTCACTGGATTCCAGAACATTAAATTTAAAAAGTTAAAAATGGAATATCTTAATACTTTAACTGAAGAAAGGCTATTATTATTTTTTTATATAAATCTTTTTTTTTAAGATTTATTTATTTATGCATACAGAACTGGGTACAGGCCAGAGGCTCAGGGGCGGTGAGAGGCTTCACCAGAGACAGAGTGGGGAGCAGAACAGGTAGATCGATGAAGTACACTGCTGAGGGGAGCAGCGGGCGGGTCAGGAGAGGTCTGCGGCGCCATGTGGCCTCTTCCTTTGCGGGAATCGAACTCATGCGGAAGTGGCTTTAGCTTCTCAGTGCTGTGCTTTAACCTGCTGCGCCACCAGGGAGGCCCAGAAAGGCTATTATTACGAAAATTCAGATGACTTTCTCCATAGGTAGCATTTAAGCTTGTAGTAATTAGTCATTCGTACCCTGTACAGCAGTAGACTGTACAGCCAGAGCTGACTTTGAAAGCAGGGCGTAGACATACTAATATCAGAGCTTATGATCACCAGGAGAATCAAATGTATACTGATGACAAGATGATAGTGGTGAAACCTCAAAAAACTAAAAGGAGATCAAATATATTTTTTAATTTGTTTGAATTAATAATAAAAGCAAGCTTCTCTAAAGCTAAGACAAGTTCTTTGATTCACTGCAATCGTGGGAGGAACGGCCATTACTATTTAGCAGTGTGAGCATATAGGTTACTGCTCGAAGACAACAGCATTATTTTGTCCCCTAAGGCTAATTTATGAGATTTTTTTTCTTTATGAATGCCCAGAACCAGAGCCTTTCACATTGTGTCCAGAAGAGAAACTCTCTTTGAGTCACTGTCACTATTCCTTTAGCTAGAAAAATAGCTCTGTTCCAAATCGGGACAAACTGAATGTCGTGGCTTTTTACCGGCAAATCCAGTCTGTTTACTGGCTCTCTTCAGAAGCCATTTTGCCTGGTGGCTGGGTTCTTGCTAATGGAAAGGCAGACCAGAAAACATGACAGGGAGCTCAGTGCACACCAACAGTTAATTATTACTCCAGTGGAAAGTGGCTCGAGAGATTATATACAGTTACAACCTGATTAATTCTTTGCTCATCAATTCAGCTTTTTTATCGGAAATGTTGCTGCAAATGTGGCATAAATTTCTTGGGCACAGCGTTCAGTTCCACCTTATTATGCAGCACAGCTTTCAGAGATATGAGGTACCATAGCTAATCTTAATTTAATTTCAGAAGAAGTTAGCACTATGACTTGCTGCAAGCGGGCTTCCATTTCCGATGTTATCCACAATTCTGAGACAGGCTACAAATACCTGTGTGAATTGTGCTACTAAAGAATAAACCTGAATCTAAAAGAAAAGTGAAGAAGCTCAGAAATTTCCTGGCAGTGTTAAGTCTGTGCCTACAACAAAGGCGTTGGCTTCTGCAGCCCAGTTTACACGTGCCTACTGGAATTTGTGTGCCCTCAGAATCTACTATTCAGAGCCTCACTCCCATCTTCTAGCAGCTCACAATTCCCAGAACCAAGCCACTGGCCTTTCAGGGAAGAACTCGGTGTTCAGAGGAGTCCCTCTCTATTAGAGGAAATAAATAAATTGATTCCTTTTTAATCTGAGCAGATGCATGGACCTCCTTTGGGGAATTTTCACAAGGATGTTTGTACTTGAATGTTTTTCTACAAAAGAGAAAGAGGAGCCTGATGTCCTCCTGGATCAAAAGCACAGGCTTTTCATTAACTTGGAATGAATATCTATGTATCAAATCCACATGCACTTAAGAAGTAGAAATTACCCTCTTGGTTTATTGGACCAGGCAGGGACTATCAGTCTCACTGGCCCTTAACAGAACTGCAACAACTCCATAATTGAAGAAACCTTCTAGGACCGTGGATATTATTTAGCCTTTCTATTACCTGGGATCCACACCAGGAAAATTATGTGCAAACTCAAATCAGATATCCCCCTAGGACTTATTTGCTAGATGTTGCCTGGCAAGAATTCACCCAGCATTAAAATTATGCTTGGAGAAAGAATGGAAGACTCACAGTGAACCATGCTGCTTTTTGCAGGAACAAAGCAATATAAAAAATAAAGCCTTTGATGAACTGTTTTCCTCCCTTCTGCTACTCTATCCAATGCATCTTATTTCAGTTTGCTGGACAGTCTTAATGTGAAAGAGATTCTCAGGTCAACACTGGTACAGTTTCTGTTTCTGAAGAATTTGAAAATGTGTTGATGGTAACAGTCCTGATATAGGTACCGGAGATCTTCATATAGGAGCACATCTGTGAATGTGTGTGGGCAGTGGGCTGGGAGGGTGCAGAGCACATATGTGAGCTCTGTGAATAGCTCTCATAATTCTGTAAAGTGAAAACAGTATCTAGGTTGAAGTATCTTAAAGTTGCTAATTTGTCCCACCATAATTTTGGAGAAGCTTTACAAAATTGTCCAATTGCTCATCCAGAAATCTCAACATTCAACAAGGGATTGAAAAAAAAAATATTTAAAAGAATAAAGAAGGACTTGGCTATATTCAATTGAAAACTTATTATAAAGGTGCCATAAATAAAACAGCATGGTGCCAACCCAGAATAAATGGCTAGACTAATTTAGCATAATCGTGGGCAAAGAAATTATTATGGTTTCTGCATGTACCTATCTATAGATATGGATATCTATAGATTGTGTGTGTGATGTGTCTTACGATGGCACAGGCATTAGCACTGAGTGATAGAGAAGAAAGCATATGAACTTTAGAATCAGACAACTCCAAACCTTGATATGAATTATAGTTCTGCCACTTCCTAGCTATGGAACAAGTCAGTTCTCTTACTAAACATCAAATACCTAAATCTAACTTTATGATGATGGGTCTCTTGAATGGTGTGAGGATTTGAGAATCCTACATGTATCAATCAAAAATTTTATTTGCAAAAAGCAGAGACATATTCTGGCTAAACTGTGTGCAATATGATTTTAGTTAAGGCTGTTGTGTTGTTTACACTTCTGGGAAGGTTGGTCAACCAACTCTGGCCAAAGGAGAGGCCAAAAAAGCCTAGGCAATAGCCAGGGCCACAGACATTCATGGCACTAATAAGCACATGAAGAAGCCCAGCACCAGCACTGAAAACTCAGCTGTTACAGTCTCACTGCCCCAATTGCCCCTGGAAAGCAGGAGCTGCTGACATCATACAAAAAAATGGCTTTTTGGAATCAATCCATTTGCTGTGATGGCTGACTAAGTCCAATGAGTGGTTGAAAGCAGATCACATTCTTCTAATCTAAGTAGAGGGGAAATTGGGGAAATATTTTCGAAGTATTTTTATATGTTATAGAGATGGCAAGTTCTCCTCAGCAAGACTCATAAGACATAAAATTTACCAAACAAAGGAAAGAACTTCAGATTCTGGGTCAATAAGAAGATGCACAAGTTCATTGCAAAATATTTCAAAGCTCCTGACACCTAGCAGGCACTCAGTGAATTGTGACTATAAATATTTTCACAAATCAGTGGGAGAAAGGAACAGTCCATTATAAATAGTGCTGAAACCATTAGTTATTTGGTTTAAAAAAAAAAAGTGTACAATTCCCCCCCCTCAAAAAAAATTCTTTCTCTTTTTTTGACAACTCAAATTTTATTTAGCCAATGGTGGTATCTGAAGTCCGAGCTAAGGGGACCAGCTCATTAGAGGCGGAGCACTGGGCTGTACCACACCTCTTTTTTCACCAAAGGAAATCTGGATCAAATTCTAGATCAAAGATTCAGAAAAGAAATTCACTTGTAAGAACTGAAGCACTGCACTGTGCCATGCGCACAGCCTCCCGACATGCCCTGGAAGGAGGTGGGTTCCTGAGGCGCCTCCTCTAGTTCTGTACATTCAGACATGGCTCGGCTCCCTCCCACTGAGAGCGGGACCATGAACCCCACTCTTCATTCAGCATGTTGCCACCAAGTGGGAAGCCTGCTCTTTCATACAAAGACAATAAAATATTCAAATAATGTCTCGTATGCTTACACTCTCTAGTCTTTCTCAAGGTTGCCTGGCCAGTGTTGCAGAGGGCATTACCAAGGGTGAGCTAGTGGATTAGATTCTCTGTCTGCTACGCTGTCGATTCCAGGCAGAGGGCCTTGTTTCACACACATTTGTGTCTTACTCTGCCTGGCTCAATGCTTCCAACGAAGGACCACTAAGGAGGAAACCCAGATGGCTAATTAACTATTTTAAAATGTCTGGGGATGGTCTCAGCTTGGACCACTAATTCAAATAAAGTAATCACCCTGGTTTTCAATTTCCCTTCTTCTAGAAAAACAAGTACCCTTACATGGCCTTTACTCCTCTGTAACCACACATGATCACAACTATTGATTGTTTTAGCTTGATGAAACCATTTGGAGGGGACAGACGGCCCCTAAGTTCACAGAGGGCAGCTCTACAGAACGCGCACGACTCTTTTCCTCTCTGATCCATAATCCTCACTGTGCCCCGTTTCCACCCCCTTCTCTCATCTGCAGTTTTTAGAGGCTGGTCAGCGATGACAAGAACGGTCAAAGTGTCCTTTCCCAAGGGTATTTCTTATGGGTTTTCACTCTTGTTAAAACAGATTTGTGACTGCAAACATTTATTTCCTGGGATAGAGGAATCTTGTTTTCCCTTTGGTTTCAGGATCCTGCTAGTATTTATTTAAGTTCAGAAGATCACTTTGATACAAACAAGCACAAATAAATATTGTTGACCTCAAACAAAAGCAATCAATTTTTCTGACAACAAAATGGGTTCATTTGGAAACAAACAACAGGAGAGAGGGCAGGTGGAGGGGGTGTTCACAGTGAGGCCCACGTGCCTGCCTCTGAAGCCAAGGCGAACAACTCCCTGCGTCTCTTTGGGGAACCTCTCAGTTCTGCAGAAGGGGAAACAGTATCACTTCTGGTGGAAGGTGCCAGGTCTTTTGGGTCCTGTCATTTGCTGATTTGTAAATATGTAGGCAGGCTCCCTCCAGACTCCTGTCCTCATGTAAAGTTTCTGTTAGAACATTCACTGTATGTTACTACTGTTGATCACAAAATGGAGGGAACTCCTTCCCCCCGTATGTAATATTTTCATTTTAAAACGTTTGGAACCTAAACGCTGTCAGTCTTGATACAGCCCTAAATTACACACGAATAAGAATTCACTGTTTCTGAAAAATTCTATTCAATGCCACATCTGAAAAAGATTGCTAGCCACCTTCTCTGATTCAAATCTGAGAATGAAAAAAACTAATGCATTTCCCTTTAGGTCTTACTCTCTTCCACATTTTATTTGCTAATGTACAGGTAATTTCTAAATTAAGAATATGCTTACAGGCCCTCCCTGGTGGCGCACTAAGAAGCTTAAGCCGCTTCCGCATAAGTTCGATTCCCGCCTGCCCCGGAGGTGACCACATGGCGAGGCAGACCTCTCCTGGCCCGCCCGCTGCTCCCCTCAGCCGTGTACTTCGTCGATCTGCCTGTTCTGCTCCCCACTCTGTTCCTAGTGAATCCTCTCACCCTCTGCATCTCTGGTCTGTACCCCAGTTCTGTATGAATAAATAAATAAATCATTAAAAGAAAAAAAAAGAATATGCTTACAAGAAAGTTCAGGAAGTTTTTCACACCCATCCATTAGTAAACCTGATTTTGATTGAATTTTTAAATAACTTTTGATAATTAGTGCATCTTGGCTCTTGGATTTCAAATATAATGAAGGACTTCCTATAGATTTAGAATTATAGTAGATTTAGCCCAATCAAAAGATTTTAGAGCTTCTCCCAGTGAAACACTTAGGGGGATTCCTTAATGCTGATAAAGAAAATATGGTAATCACATACCCCTATCACCAATGTTAATTGATCAAAGATCAACTATACAGTTGGCCCTGTGGGTCCATTTATAGCAGAATTTTCTTGTAAACAGATTTTCCCATAAACTTCTGATATCAAAAAATGTAGTACAGAAAGAACCACAAATGTGTTTTCCTTACGATTTTATAACATTTTACTTTGTCTAGCTTTATTACAAGATTATAGTATATAATGCATAGAACAGCCAAACCATGTGAATCAGCTGTTTATGTTATCAGTAAGGCTTCCGGTCAACAACAGTCTAGTTAAGTTGCACTGGAGATGAGAGAGGAGTTAAAAGCTACACTCAGGCCCTCCCTGGTGGCGCAGCAGGTTAAAGCACAGCACTAAGAAGCTAAAGCCACTTCTGCATGAGTTTGATCCCCGCCCTGGAGGTGACCACATGGCGCGGAGGACCTCGCCTGACCCACCCACTGCTCCTCTCAACAGTGTACTTCGTCACTTGGCCTGTTCTGCTGCCCACTCTGTCTCTGGTGAATCCTCTCACCACCCCTGCACCTCTGGCCTGTACCCCAGTTCTGTATGTGTAAATAAATAAATCTTTAAAAAAAAAAAAAGCTACACTCAGATTTTTGACTGCTTGCAAGTCAGTGCACTACCCCCCGAGTTGTCGAAGGGTCAACTGTATTTGTGATCAGGTCAGGATCAGCAAACTCTTTTTCTTTTTAAAAATATATTTAGTACATCATTCTTCATGTTTGTACAATGTATGGTTTCCCCGTGAAATTCCCACCACCAGTTCCCCCATGTACCATCACCTGGTCCCTTGTGCTCTTCCTTCTCCCTCCTCCACCCCTACAGAATGTTTCTGAGGATCAGCAAACTTTTTCTAGAAAGATAGTAAACATGGTCATATGGTCTTTGTTGCAATCTCTCAACTCAGCCATTGTGCCATAGAGGCAGCCACAGACCGTACATCAGTGATGATAACTGGATGTGATCCCACAAGACTTTATTTATAAACAATAACACTTGAATTTCATACAATTTTCACAAGACGTGAACTATGATCCTCCTTTTGATTCTTTGCCAAGAGGTAATGTCATTCTCTCGGGGATTCATGGGGCCTGTAGAAACAGTGACAGGACTCACAAAGCCAGGGGGCTAATGCTTGCTGGCTGTGCTTTTAAGGGGAGTTGGGGGTACACTTCTTAGGAATTTTCACTAAGTAGCATATAGCATTGAAGTTCAGGTTTCACATATCGCCCATAATTCAAGCGCACATTCCTTCAACCTGTTCATGAAAAAGAAGGACATGACCAGGCACACACTGACGTGAGCGCGCCCCGGGCCACACGGGTAGCGGGCTTTCGTTAGTGTTTACAAAGGAAAACGACATGCACATGCATGTCTTGTATGCAAAAAAGCCCTCATGAGAGACAGGCCGGAAATGTACAAGGGTAGCTGCCTCTGTGGAAGGAGCTGAGGGGACACAAGACCGAGCAGATTCATTTTCACTATATGCCAGTTTGTGCCCTCTGGCTTTTGTACCACTTAGACAAATCTAATATTTAAACAGCAAATTAAATTTTTCACAAATTTTAATGCTGAAAGCATGATTCGAAGGCCCCGAAGTCAGTACTACCCTCGCCCAAGTTAGAAGCCCAAGCAGGAGCACAAGCAAAGGTCCTGCCCAGTGACTCCAGTTCTGTGAGACCCAGTTTCACTGTCACTTGTCATTTGCTCTGCGTCCCAGTTTTGCATTGTCTGCTAATCTGAAGATCTGGATTTCTGTCATTTCACTCCTTAAAATCTGTAGATGAAGTGACAGAAATTCAGTGTCTCAGAGCTCCTTTCATCAGCTAGAGATCCCCTAGATAGCCCAGAGAGGGAAGGGAGGGAGGAGGGGAGGGAGAGAAGGAGACAAGGGGGGCATCTGGGCCTGGGGGTGGGGTGGGGGCGGGGAGAGCGGAAGGTAGGGGGAGAGAGATCGCAGTGGGATCATACTTGGGCGAGCAAAGCCTAGAATAGACACTACCTGGGCTTTCCGGCCAAGTTTGCCAAGTCCAGCTTTTGAGACAACCGTGAGGATAAATAAAAGCTTAGAGGTCCAGACCCTCAAAGAAACCAGGAAGCTAACTGTGAGAGTATCAACTAGCTATTTTCACAAATAATTCTGCACATCAAGCCACCCCCATCTCTGTGGCTTAAAATAACCCCATCAGAGTTTCCTCATTTGTGGGTGGACCGGGCCCAGCTGGAACTGTCCCGTAACCTTGGCTGCGGTCATTCACACTCGCATTTCCGGGGGCCTCTGGGAGTGGGCTTGGCAAACTGACCTACAGGAGGCTAGGCTGGGACGGTGGACCCGACGCTCAAGTCGGCAGATGTGGGTCTGCCCCGCTGTCACTCACTCCCGTCGGCAGCGAGCCGGCCGCGCCGCCTGCTTCTGATGTCAGAGGCGGTGGTCCACGGAGAACTGGTGGAAAGGAGACTTTTGAGGTGATCACAATGTGGGCCATGCAGGTGGACTACATCTGTAGACCAGAGTTTTCCAGACAAGCCTGCCAACCCCAGGTTTTGAGACAACTAGGAGGATAACCTGCATAATGTTGCTTAAGTTTTAGGTAAGCCCCAATAAACAATTAAAAGCCAAAACAAAAATTAAAAAGAAAAACAGTGAAGATGCACAGGGGCCTGGCCTTGGAACTAACACCTGGTCACTACGCCCCTGCTGGCTGAGCGGTCAAAACAAGCCTCTAGGGACATTCCTTCCTCGGAGGAGCTACTAGCACCGTGGTCGAGGGAGGGCAGAGGACGGGGTCAACCACACAAACCGCCGCTGGACTGGGCAGTCCCTGAGCACCTCCACGTGCCGGGTGCTCTATGGCGCTGAGAACTTAGCAGCAACAGGACGACTGTTCCTGCCACGGGGCCTGATTCTAACGGGAGGCAGCCCCCAACCTGTCCCCTGTGTTCTTTCACTGGGGTAGTTTGTTGGCCTGTTGCTCGGCACAGCAAGAATCACCTCACCTGGACCAGCGTCGTGTCCAGCACTGGGGTATACATGAGGTTCAGTGTTGGAAGACAAGTGCATGAGGTACTGAATGAATGAAGTACAGCCATGCTCTCTCTTCTGGGAATCACTGAATCTCGGTCAATCCACCTACCAGCTGCAAGGGGGGAAATGGCAGAAATTCAGGTCTCCAGACCGCAGATGATGCAAAGCTGGGACACAGAACAAACGACCGGCCGCAGTCAAACTGGAACCGATGCCAGTTCCAGTTGAGTCATTTGGACACGAGAGTCTGCAGATGGCACGTGCTGCTCGCGTAGGAAAGTGGGCACTCAGAGCGGGCTGGGCGCTGCACTGCAAGGCTAAGCCAGGCTGTGGCGGCTTCGGTGTGAGTTCGATCCCTGGCCCTGGAGCTGACCCACATGGTGCCGCAGACCTCTCCTGACCCACCCGCTGCTCCCCTCAGCAGTGGGCTTCGTCAGTTGGCCTGTTCTGCTCCCCGCTCTGTCTGGTGAATCCTCTCACTGCCCCTGCACCTCTGGCCTGTACCCCAGTTTTGTGTGCATAAATAAATAAAATCTTAAAAAAAAGAAAAGTGGGCCACTGCCAAAGCCAATCACAGCCTGGCCAGGGACTGGGCGGACAGGGCCTTCAGCCACAGGCTGGTGGGGTCGGGGTGGAGGGCAGCATCCAGAGCTGACAAATGGGACCCCCAGCCCAGCATGGCTTGCAAACCCCCACTCAAAAGGCAGTACCCTGCCACTCTTGACTTCAACTTCCTCTGCAGACTGCGAGCAGTCCCGTCAGGAACAGAGAAGACTTGGGGAGGCTGGCCAACAGGCGGAGCTGGCCTGAAAACCTGGGCCTGGGAAGACCCAGGTCCACAACAGTGTGGTGGCCCTTAGGCCTGCTCCGGACCAGGAGCCGGGGTCTTCACTCCAGAGCAGCTCTGCTCCCGAGAAAGGGTCCCTGACCTCGGCCCTTCATCCATGAAGCAGGTGCTATGGTACTCGTCCTACTTATTTCCTGGAAGGCTGAAAGAAATAGTACGTGTAAAAATAAACCAAATAAGGCCAGCTCAAGGGAGAGGAACAGGATGCGGCCTCCTCTGGAACAAGCCAGTGGGGCTCTGTGTTGGGGGCAGGGATGCAATGCATGTGGATAAAGGAGTTTCAGAACCCCGAGAGAGCGCTTCCAAAGTTGAGATGAAGGCAAGCTGCGATTCGGAAAACAATCACTGCAAAGGATAATTTCTCAGGGTTTGAGGAGTAAAAGGTTTCACAACCCAGTCCTCTGAGGAGGGTAATAAATATGAGTAAATGTGGGAAATACGTGGCTGCTGAAGATGAATGGAGCAGAATGTGAATGCGACCAACAGGCCTGCATCATGTCCAGGTGAAAGAGGGGTTAAGAACAAAAGGAGGTGGGGAGGCCCAGGGAGGTGAAGAGGTCATACACTGCAGTTGATCACATGCTCCTTTTCCCGGGTGTGGTGAACTCAGCCACAACAGGAGTGTCCCCAGCCCTGCCAGCCCACTGGTGGGGTGTCTGCAGGTGCTGCACCTGGGAAGCCCCTGACTGCTCGGCGCTTCCTGGGCCTCAGTGGCAACCACTGTCATGTCAAGGAGCCTCCTCCTCTCCCTGACCTCTCCCAGAGGAGGGGAGGGAGGAGGGGGGCAGACATATCTGCCTCACCCACTGGGTGACAGCAACAAGAATGGTGGGAAATGTATGGGATCCAGAAAGCAACTAATAAGTCACCTCCTCAGAGAGCAAGTCCCCCGACCCTGCCCCTCAGATCGGGGCCCCACTTCTCACCTGGGCACACTGCCCCGCGGCCGAATTCCTGGGGGCCTCTGAGCTATGCACATGCAGGCAGTATTTACACCTCTGGGTGACACATCAAGGAACAGAAGGTGTCTCCAGACATGAGTGACAAGGCCTCTAAACACAGTGACTCTTTTATAGGGTTTTAGATTGTTGTGATTTTCCGTAAATCCTGCCGGAGTCACACAATAAGCCAAGAGCAATTAACATTAATTAAACCATCCCCATAAAGCGCTTGCTGCACTGACACATTGCTAACCTCGGAACGCACCAAGCCTGCTAATGTTCTGGAGGGCATGCTCGCAGCAGCCCTGGGGCCTGGCCTGGCTCCTCGTGCCCGGAGATGGCCTATACCCGAGTGTGACTCCAAGGCGGCTCAGCTCCTGCAAGGCACTAAGGACCCCCCTCCTCAAGCTGAATGACCTGGGATCTTATTAAAATGAGATTCTGACTTACACGTTGAGAAGAAAGTGTACCTTCTAAACACGCTTGAGGTAGAATAGCCTGGGCTAGGGATAGCGAAAGTAACCCAAAGCATCTAGTACATTTCTAGGGTGCAGGCCTTTCTACCCTACTGTCCAACACCCCAGATTCACAGAGGAGGAGGACAGGACAAAGTCATCCCAGATTCTGGAAGCCTAATCTCCCTTGGAAAGGAGCAGGGACAAACACACAGTTTGGGCGACTGACGCACTCAGGACATCTCTCCCATCAGGTCCTCTGTGGGTCGCACCAGACTGGGAGGTAGAGAGATCACCTAGGGGAAGCCATATCTGTGCCCCATGAAGGGGCAGAGAGAGATCCCCCTATGCCCCTGAGAGACTCATGAAGCAGTCCAGACGCTCAGTAATTACACATTTACCTGGCTGTATAGTTAAGTTTTTCTGAAAGAAGGGCAATTTCTGGTGAAAATCCTAATTCTGGATAATACCTCAAATTTTGATACCTCATGGCAGAAGTTCCTCATGAGCCTGCAGAGCTTCAACTGACCTTAGCTCAATATAATCCATCCACTAAAGTGAGAGTGTTGGGAAGGCCTGTCCTTCACCCACCATTATGAGGAATTTTAAGATGCTTTTTCAGGGATGGAAGGGTTGGAAAGCAGAAGTCAGTGTGCCTGTGTGGAGAAGGAGCCATGACAGGCAAGAGCGGAAACCATCCAAGGGAGGCAGTGGAGCAGGCAGGAGGAGAAAAGAGGCTGGGCAGGGCCATGGCAGAAAAGTTCAGGAAAATGGTTCAAAGGACAGGAGGGAGGCAATAAGAAATTCTCAAGCCCAACCCTGGGAGCAGATGTGAGGTTTGTAGCAGCCCTATAAAGTTGTAGGCCAATCAGTCATAAAATTATATGTGCAATTATAACGATGTGGCTGCAGAAAGCATCAGTGACAATGTGTTGCCTGTGGACAGTTTCCATGTTAATTCAGTGATGATGTGACTGAAATGAGAAGTGTGCCGTGGGGCCACAGAAAGAGGCCTGGGTGCCTTTCTTAAAGTAAGCACAGCAATTTCCTGATCCAAAAGAAATCCAAACATAAGAAGATTGGGGTCGAGGCAGGGGAACACTCACTTTGGTTGGGGAGCTCTTAGAGCAGGACATCACAGAGAGGTAGGGAAAAGGCCCAGGTTACCTCATATAAACAGAGTTCTCAAGACTGAGATACTGAAATCATCTGACCCAGAAATCTGCCCTTGAGTCTGTGGCCTTTCCTTTTCCTTCTCTCTGACACCCTTCCTCTGTAGCATTTTCAGTGCAACTCAAGCCAAGTCAGTTATTTATAGAGCAAGAACAATTTTACCACAGGGTGTGGTGTTTAATTTGAAGCGATGTCAAAGAGTGAGGGGCAGATGGTTAAGCAGGAGGTGTCTCTCGATGACCTTGAGGGGCCCTGGACCACTGACTCATCCAGAATTTTGCAGATCCAGAAATGTGATCTCATGAATACTGAGTTTATCAAGCTCCAGGGAAGAAAGAATAAATTGATAAGCCAGGTGCCTGCTTATTAATTTCTAGGAGATCGATGAGTGGTTCGTGAAATGAGACCAGGTCAGATGATCCTTTCTGGAAAGTTGTTCAGTTCAAGAAACTCAACTACATATCACACAATCAGTTGGATTTAAATATCCCAAACAACAAAGCTTTTTAAAAAATGAAAAAAAAAAAAAAGGAATCTTCAAGAAACTATCCCCTTAAGCCATAATGAAAGACCAGTTATTTATCTCATTCTTTATTCCCATAAATTTAATGTAGAACATTCTCCTGTTAACATATCTTTTATTAATTTTTTTTAAAGATTTACTTATTTATGCATATGGAGCTGGGGTACAGGCCAGAGGTGCAGGGGTGGTGAGAGGATTCACCAGAGACAGAGTGGGGAGCAGGAACAGGCAGATTGACAAAGTACATTGCTGAGGGGAGCAACGGGCAGGTCAGAAGAGGTCTGCCGTGCCCTGTGGGTCACCTCTGGGGTGGAGATCGAACTCATGCTGCAGTGGCTTTGTCCTGCACACAGGCCCCTCCCAGACATGCCCCGCCCTCCATGGATCTCTCCATCCAGCTGCTCATTTGCATCCTTACTCATGCCCTTTAGAAAACTGGGACACATCGGTGTTTCCCTGAGTTCTGTCAGTCACTCTAGCAAATTAGTCAAATCCTAAGAGGCTTGAAACCTCCCATCTACAGCCAGCTGCTGGGAAATGCAGGCGATAACAGGAATTGTCAGCTGTATCTGAAGAGGGAGGAGCAGTCTGTAGGACTCCAAATAGAGAGTGTCAGGTTTGTGTTAAGTTATAAGATCCCTAACTAGCGTCACAGAAAATCTCTTGGTGGATGGAGAAGAGCAGAGGCAGAACACACAGCCACACTGGGATGACGAGCAGAACACCTTCTAACTGTGGTAACAAGGAACCACAAACTGGGTGACTTAGAGGTAGAAATTTGTTGGCTCACAGTTTCGGAAGCTAGAAATCAGGGTCACAGCAGGACCACGCTTCCTCTGAAACCTGGAGGCAACTCTTCCCTTGCCTCTTCCTGGAAGCTTCGTGTTGGTTTTCTGGCACGTTCAGCAATCCTTGGCTGGTGGCCCTCCACTCCCTGTGTCTCCTCATGTGGCCTTCTCCCTGTGTTTCTGTCTCTGAGTCTCCTGTACTCTTTGAGGACACTACCCATGTTGCGTTAGTGTCTATCTAACTAACTAGTTACATCTACAATGACCTAAAGCCAAATAAAATCACATTCTGAGGTGCTGGGGGTTCAGACTACAACAGAATTTTCGGGGACACAATTGAGCCCCTTATGACATTAGTGTGATTCAATTAAGCATTAAGCGCCAAGACAGCAGCTACTGCTAGGCACGTGTTGAGGTAGCAGGGGGTGGGGAGAGGTGGTGGTCTGCACTGCCCTCAGGAACCCCCAGTCCTCAGGAACCTCCACCCCCAGTGGAGGAGACACACAGATGTTGCCCTGCAGGATGAGCAGACTTTAATGGTTCCCAGATGTGGTAGTTAATTTTACGCATCAACTTGCCTGGGCCATGAGTTATCCTGCTATTTGACCAAACGTTATTCTGGATGTTTCTGTGAAGGGTGAGTCTCACCAATCAGCTGAAGATGGAATTGGAACAAAAAGACTATCCCTCCCCCAATAAGAGAATTTCTCATGCCCGACTGTCTTCCTGCTGGGACATCTATTTCACCCCTGCTTCCAAATGAAATGGAAACATTGGCTCTCCTGGGTCTCCAGCCTGCCGACTGTCAAACTAAACCTACACCAGCACCCATCGTGGGGATCCAGTCAGCCGCTACTGGGCTGGCTCCATCACTGCATGAGCCTCCATCACTGCATGAGCCAGTTCCTTCTCATGTGTGTAGTTAGGTTCTGTTTTGCTGGAAAACCCTGATGAATATGCCATGTGATTCTAACAGGCCAGAAGCCTAAGAACCACTGACCTCTAATTCCCAGACAAGGGAATGATTGATTCTGCCTGGGGAGGAGACTTCAAAAAAGCATCACACTTGAGCTGGGCCAGAAAAAAAAATGAGCAGCATCTGCCAGGCAGATGAGGACAGAGGAAAGAGAGTTAGCAAGGGGAGAAGAGGGTGTGTAGAAGGAAGGAGTGGAGCTAAAATGGAAGGGCTGGGCCCTGATTCTGACTTGCTGCAAAGGCCTTAGCTATACTACAGGAGCGACTGAAGCTTCCTGGAGAGAGTAATGGGCCATTGTTGCAAGTCTGAGTGCTGTACAAAGTGAGGGGAGAGACTGAGCATGAGAAAATCCAATTAGGACACACATGTGACAGCCTGTGATGAACCAAATGTCCGCCTTAAAACCCCACGCCCCAAAGAGGTAATATTAGGAGGCAGGGACAGTAAGAGGTAGTTAGATTTAGATGAGAGCACGAGGGAGGAGCCCTCTGACGGGATTGCTGCCCCTACAGAAAGGGACGTCAGAGCTCACTCTCCAGCCACGGGAGAACCCAATGAGAAGGCAGAAATCTGCAAGGCTTCTTGGCTCTCCCCAAGAACCGAATCTGCTGACACCTTCATCTTGGACTTCCAGCCTCTAGACTGATGAGAAATAAATGTCTCTTGTGTAAGCCTCCCAGTTGATGGCATTTTGCTTAGCAGTCAAAGCTAAGAGAAAGGCTAAATAAGAGCTGGTGTGGTCTGTAAGAAGGGGAAAGAGAGACTTTTGCATTTTGATTCAGAATTACAGAATTTTGGTGACTAGGCTTGGGAAATGAGGAGGAGACATCAAAGATAACTTCAGACTTCTTAAGGCAGGTGACTGAGAGGACAGCAGTATTAAGATTGGGAGCACAGAAGGACAAACAGATGCCAGGGGGGTTTTGATGTGGTTGTTCAGTGAGTTGATAAAAGCAAATTTCTGGCTCTTAACATGGTTGTGCTCTTTACTGCTAATCAAAATTCAGTGACAACAGAATTCATGCAAGGGAATGTGATGAAACAGGAAAAATGAAAGGAAAACTAAAAACTTGAGATACCTAACAGTTTAAGATGAGCAAGGTGGGTGATTTAGCAAAGGGTTAAAGATGAATAGGTGAGTAATAGCAAAACATGTGAGAACGGGCTAGTGGAAGTCTTCTAAGTCTGGATCCAATCAGTGGACAGAAACCACAGATTCGATACAAGAAAGGCTTAATATAAAGAATTGTTAAGCAATGATAAGAGTAACTATAAAGATAGAGAATTGCAAAGTTTGACTTAAAACTGAGGGTGAGTGTCCAATGAGGAATAAATTTGCAAGAGGAATTCAGAACTTGAAAAAAATGGTAGAGAAGAAAGTCTATTTCTTCCCATGAAGGTCATGGGGAAGGGCTGAAGAGATGACTGATACAGTGCAATGATGTACTACAATTAGGAGACTAAAGAAGTCTTGGTTATCCCTGGCGTAAGAACTGAATACTATAAAGCATTATCTTTTGTTTGAAAACAATTGTGAATTTATCATGGGGTAGAAGTAAAACTGATCATAAATTTTAAAGATTAAAAGGAGAATCAAGGAAATGTGTTTGCAGGTGTAACTAGATCAAGGCACCCAGGAATGTGCATTCTTCCCTTCTGCCCATAGGGGCGCTGTGTTGGGAGGGTGTAAGCAGCCTGGTTCCATGCACTCCTGAAGAAGCAAGAGGCACTTAGATTGAGAAAGGGTTCAGAAGCTGCAGTTGAGCAAATTTACCCCTTAAGTCTAAATTCCTGTCTAGGAATTTGGAGCCATCGAGGTAGTCCAGTGACCTTTTTTTTTTCTTTTTTTTTTTTTAAGAAAAGTATCTAGGAGGAAACCAGGTTCTTGGCAAGAATCATGAATCTTACAGCTTCCCAGGATTTCTTTTATTTCTTTAGAGGGAAATGATTCAGTTCCACAAAGCCCTTCTTTCTATTAAAAGCTATAATGCAAAAGAAACATCCTTCCATTACCCAGCTATGAATTCCCACACGGGAACTCTGCTCTTGCCGGGACACCACTCCAGTGGCTCATCGGTGGAAACTCAACATACCTGTCTGAAAATGGAGCTGTCTGAGGTCTGCTCATTGGAAATGGGCCCCTTTTTTCTCTACAAAACAAGTGCGGTCCCTGTCACTTCTTTAAGAGAAAGCTAGGACATTCCACAGCCCCTAAGGATGGAAGTCATTGGGATCCCAGTTTCCTCACTGTTTTGGGACACAGGGGCCTCTAAAGTTCTATCTCCAAGAGCCTCAGAGTCTTGAAAAGCATTACTAGAATGAATTCTCTGTCTTACCCTTCAGGGAAGTTCACTACCTGGAGAGCGCCACTAAATCATGCCTCCTGCTACACATGTCTAGATTTCACGCCCTTGATTACTCCCTACCAAGTCTGTGACTTGCTTTAACTGAATGCATGTGGCGGGAGTGATGCTAGGCCTATTTCAAGAAGTGGCCACAAAAGGCCTGGCAGCTTCTACTTCCCCATTCCTGTGAGCTAGAGTACTATGTCAGATACCCCGGCTTGTGTGCTAGACAGATCATTTGAAGGAGGAGGGAGAAGCAAGAGAGACCCAGTCATCCCAGCATCCCAGGAAGCCCAGCCCAGAGCTGTCCAGTCAACTAAAAGCATTTCATGAGTAACCATTGGGAAGGTCAGCCAAAGAGCCACCCAGTTGAGCTCAGCCCTAACTGTGTATCATGAGCAAATAAAGTATTGGCTGTTTTTAAACCACTATGTTTAGGGTTAGTTTGTTATATAGCTACAGATAGGAAAAAACAAGCATAATTAAGATCCTCTAAAACAAAGGACGGCAAGGTTGTGTGACATGCCAAGGGACCAACCCCTTCCCTATGGAGGTGACAGAAGGTAGAACTGCCAATCTGTCCCAACTTATAACTGTATTAGCATGACTTTTATACTCTATTTTTGATGGCTTGATATATTGGGGACTTGAGCCCTCTCCCTGGGCTAGCCAATTCTAGCTTTAACAAAGGATTTCACACCTGTCATATGCAGACCAACCAACTCAGAGCCTGCACCCTACACCCCCACACCTCCACACAGTCTCCTTATGCTCTCATGCTCTCACACTCTAGGGCACTATCCCCTGCTGCAATCAACCCAGGGCAGGGGGACAGAAAACTATGGACAGTCTCTATGTTCCAGAGCCCACAAAACTTAGATTACTGAACTCACTCTCTCACAACCTATTTTTACCCAAAGTAATATTCTGAGCATTTTGTCATGGCCTTAAATATCCTCCTAAAATACAATTTTAATAGATAAAACTTTTAGTTTCCTCGTTTATATTCTGTCACCATTTGTTAATAATCTTCCATTACCATATGACTATCTTGCTATTCAAAGTACTCTGGTTAATATTTTCATATGTCCTATACATTATTCTTTGTGTACATCTCTGATTAATATCTTAGGATAAGATCCCAGATTTAGAATTGATGAGTCATAGAACATGCACACTACTAAGTCTTCTGATACTTGTCAAATTTCCCTCCAAAACTGTTGACTTGATCTTCACTTATCCCAGAGTCCTTTGTGTTCAACACAAAATGATTTAATACTAGGGACTGTCCTATGGGTGTGTACATGTACATGGCTGTGTGTCCATACACATATGTGTAATAAAACACATCCAGGGTCCTTTCTACGCAAAGTACCAGCAAGTTTTAGCTTCAGTTAATATCTACAGTGGATGGAGAAACTCCCCAGAGTTGGAATCCCTTCTCCATAGAGCAACTCTGTATCTGAAAGGAGCTCATCAACCAGACAATGAAAGACTATTGCTTTTCAGTCACCCAGAACTACGACACGAACCTATTGTTTAAATCTCAGATGTGTATGCCCCCAAATATACTTTGATTGTAAAGCATGTGTACAGTAAGTGCAGAAGACTAGCAATAATGTGTACTACCTCTACAAAGGAAGAGTGCCCGGAAGGGCGCCTTTCACCTGATTCTAGGGAACTAGAGAGATTCAGTCTCAGAAAGCAAAAGGGAGGCTCCATCATTTGGCAAAGGACTAGAGCTTACATGGTATGCTCTAAAGTGCCCGAACAGACTCATGCTCCCAAATGTCATCCCCCCACCAGACTTCTGCGTTGTGCCCTAAATTCTAAGTAGTAACACCTCTGGCTTCAAACTGAAAGGCCTCTCCCTGTTAAGACGCAAATAGTGGAGCTGGAAGGGCTAACACCTTATGCCATTAGCAGCATTAACAACTTAGCTCAAATGAGCTTATCAAATAGCTGGAAACCTAAAAAGGCCCCCAGAAAAGGAGACAGTCGGGCGTGATATCATACAGAGCCTGAAGTCAGGACAGGGCATATACCCACAAGTGTCCTGGATTATCTGGGGATGGAAGGACAGTCCCAGTGGCGAAAGTTGTTTCAGAAGACCCTGAGGTTCAAGGGGTTCAGGCAATGAATTGGACTTGATGGACTGACACCCAAAGTCCATTCCCTGCTGACCATGTCCGCATTGAGTCTGAGCAGAGAACACATCTGTAACTTCTATCCCCTGTCACAAGAGACCTTCCAGCAGACAGCTCACAGGGAAGCATACCTCTTCCTCCTCCAGGAGTAAGATGCTGAATGGACCCTGCATCGACCAGGTCACATCCATTAACAAGGTGCTGAATTACATCAGTGACCACCCTGAGATTTCTCTGTGCTGAAGTAAGCCCTAAATATAATGGCCCTCTTAACGGGTACATTGTAATCAGTATTATTATGACTTTCTCTTCATGCCTGTCACTGGATTATGGTAATTTTTGGTAGTCATGGGTTTTAATCAGAGTTGAAATCTGAGTTACTGACAGCTCAGGAGAGCTGTAACTGCTCTGAGATTGACTTCACACTGTCACAAAATCATAACACAAGCAGAAAACTAGAAGCTCTCACAAGCCTCTTCCCACCAATTAAAAACAAAACAACTTTCTAAACAGCAGGCTCCTTTGCCTGGCTTCACACAAGAAGGAGGGACGTGGAGGGCACCTCCTTCTCCTCTCCTCCTTCCTCCAGGGTTCAAAGCGAGAAACAATGATCCTGGCAAAGGCAGTACTAGAAGCCGATACTGCAATTTCGCTAATGGTGTCGACAGGAAGCTAGAAATCATCCCTTTGACACGCGCAGGTACTTAAGCTGCATCAGGCGTTGCTGGGTCCTCCTGACCTTGCAGCCCCCCTCACAAACCGTCTATGCTCCCTCACTCACCTGACTGTGGCGCCTGGGCACGCGGTGGGTCGCTTGACTGGCCACGGGAGTCTAGGAGCCAAGACTCACACCTCTGCCTGCTCCTCTAGTCCAGGCGACGGACGCATCCTCCTGACCAAGCGGGACCCTGACTGGAAGGCGTCGGCACTCGGCCATGTGTTTGACAGAGAACACTAAATATTTTCCTGTCCTCTGGATGAGCTGTAAGAGAACAGGAGAGACCCTAGCTATTTCTCCATTTTACTTTGCTCCTTGCAGCCCTGTTCTTCTAACACCACTGAATACTTAGGATTTTTTTTTTTACTGGAATCTAACTTGGGCTTATTCTTTATGTCCTTTCACAGATAGTCTGCTCAGGTGCCACGGAGAGATGACCTGAATCTATGAGGCAGGGTTGGCTAAGTTACACCGCCATGAACAACCCTGAAGTCACAGTGGCCAAACGAGGGTCTCCCTCATGTTGCGTCACCACCCTGGCTTACTGAGGGCGCTCTGCTGCATACACTCAGTGACCGAGGCTGCCCTCAGTGACCAGGCCATCGTCTTAGAGGCTGCCATCATCATCCCCAGGGAAAGGAGGCTCAAGAGTCTTCTCTCCTGGTAATTAAATGCAATGGCTCAGGAATTATAACTATGACTTCCACTGTCAAGTCATTGACCAGAATAAGCCACATACCTCAGCCACAAATGAAGCCAGGAAGCACAATCTTATTTTGTACATCAGAAGAATAAATCTATTTGGTGAGTAGCATAAATGACTAACACACCAATTAATTACGTTACACTAAGAAGGAACATGAGACTTCGTGGAGTATGAAGTTACCCCTCCCGGTGGTATTCGCGAGCACAATGAGGTTTATTATGTTCAATTCTCTATGGGATGAGCCGATAACAGAAACAACAAAAACCTCACCCCACTTCAGATCCTGTGTTTGCTTTAATTGCTAGCAGTTCTCAAAGTGATTTGCCAGAGTGAATCAAAACTTACATAAATATGTGCTGAAGATGAAGGGATGTGGTGAGAATGTTTGCCACCGCAAACATTAAGAAAATGTTAAACAATGTAAATGGGGGCAGACGGGGTCTGAGGGAGAAAGAACTGGAAACCAAGACAGGAACCTGGAGGGGCTGTGGGCTGATGAAGATTAATCTGGACAAGGATAATTATTGCTGCTAGCTGCTGGCCTTCTGGAAGCAGGGCAACAAAAGAACCAGTATGAAAAGGATTACAACGTCTGGCGTGCAGCAGTTAAAACTTGGAGCAGAGTTGAAAGGAAAGAGACACCTGAGGTTCTGGTGAAGGAATAATGGATGCGATGAGGTGACGGTGTGGGGAAGGTGCACACACATATTGTTCTTGGAGCCTGTGAGCTGCTGAACATTGGGTGAACACTTTGCAATGGCAGGAGGAATTGAGTTTCAGAAAAGAGAAGAGGAGCAGACTAAAGGCCTGAGCCGGCAAATGCTACGCAGGTGACCAGAGCAGAAACTGGCAAAGGAGGCCGCAGACCCCACGTGTGATGGGTGGTGTCGTGTCGGGAACGCAGTGTCAGAGCCCAAGCAGGAGGAGGACACGGCTCAAAACGGCTGTGTGCCCACGCGGAGGGACCTCATCTGTCAGCGAATTCCACTGACTTTGCCTTCATCGTATAACCAAAGGGACAGGGCTGTTTCCACGCAGCAGCCGGCTGAAACAGCTCGGAATGGACCCAGCGCTGGGGCCACCCTGCATTCTTTTGGGTGCAGAG
This sequence comes from Condylura cristata, assembly GCF_000260355.1. NCBI lineage: Eukaryota > Metazoa > Chordata > Mammalia > Eulipotyphla > Talpidae > Condylura > Condylura cristata. The sequence goes on along the minus strand of NW_004567119.1, from coordinate 11,208,153 downwards.
ATACCTGAGAACTGGGTGCGATATGAAGGCCAGTGGAAAGGGTAAAGCCAGAGCAAGGGACCAGAGAGACCATGTCCTCCCCTTGGGGCTGTGGCAGGCGATCCTAGAGGTTGTGCACCAGAGCCTTCCACAGTCGAGCCAGGTTCCAATCCAAATGCTGAGACTGACTTGGCCCCAGAGCGCAAGTGTAGCTGCATGTCCGTGGGGAGCAGAGGCTAACTCGAGCCTGTCAGCGCCTTCCCGAGGTCACACTCAGAGCTCAGGGAGAGGGCTGTGGCTTTGGGTAGACAGGGTGGTAAAAGTGAAAGCAGAGGAGGTTTCGGCCTCCAAACTTCCAGAAGGGCTCTTGGAGGAACTGAAAAAAAGTAAGTTGAAAAAGAATTAAAGGAAGAAGTGAAAAATACGACCTTGCAAAATATTTTTATTGCTAAAGATGAAGAGACTGCTTACTAGGAAAATTCAATGCACAAAAGAACACAGGAAACATATGTTTAAATGAGAACAGGACACAGAAACACTAGAAACTTACAAAACACTAGACATTAAATATAGGGCCCAAAGTCTCTGCTCCCAAACACCTTGGAACGCGTTAGTCTGACTTCATGGAATTACAGAGTAAGAAGCCAGAACGGATTTTCAAGATGACCTGATTTCTCCCCGCTCGTTCTGTGACAGGACGCCTCATTTCCAGGGGCTGAGACACTCATTCAAGTCATGCCATGCAAGACAGCAACTCAAACCCAGACCCGGTGCCTCTAGTTTATACCATTTACCCTGAGTGTCAATCCAAACCATGCTACACCCGCCCTCCAGGGACTCTGGGAATTGCCTTCTCATCGGGTGTACAGACACAGAGGAAGACATGCCCACTGCTGTGTAGTCTGCCTTTATGTTTTAAAATGCTTATCTAAATGCAAATATATTTTCTGCATCTTTTTAAAATTCTATTGCGCTTTTATGAGAAAGTACATAAGAATAACCAACACCTGTCATTTTATTTTTGAGAAGTCACCAAATTTTCTTTCTCTCTGGATGGTAACTGCAATTATCAAATCTGGTAGTTTTTATGACTCTCCAAAGATCCTTATAGGGAGAAGGAGAAGTCCTCCCTGGTGGCAGTGGGTTGGGGCGCTGCACTGCAAAGCTAAGCTAAACCAAGCTGTGGCTGCTTCAGTGCGAGTTTGATCCCAAGCCCTGGAGGTGACCACATGGCATGACAGACCTCTGCTGACCCGCCCGCTGCTCCCCTCAGCCGTGTAGTTCATCGATCTGTGTGTTCCACTCCCCACTCTGTTTCTAGTGAATCTTCTCTCTGCCCCAGCACCTCTGGCCTATACCCCATTTCTGTATGCATAAATAAATAAAATCTTTAAAAAAAAAAAAGCGGGGGAAGAATACCTGCAAGCTATTTTTTGTATTTGTGAAAGCCTACCAGAAATCATATCTGTTAAAGCTTCAATGACTACTAATAAATACCTTGTTTTTACATAGTTAATGAACACTGATAATTTGGTAAGGTTGATAACTTTGTTGATCAGAAGAGCTGATTTGCAGTTGTGTGCTTTCCCTAAATACATGAAAAATGTACTGAAAGCACAATCTTTAAAAGTACAAAATCCACAGGAGGACCAATACAAAGATTCTTGATGGTAAAATAGCTCAGAGAGACTTCACCTTGCTCTGCCAAAGCACTCTGTGCCCACTAGCTTCTGCCAAAGCATTGATCTCTTGCCTCAATTTTCGTAGCAGCCTCCTAACTCACCTCTTATTTCAACCATTGCCTCCTGATCATGTCTGTTCTGTGAAGCAACTGAAATGATCCTCTTGAAGTGTTAACATTTCCCATTCTATTAAGAGGATCCCAGGACCTTTCCTTGACTTAGAAAGCTCCTTTGGTCCTCTGAATCTCCGAGGACCCCACCCCCCATCACTCCCTCCCTCACCCACTTGGATGCAGTCACGCTGGCATTGCTGCTCTTTCTGCCAAGCCTCCTATCTTAGGGCCGTAGCACAGACTGTCCGCTCGGTCTCCTCGGCTGTTCTCCCCGGGTCCCTCTCTGGCCTTACCAATGTCTCCTGCTCAAATAGTGCAATATGGTGAGGTCTATCTTATCCATTCTATTTAAAAGATCACTCCCAGGCTCAGCCCTGAAAGTCCTATTCCCCACCTCATCCCCAAGCTACCTTTTCTTAATCAATTTTATGGCAAATGGGTTACCACATGTAACCTTTTATATCCTGCTTGCTTATTTATAGTATAACTAAGTTGCAAGAGGGTAGGAGGTTTTCTAGCCTGATTTATTCACTACTGTCACCCCAACATCTAAAATAACCCCTGCTATAATGAGCTCAATAAAACTGCATAAACTGAAGAGATTGAAATTCACCCCAAGAAAACTGCATAAACTGAAGAGATTGAAATTCACCCCAAGCTTCCACCACACCCGTTTAACATCAAAGAGGTCTGCAAGGGACAAAGCACTTCTGCCCTGTGCAGATTCAGGGTTCCCTCCTCCTCCTTCACCTCCCTCTCCTCCTACGTGTACCAGCTGCCATGGATACAGGTTTCTTAAAGGGGTCAAAGATGCGACAGATGCTTTACATTAGCTTTTATGTCCTTCATAAAATTAACAACAAGCAAACCTTGAGTAACGGAGCTATAATTCTGTCTTGCAATTCTGATCTGACACAAACTATAAGAGCTCGGCTCTTGAGGCTAAAAGCTGTTTCCAGAAACCTCAATGGAATTATACCTCTGTAATGCATTTACTGTCATTTATTTTATGTATGTTTACAGATAGTGCCCCCAAAAAATCACGCAGCCAGCAAAACCAAAGAAAAAAGATAAGCTAGTGGTTTCATTTTTAAATTACAATCATTACATAAGATACAATATTTTCCAACACTACAGCACTTCAAGGCTAAATAAGAAATACACTTAACAGCAAGGTAAACATAATAAGATAGCTTTTTAAAATAATGAGTATTACTTTGCTGTGACTTTGGGTATGTTATTTTCAATAGCACTATCAATTCACAAAGAAACATCAAGAGAATAATTATTGGCTTTTTAGCCAATAGGACTGATACATGTAAACAAAAACAGCAAAAATATTATATAATGTCCCTGAATGGTCTCTAAAGTCATTGTTTCAACCCAACTATTACAACTACATGACCAAAAACTATTCAGTGAGCCTTCATCATTTGTGTCCAAGTTTCTAATGAGACAGACCTCATAAAAAATAAACAAGTATACAGATGGACTTGGAGAGATCTGGCATCAAATGTACCTTTTTTATTTCTTTATTTCATTTGAAAACCATTTCAAGTAACCAAAGTGATTTGTTAGGAAGACATTAGTGGGAAATGGCATTTTTCATGTAGCAGACACAACCTAGAGAAAGATGTTTATACACTTCCTTTGCCAATGAGCTACAACTTCATTTAAGAAGGAACACAGAGGACCTAGAAGGTTCTCTCAGTGTTAATCTCTGTCCACAGGACATTTGGCTGCCACTTACAACCCACTTCATATGTAGCCTGAATAGCATCCAGATGGTATGTGTAAGATTTTACAAATGTTTTTCTTGTTCTAACCAGCCATGACCTTTCAAATGTATAAAACTGTACATAAGAAAACTGCCCACAAGACTATTAGAAAAATTCAGCAAATTCAATTCACACCTATTTTTTACTACCTTCTCTGTGTGAAACACCATTCAAGGTACTGAGAATACAGTCAGCTCAAAATCCCTGTCTTCACAAAGCTTTTATTCTAGTGTATGTGGTGGGGGTAGGCGTGTGAGGGACTATAGACAGTAAACTAAATAAGTAAATTGTATTTATGGTGATAATGGCACGTGCTATAGAAGAAAACCAAGTGGGGGAAGTGCCAGCAAGGCAGAGTGACTGTACAGTTCTAAAAAGAATCAAGTCACTTTCACTGGAAAGGAGTTATTTAAAAAATGACTTGGTGGACGCCAATATCTCGAACCTTGCAAAGAAACTGTAAGACCCTGAGGTGGACGTGTGCCTGGCATGTGATCAGGGTAGAGTGAATGAGGGGGAAACCAGCAGGTGAGGTCAGGAAAGTCGTGGGGGTCACAGTCAACAATGACGCTGTTTCCCCCAGTAAGAAGAAACATGGAGCAGGACAGTGACTTGAGGTGGCCAATGTTTCCATGCATTGCTCTGCCTGCCTTGTTGAGAATAACTTGTGGGGGTAGGAAGACCAAGAGTAAAAGCAGAGAAACTATAAAAAAAAAAAAAAAAAAAAAAAAAAAAAGCTATAGCACTTTGCAGGTAAGAGAGGAAGGCTTCCAGCCTTGGACCACAGGAGGAGCCAGCTGGACGGTATGACGTGGTCAGATTGTGGCTGTATCCCTAAGCTATATAATGTAGGGTGGGACAAGATTTATATGGTCTCTTGAAGTATAAGTGATCCTCTCCCAACTAGGTCCAAGGCAGTGCTATTTACATATCACTTAGCCACCAGAAGCTCACCAGAATCTATGAAAATTTTGAAGGTGTAGGGGTAGACCTTCTGGTTTCTTCTTGGCCAGGTCAAGTAGTCAAAGTAACATAGACAGATTAGTAGGAGAAAAAAAAGAATTAATTACACACAGATGGAGAATCTATATGGATGCTGATTCTAAAGTCAATGGGGATAAAGTGAGGGCATTTAGATTCAGAGCCAAGAGATAGGCTGGGTGCTGGGACTTCTGGAAGAGAAGGACTCACGTGATGAGGAGAGGATGTCAATGAGAAAGGCCAGATTCTCTGTAGTTAGATGTCTGCATTGCCATATAGACAGGTTTCTCCACTAGAGAAGTTATTTCTGGTGAAGTCCTAATTCTGAGTAATATCCCCAATTTTCATTCTTCTAGGTTGTTAAGAGAGTAATAAAATTTTCTCAGGACCCTGCAGGACTCAACTGACAGCAAATTGAAATAATCAACATGTCTTAGGATAGTCTATTTTGGACTTCTTAGGGAGAACTATCTTCTAAAGGAAAGTGGACTAACTTGGAGATTAAGAACCTACTCAGGGGTCTCCTTGGTGGCACAAGGGGTTAAGTCTCAGTATTATCAAGCTATCTGCAGCCATTGCATCATGAGTTCAATCCCCAGTCAGGGAGCTGACCCCCCCCCCCCATATGGTGCAGCAGACCTCTCCTATCTCACCCACTGCTCCCTTCAGCAGTGTATTTCAGTAGATCAGCCTGTTCTGCTCCCCATCCTGTCTCTGGTAAATCTTCTTACCCACCTTACACACACACACACACACACACACACACACACACACACACACACCTTCGACCTATACCCCAGCTCTTATATGCAGAATAAATCTTTTTAAAAAGAACCTACTCAGGAGGAAGAGGTTCCTGAGTGAATGACAGAAGTGTTAGCTCTGCTGTCAATGTGCACAAGTTTGGGGTGGGTGGGGTGTCACTGTCTCTCCTTTAATCACTAGTCCAATCACCATGCTGAGAACTGAGTAACAGAACCACAGGATACTGTTCCATGCTTAACAATCTCTAGCTGGGTAGGCATATGAAGCTACCTCTTCCTTCTGCTGTCCGTCCTTCTCTCTATTTTCCCCTTTCCATCCCCCTTACCCCCACCTCTGCAAGGTCTTCTTGGCCCCCTCAAGGCACAAGCACCAAAGAGGATGCTGACTCATGCTTCTAAAAACAGAGAACTCCACAGCGACTGTTCCTATGCCCCATGTTCTTGTCTGCTGTCTGATGCCTGTTTATGTGCAAACCCTCCCTCAAGGGCAATGCGGCCCTTTCCTTGACTTTCTCCTTTGCCTTCTTTTAGCTCCTTGTCCCAAACCAAACAGGATCTAGCCCTGTAAATACCAGGATCAATGTAAGATTACTGCCAGTGTGAGTTTTTATGAGGATTTTCACATACCTGCTCACATATCTGTCTCACCACAGAGAAGGAAGAGCAGTCTTCCTTTCCAAACATCCCTGATCCATCTTCCAGATCACTTGAGCCCTCCCAGTGCTAAAGACCTGCAGGACGTCATGATTGTCTTGGATCCTGATGCCTTGGAGAATACAGCTAAGTTTTATACTGGAGTTCATGTGGGCCTAGGAAGTCAGAGTTTTGCCATCTATATAGTTTGTAAACCGTTCCTGACAACATATGCTGTGGCAGATGGCGGTGATGCTGTGGTGTGTTCAGTTAGTTGGGATCCTTGCTGAGTTCACTCATCCACCTGCGCTCTCTAGAGGCCGGGGTACTTTGATACCTGTACTACGAAATCCATCAAAACCAAGAAGGCTTTTGAAATGGCAAGTTACAGTAACGTGCCTGTGCTAATGAAAATGCAGAGCTACCCCAACTAGAGTGGAAAAAACCAAGCTGCACCCAGTATCAGCGATTTTCCAGCAAAGCTGTCACTGTGATCTGTGATGCACTATCAAGATGAAATTGGAACCAAGTGTACTTTATTCAGGACATCTGTGAGATAAAAAAATATAATGCTCCTTTTCTATCTTTGTGACATTGCTCGCAAAGATGTGATTTGGCTGTTAAAACCACTTGCGCTGTATCTCAAGGCTAAGGCTGACAATTCAAATAAAAGCCTCTCTCTCTCTCTCTCTCTCTCTCTCTCTCTGGTTTGTTATCTGAACCACAGTTAGCTGCCATGGCCTTTCTATATACTGGGGCCTTTGGGGAGGAGACAAGGCATTTGACTGGACTATAGAGCTTTCCATCTGACCGTGCTTCCAAAAGCCATTTAATTTCCGGGATTCTGAGGTTTTCATTTTTTTCTTTTATAATGACCTCAATACAGGTGCAGTGTTGTGAAACAAACAGTGTTGTTTAACTGTTAATAATTGTATTGTATGCACTTTGTAGAAGATGTAGAATACTTGCATTAGTACAAAAAAGAAAAGAAATGCCACAAGTTAGATGAGCTTTGTGATCATTTCATTTCCTTTGGCTCTTTTTGTCTGTGTATGTCTATATGTTGCTGTTTGCTGGGTTTTGTTCCAAGAACAAAAGGGGGGAGGGAAAGTCTGGATGAACAATTTGATAAACTCCTCATTAACGATTTATGACAAACATTATTCCAACAACCTTTAATTCTCAACAGATGTGGGCATACTATTTTGGGCCATCATTATTAATCTGCAAAGAACACCACTCCAGACGAATGTCTCTCTGAATTGTCATAAATCACTTTAGAGTCTTTGTCAAAAAAAAACATGTGAAATGTGTCTTTATAGAGATGCAGTGTTGCAAACACAGAGCCGGATCCCAAACACCAAAACTGCTGGCCCTCCCGACTATAGCTCAACCAAGTTTGTCAACTTCTAACTCCTCAGAACCTCGAGTCTGTATGGTATGGGGGGCGGGGGTCAGCCTGGCCTGCAAATGACCCCCCCTCCCAGAGGTCCTACTTACTACTCCTTTCCCAGGAGTGACTCCTTTCTTTGGCAAAATAAGTCATCCGTATGACTATATTTAAAAGGATTGTTCCCCTATAAGAAGTCATACCCAGATAACTCTAACCATCCATTTTTGCTAAGATACAGGATTACTGAAGTGATACTGAAAGTCTGTAGAGGCTTGTGATGGTAACTAGGGGGGAAGTGGGAGCTTACATATGAGAAAGGGAACCCTATAAAGTCACCCAGTGGGCTCTAGGGTTGGCTGGCAGCTACCTGGTCAGCCCAAGTATTAGATACTCACCAGTGTGGGACACTGTCTTATATGCATTGCAGCTCCCAGGAAGAAGCCAGCTCCTCAGGGAAACCATAATTGTTTGAGGAGGAGCAGTGTGGGCTCCTTGCCAGAAACTTTCAGAACAAGAAAGTGGTGTGTAGTATGAGAAAGTCAGATTTGCTGGATCTTCTCTCCATTCCTTGCTTCCAAGATGATGAAGTAAAAACAGCTAACCATCAGGCCACAAAGGGCCATGGCCACGGGCAGCCCGCTCGCTGCCCCAACTGTGTGCCCAGTGTATGCCCGAGGGCAAAGCTGTTCAGAAGTTCTTCGCTTGAAACATCAGGGGCATTTCACAAGTGTCTTCGACTTCTGTGTGCTTCTCAAGCTGTGTGTGCGATTACTTGGCTGCCTGCATGGACCCACTGACAGCAAGGTGTCAGGGCCTGAGCCAGGAAGGAAGGGAAGCACACACTGCTCTAGACCGTCAGGTGCCACCACCCGCCGCCCCCACCTCCGCCAAGGCCCACGTGAAGGAATTAAGTCCTTAACGTACAAGCTGAAGAGAAACTGTCCTCTGGGGAAAAGTACATGATAATTATCCTTTGAAAAGAAAATGGTGAGCAACGCCCTCGCTCATCTTTTGTCCTCTGAGCTGACTGTACGTCAAGTTCAGACCGCAGGAGTCTGGCCAAGGCGCCCACGGGGAGGCGGGGCCGTGAGAATGGCCAGAAGCCCCCGGCCACTGCAGGCGCCTGCGGCCAGGGCTGTCGTCGGGACTCTGGACACGCTGCTCGCGTCTCTCCTTTTTCCACAGTCCGTGTAGGCAGCCATTTGCAATGACAGGAAATTTTGTTTTTTTTTTTTACATTTTGAGAAGTGGCAGCAAAGGCACTGAAGACGCATCAGTGTTTGTTTCTTGCGAGCTGGGGATGACAGGGCACAGCACGTGCTACCGCGTGGCAAATCTGAAGCCCCATCCGCATCAGCAGGAGATGGAGAAAATCTGGTGTATTGTTAAATTGTTATCAATTCCCCTTTCCTGGGTTGGGGAAGGCAAGGGAAAGTGTGGAGTGCTCAAACTGCATTTGGCTTTTTTGTGTATTGAAGAGCAGGGGTTGAGGAGATGCACCAGAGACAGAGTGAGGAGCAGATGTACTGAAACACACTGCGGAGGGAGCAGCAGGGAGCCAGGTCTGCCGCGCCAAGTGTGGTTTTGCTCTCTGGCGAGGGATCACCTCAGGCCGTAGTGGTGATAGTGCTAGAGGGAAAGGATGTCCTGAAGGAATTCTGCAGAGTTTTGTGGACTCCACCCCCTACTCCAGTAAACTCCCAGCAATACCACAGGAAGAACTGCGAGGACCCAAGGGTAGAGCTAAGCAGGTATTCTGGGGCTTTGGGGCTGCGGGGTGGGGATAAATAAGGGAGCAATGTGAGACCTGGGCTTTCTCTCTCTGGACCACCTGGCTCTCTCTGGACCGCCTGGCTCTCTGGACCATGGGGTGCTCTCTGGACTGAGTGACTGGTGGCTGGTTGCTTGGCTCTTGATGAGCTTTCAGTGTATTGGAGTTCCAAGTCAGCAGAGCTGATAGGATCTCTCTCTCTCTCTCTCTCTCTCTCTCTCCCTGGGTTGTAACTTTTCCTTTTCCCTTTGTAAATCAAACCTTTTATTGACCTTTCTTTTCTGTGTGTGCCTGCAGTATAACTGAATTTTAAGCTCGCAGGTGAGGACCCACAGACAGGTCACACTGGGATGCCCTGTAACAATAGCACTAGGCCGTCAAGGAGGTCCAGGATTGGCATGTTTACAAAAATCTGGCCAAGGTGGGCTCAGTGCTTCCTTTTGTTGGAAGTTGCATGTATGTTCAAGTCTGTAACCCTCTTCTGGTTCAAAGACAATCATGAGCTATCACAGTTTTCCACCTCTACCCCTGAAGTTCTCCAAGTCCTCTCACCATGCGCCTGATCTATAAGTAACCTCCGCTGCCAGCAATAGGTGGAGTTCCAACTCTAAACAGTAAGAGTTAACATTTTGCAATGGAAAGACAACATCGGAAAGACAACCATGGTTGCGTGGTTAAAAATCCACAGGTACCAGGGGCAGAATCTTAGCTAAATAATTGCATGTTGTTATGCTAGTTTTCATGCTAATATTAACGGAAAGACCCAAGTAAAAGCCGTCAATGTGAGGCAGACTGGGGCAGGGGGGCAGGGGGGAGCTTGAAAACACAGCTTTCAACTATAAAAATATTGAGTTCAAGATCCAGCACAAAAAATGAGAGAAAATAAAACTAAATTTCATTTTTACAGAACTGGTCAAGGTCAAGGGTACTTCCATTAAAAGTAATATCCTATAAATATGGAAATCAGCCAGTTGTTCTGAGGAAATGTTGTGAGACTTAAAAAGAAACTTGCTGGTGTGACATTTTCACTATGTAACAAATTCTGACCAGCACAGAAATAAATCAAAAATGCCTATGCCAGAAAGGAAGAAAAGGGGGATATAACCCGAAGACCCCTCTCCACCTCATAAGAGCAGTTCTTAGAGACCGAGGGAAGGGGGTGCGTGGGAAACAGTGGACAAGCTGTGCACTGCAGGGCCTCTGTGCCCAACAGGAAGACTACACGGTGGACAAACCAAGTCCCCCACCAGCGTGTGGGATGCGGTGTGGAAAGGATGATTCACTGAAGCATCGCCTGAGACTCACTGCAACTCCTCCACCACACCCTGGGAGACAGATTTCACACTGTAGGTCCGACCCTCCTCTCATTTCATAAAGCCAACATCTCTAGAAAATTGGGTTCCATAAATTGAGGGGTTTGGTTACATTAAGCTTTACTATTAACTTTGCAGTAGTTTTAGAGGGGAAATTTATTCGAACCATTTGAAGTACAGAACAAACGTGTGAGATAAAAATGAATCGAAAGTTTGAAAATTATTTCAATAAGTCAATTTGATTAGTCAGACAACACTGATTTTTTCCCAAATATACTGCGTACCATTAATAAATTTCAAATTAAATGCAGTCAATTTTCAATTATCAATGCTAATTTAGAAAAGGCAGAAATGAGAAACATAATCCACAGAGAACTCTGAAATCTCATTTCCATTTCAATCTTTTCCCCCATTTCCATTTCAATATTTTTATTGAACTATTTTGAGATTTTAAAGCCTCTCTGTTCCCTTTGTACTCATTACATCGCATTTATGAATGGCCCCCTCTATGCTAGGCCTCAGCCCAGCATCCAGGAGAGAGAGGCCTGGGCCACAGGGCTGGCCAGAGGGCTAGTAACAGGGCGGGCTTCAGCTGCTTCCTTTCATCATCTCAACAAAATGCATCGCATAAACTAGAATAATATAAATAAAAGAAGAATAAAGTAAAGAGTCAAGACAGGGGACAGAAGTACATAGGGACAGTGGGGATGGATCACTGGTGCCGGCTAGGGAGGACGACGGGGCCTACACCAGACGGCGGAAATCAAATACTGTCAAAGACTCAACAACAATGCAAGAGAATAAATAAACTTAATTCAAAAAAGAAAAATAAGCTCTTAGTAAATAAGCACATCCTTATCTCATTCCTCTCTAAAACAGTTTTTCGCTAGCTCTTATTCTTAATCCTGATCTATAAATGAAAAGGAAAAGAGCAGCTGGGGGGAAACGGGGAAAGAATAGAAAGCAGGTGAAAACTAAAAGGAAAGTACACCAAAAACTAAGACACAAAGAGAAAAGCAGGGAATAAAACATTTATGGGCAATATTGGCATTCACCCTACTACTTCCTAGTAGATGAAAAGCTATAGTTTCATATATGTGCATTTATAAACAAAAATGTTATCATTGGCAAGTCAAGTAAGTAGCCAGGAAGAAAAGCCACCTGGAGAAATCAGTAAGCAGGAACATTTGACCCACATCATGACACAAGTGACAAGTGAGGAGGTCTAGCCACAGGAGGTCAGGTCGTTCAAAGAGGACTTACTTCTATACATCATTTTCTTCTTTAGTCATTTCACAAATAATCGAGGTACACCTGCTATGAACCAGGGGACCCACTGGTGAGCCAGCAAATAAAAAACAAAATACTGAATGATTAAGCCAAAACTTCAGGAAGTCACACGTCCTTTCATGCCCACAGCCTGTTGCCAGGTGCTTCTTTGTCTTGTCTGCTAGTGGGCTCTTTCTCACCTACCCATTCATGTGCAATCTGGAATCCAGATGCCTTGACTTCAAACCTTCATGGGCAACACCAACCAAATGAACCTCAAATGAATCTGGTCTATTATTCTGAGCAATCTGCATAAAGCAGCTATAGGCCTCCAAGAAGTAATAGTAATGATCTCAATCTTAATTTAATTATTCATAGGCAAAATGGAAATTCTAAGCATTATGTTGCCAAATACCACAGAGGCAGCAGATATCTGCCTAGATAGTTACAGCCTCTCATAAGGAGAAGTGCCCCAAACCGGCCCGCATGCTCCACCTGACACCTTTCTCTGTAATGAGACCTACGCAATCTCTGATGTGCTCTTGGGCGACATGACACGTCAGACATGGTTGTCTCCAGATGTCTGACAGTTAAGGCAGGCACAGGTTAACACTGAGTATGTGATGTCAGGGGCTGAGGAGAGAGGCTGGGGAGAACCACAGGCAGAAGGATGTCACCTGAACACAGGCCAATCACATGCCAGGACAGAAGTGGCTGGGGCCCAACTTCATGATAGAAATCCAAGAAGAATTCTCCCAGAATTCAGTACCTGATCAATACTGTTCCAAAAGTCAGGTTTTAAGTAAAAATAACCTACCACTGACTTGTCAAAGCTTTCCAGATGATTCTGATGAGCAGCCGAGGTTGAGAACCACTGCTACAGATCACTGAAGCTTCCTGTTCTCCTCCCTCCTTCGGGTTCCATCATGATAATGATGAGTTCTGAAAACATTTTTAAAACATCACCAGATTAGGGTCTCAAGAGTGTTGTAAGACCTGACCCAGACTTTTGTTGATCTGAACACTTGTTGATCTGAAGTAAACGGAAGCTACTGCAAGTAAAACTAAGTGCCCGACTGGCCAAGGTGGTGATAAAATATGGCCTAAATCTTAAAGATGAGAGTTAAGAAAGAAAGGGTCTCTTTGGGATCCTAAGTTTTCTTTTCACCCCTATAAGAGAGGTAAAATTTTCCCTTTATCCATCTTAAGTTCATTAGCTAGGACCCTGCCAATTAGACTGACAAGAAATAGGTAAACGAGAAGAATCAGGAGCTGGTGAACACAGGCGTTGCACATGCACATGGAGTACTCCGTGGTCGGCGACTCGCATGGCTGGTCACCCTCTTAGCAAGAGAACAGCAGTGATGAAAGCAAAGGGTTTGGGCGTCTAGGGGCGGCAGACTGTGGGCAGGTCAACTTGTGGGAGAAGTAATGGGAGTCTAGGGCTCTTCTGACAAGGTTTGCCAGGCAGATTCCTCTGGGCACAGCCCTCGGGTTGATAAGGATCTCGAGTTGCCTCTGGTGATTAAGAATCACCTCACCGTCCTGGTGAGGGTGGGAGGGCAGAGAGTTTTCCTGGTGCTTGCTTTTATTTTTTCTCAACTGCCTTCAACTCAAAACAGTCCTGATGCAGAGTGGCATGTTTGGGGTGGCATATTCTGAACCCGTCTGAAGGGCTGCAAAGCCCTCTGAATGCCCCACCATATTACCCATATTACCCTCACTAGCTCATCACCCAGTTGCCTTCTTTGGCACTCGTCACTAAGTAACTTGTAATTAATATATTACAGCGAAATTTTAAAAATTATTTAATGAGCTTTTGCTGTTTGTTTTTGCACTAGCAGGCCCACGGTGTCCATCTGCCATGGAAGAGATTAGAATTTGTTGTAGAAATTACAGAGAAGAAGGATGAGGGTGATATTCACTTCTGACATACAAAATAAGATTAGGTGGCAAAACAAGAGCTTTGCTAGTTGGGCATTTGTATTGGGGGACTTTCTGAAGTCCTCTAATATCTACTTCACTAAGGGCCCGCAATGGAGCTCCTCTGTCAGGCTGAGAAGCCAGGCCCTCCCCACCGCGTCAGGAAAACTATGGAGGCTTATGGAGCAACACAGGGATGGTATCATTGGGGGAGTTAAAAAACAACAGAGAAGAAGTCTGGGGAAGACTAGCAGAGGAGGGAAGGAAGTGTACCCCGCTTTGAGGCAGAGTTGCAATAGCTAAATGAGGGGCAAGGGTGGGCTCTTGCTCCTACCATGTGCTTACAGGCTCTCGAAGAGACCACATGGCTTAGAAACCGGCTCCTGAAATTGACCCTGCATGGGCATTGCACAGGAAGGCTGAGATGTAGCTTTTCTGAGCCATTCTCAGTTCCCATCTAAAATGGATTCTGAGTTAAGAGCAAAGAAACCTGACATTTTAGTTAGCCTGTGCAACCTTTCTGTGGATACATGTACCATTTCTGTCAGGTTTATTGAAATATTGAAACTAGTTCTGCAAAGTGAACTGCTGTGCTTACACCCACTCCAGTCAGTATTCCAAAGGAGGACAGATTGTAGACACCCAAGCAGGGTCAGGGGGCCTTCTCACTTACAGAACAACATTTCCCTGACATTTAACCCAGTAATTATGAGCACACCATGGGCTTCTTCACTAATCAGCCATTACTGATGAGTACACGGGTGTGTGGGTGCCATAATATACTCCGCTGACACAGAACTGGCCTCAAGGCACACACACACACAATGTGGTGAGTCAAGTTTCGAACAAAATCGAAAATACTGTTGGGGGTAAAACTGTGTCCCCCAGAAAGGTGTATTGAAGTCCGATGAATCAGTACCTGCGAATGTGACCTGCTTTGCAAATAAGAACTGTTCAGCTGTAATGAAGTGCCACTCGAAACTATGACTGGAGGCATCAAGACAGGCCCCCTCAAAATAGGCCACTTTGGTACAGTGATGCATTAACTGCAGGTGCCTGAGAAACAGCAAGTACAAGGAGAAATTTGCTCTAAATTTCCCCCATCGGCCTAAGGACAACAAAAATGACTCAACTGTCATAATTCCCTCTCTGGGGGTTTCCTTAACCAGGGGAGATGGGCCGTGATCACAGGAAAGGGCACCAGAAGTAGGCCCCACACCAGACAAACTTTGCCACCAACTATCAAACCTCCCATCTGTACTCCAGGGGCTAGTTCATCTTTCTTAACCATCATTTAGTCTCCATGAAGAGTGGACATAGTCTTTCCATAATTCCTCTAAAATGGTATTTTCCCCTGAATTCCAAGCCATCCCAGGGAGTTACTCATGTTACCCTGTGTCTCTCCCATACATCTATGAGTACTACTTGTTGATAAACTTCCAGTTGGGCTTTTCTTGCTAATCTATCATTTTATTACAGGAGTCTCAGCTAAGGAATCAGAGGATGGAGGGATATTTAGTTTTCTGTGATTTACCCCCACCCAAATGAAGAACACGTCATCCTGGAGTAGCATGGCGCCTAGTGCAATCGGACCGGTGTCCTTATAAGAAGAGGACACACAAACACACACAGGGGACAACTCCACGTGAAGGCATGCACAGAGCGCGGTCATGCTGCCACGAGCCAAGGACACTGGCGACCCCAGAACTCGGGGAAATGTGGCTCCCTTCCTCCCTCAGAACCCCCAGGCAGTACCAATCTGCCAACACCTGGGACTTCCAGCTTTAAGAACTGTCCATGAAAAATCTGCTGTTGTTTTGAGCGCCCCCCTCCCCCATCCCCGGCTTTGTGGTGAATGTTTACACCAACCTTAGGAAACTGGCACATGGAGCATATAACAGGGCACCCCCACCCCCCCACCAGCATGCAGGAGGTGCAGACTTACACAGGAAGTGGGTGCTCCGTGGGGAAAGCGCTGCAGAAGTGGTCTGAGGTGGCAGTTGATTGGAGGCGGCTGGCTCAACGTAAGCAGTGTGGAGAGCTAGAAAGAAAGAAGCATGCGATGGGTCTGAGAGGAGAGCAGGCCGAGGTGGGCCCGGATGGGATTCAAAGGTTTGGGCAAGAAGATTTTCAGAAAAGGAATGGAGGAATCTATGGCTACTCTTAGCAGTGGGAGACGGCCCAACAGTTTTCCAAGTATGTGAGCGTTGCTTTGGGACATCAAATAAAGTGGACCTGGGAAACGAGGAGTAGTGTGAAGCCATAATCTGTAGGTGGAATACAGCTGGTCACCAGTGTGCTGGGAAATGGGAAGAAATGGCTCTGGATCTGGTTCTCAATGAGATATTATTATCTTTATTACTATTGCTTTCACCAAGTTGACACTTTTATCTACCAGGTTGGTATTTCGAGAAAGGCATTCTTAGTTGAAATGGATTCCCATCTTTTCTACCAGATTCTGAAAATTAATGCATACCCCAGAGAATGTATGTTCAGAATTTCAAGGGGTTTTTTAGGCAAAATCTACTCTGCCATCTTTTAAAACAAATGAGTTCAGTTGCACAAATACATTCATGCCAAATCATTTCTAAAAGAAATGTACTTCTAGCCTCATAGATCATATTTGAGTTTTTATTCCAATACTAAATGTCATTGTAAATCACAGAAAGAGTAGAGGTGAAAAAACTTGAGCAATTGTTTCACATTGCAGGAAATGCTGGTTTGTTTGTTTTTTCTACTTCTAGTTTAACCAAAATTTACTGAGGTATATATATTTACCCTTGCAGGGAAATGGTTCGGGATACAGGTCAGAGAAACCTTATATATTTTTTCAATTTTTCAAGACTACTGAGCAGGACCTTTGGTAAGTCTTTCAGAAAAAAAAACAATATCAGCTTTCTATTTCACAGAGACTGATCACAGAGTTCTGTCTTCTATCTCCCACTATGGACCAATGGAAGTCAGGAGAGTAGCTGGGTGAGCCAGGAGCTTCCCAAGGTCCTTCCCAGCCTCTGTTTCTGGGATATTTTTTAGGCTTTATTTCTATTAAATGACATTTCTTTTGGGAGTTATTTTTTGTGGAAGAACGTAAAACCTCCGCACCTAGTAAGAAACTCCTCTTTCTCTTATGGGTAAGGCCAGCTCTGCAGCTCCATAAATGATACTAGAAAGAAAGAGGCAAAGCAGAAATTTACATGCATTTAAGGACCTGAAGTCCAAATGACTGGCTTTGATTAACAAGCACCCTTCTCCTAATGCTAATTCATTTGTTCATCTATTGGATTTCAAAATTGCACCCTCTGCCCTCCAGCCTCAGCAAACAAAGACATAATTTAAAATACCAAGACACAAATGCGCTATTTATTACTGTGTAAAAGAGCCATTATTACAGTGACTTACTTTTTTCTTCAGGAAACTAGCTCTTTTCAAGTTATTTACCATGTTGTCAATTATTACCATCATTAACAATGATAATGATAATCGTTGAGAACCAGCAATGTGCTGAGGGATAAATAGGGCACAGGGTGAGGCAAAGTCCCAAACTAGTGAAACAATGGTGACTCTGTGTCACCAGACTTCACAGCAGGGTGGCAGATACCAGGGAAGTCTGTACCCATTACTCTTCCTCATCATTTTTACTTCAAAACTCCCTTTTTGCAATTTCTTGTACACACAGGGGGTGTGAATTCACAGTCGTCCTCTGATGCGTGACCTGGCACACCCCAAGCTTTGCCGTCCTTCAGGCTGGGACTCATTGCCAGATTCCCCCCAGCTGAGAGGGACTGGATGTTAGTGCCGCTGGATGAGCTATTAATGGAATCTGTTATCAAGTCACAAGACAAGATGCCAGTCTGGCGCCGCTCTGCAAACTGGAAGTGCACGGGGGGACACAGACGCCCTGTCTGACGGTGAATAGCTAAGCTGTGAAACCAATTCACTGGGCACCTACTAGAAACCAACCTGTCAAAATGAGAGCACTGTAGGAGACAGAGCATTGTGTGTGTGGGGGGGGGGTCCTCTCTGTCTGTCTCTCTGTCCATTTTCCTGCATGTGCTTCGTTCCACTTCGTAAATGCATGTGTAAGTATATAAGGAGAGTAAACGACAACTGAAGTTCTTGGACAGTCTCTTGCTTGGATGAATGTGTTCTGATAACATTCTGAATAGAAATCTAGGTGAGACATTAAGGGCAAGAGTAGAAATTGTATAATAGCTCTTTCTGAGGAGTAATCTCTTTGGAATAATTTAGTCTCACTATTTTCATGGATGCCTAGAATGAGTTGTGTAATTTATTTGTATCACATGACAGTCCTTGCCTTGCACAAAGTTAAAGGTACATCCCTCCCCCTCAAATGTCAGTGCTTTTCACTTCAAGACTCTGAATCAATTTACATGGAAGGAATATAACTATGGGAGAACATAGTTTCTTTTCCTTCTCCCTTTCCTGGGCTCAGCTGTCTACAGAACTCAGGATCAGGAAGAAATCCCAGCAGTGCTGCTGAGGGAACCCACTAGCATGAACCCTGGCTGGTGACACTCTGTCTCAAGACACTACTTTCCACTTATCCCATTTCTGGGGCGCGTAAAGACTGCTCATTAATCACAAAAATCGGGGGGTGGGAGTCTTCAGGGGGGTGGGGATCTTCAGCAAAACACATGAACATGTAAACTTTTTTGAAAGCCGCAAGTAGATAGTTAAACAAGAAGACAGGTGAGTGCTCACACGCTCAACTCTGTTTCTACCCCATCATTCAGTTCTCAGAACCCTTCTCTTCTTAGGCAGTGAAGAGAGACAGGAACACTGTACACACACAAACACACACACACAATACAAACACAGATAGACAGAATACACACCTGCATGCTGAAAATCACTTCTGCTCTTGAAAAATACACATTGTTCTTAGATCTAAACATGGTTCTGGCTTTTGTATAATTATCTCAGCGGGAGTTACCTGTGTGTATCAAATGGTAAAATTTGGTGCAAGCTAATTAAATTTGCTTTGCTTTGATCATGTAGACACATAAAGAAGTACTTCCAAAATGTTTGTCATGTTTTTAAGATACACTTTTAAGTTAGAAGTGCTGTGGGTATCTGCAGAAAGGACTTCATTGTCAATAGCTGTTTTTTTGTTCACTGAGAATTGAGGACCTATATCAGATTATTTCTGACAGATGTTTTCTTCCAATTTCTAGAAGAGGGAGAAGGTGAAAGGAATATTAAGCTTTTTATTTAAATGACTGAGATTTGTGCCTTTAAACTTCCAATTACAGACCACAGATTTGCTGCTGAACCTTCTGTAAACCTATCAGTTAAAAGCTTGTGTAGTTTTATGGCATGTCACCTCCAACCTCTGATTAGCAAATTGCAGGCCAAGCTAAAACACTTAAGCAGTGCTGCTGCTTGTCTCATTTTGGAGGACTAGATCATTACAGTTTAGTAATTTAGATAAATCCTTGCAGGCTATACTTTTTTTTTCCCCCACTGCAAAGATGTGGTGCTCAGAGAAGGCACTCAGGGCCAAATTATACACTACATTCTCCTTATTAGAAAATGCCAAGGAAATATGCACTGATGGGATTTATGAGGGGTACTGCGTTCCCTATCTAAAATTACCTTGTTCATTTACTTATTTATGGCTTGTCTCCTCTTCTAAAATGTAAGCTCCATGAGATCACAAACCTTATCTGTCTTTTGCATTGCAATATCTTCAGATCACTGCTCAGATTAGCAGATATTTGTTGAATGGATAGATTCATTCACTCATTCGTTTCTCAAATATTATAGATGAGCAAAACAATTCCCCTGCCTTTGAAAGGTTCACGATCTTTTAGAGAAAATATAAATACTCATCCACAAGTAAGTATGTTAAGAGCCTAGGAGGAGGCAATGTATGATGCGATAAATGCCAATAAACCCATCAGAAGCTGAAAATATGGGAAAGTTGAAAATTCATCTCATACACCTAATTTACCAGACATCATAGCTTAGCCCAGCCTGCCTCACTCATGTTCAGAACACTGATACTAGCTTACAGTAGGGCAAAATCTTCTAACACAAATCCTATTTTATAGGCTACCACAGGTTTACACGAAGTCCTTGTACAACTTATCAAGTACTACACTAAGAGTGAAAAGCAATGTCAAGTAGGGGTCCTTTACCTTATGGTGAGTTCAGTGAGAGCTGTGACCACTTCCAATGTCATGAGAGAGCATCATGAGCAAGCACTATATTGCAAATCACTAGTCTGGGCAAAGAGTAATATTCAAAATCCAAGTGTGATTTCTGTTGCATGCATATCACTCTGACAAGATCATAAAGTTGAAAATATCAAGGGACCATCTGAATATGCATGATGTAAACACAGGCACAGTCCCTGTGTTAGCCCCCCACTGATTATTAGCTATCTGTACAAAAAATTCATGGAGTAACTTGGTCAGCCCTGCCAGCCTTGTAATTTGGAACCATGCCAGAGCAGGAAGCTGGTAGTCCCACACAGAGGTGACTTAGAGCCAAAGGGAAGCTGGGGTTGGGGCAAATGAGGGCTTAACAGGACTGTTCAGTCATTGGTTGGGTGAGCCGGTAACATGGGGTATTTGAAGCCAGAAAGAGTTCAGTCAGCTCTATAAACTCTGACTCTGGGCATCACCTAAGAGGCGATCATGTCTGAAAATCTTCATTGGAGCCTACAAAGGCAGGAAGGCTGATTTGAAGAACATTCATCCTTCTTCCTTTTATTGTTTAGGGCTTGTACTGTTCAGGACTTAGCCCAGAGCCCTGACTTCAGAATGTCTTCAAATGTTCTCCCTCCAGCCACTCTGGTGTGAGGGACTACGGGACACAGAAATGGAGGCCCTTTAGCTAATAAGCCACCTGGTGCCAGGACAAGTCATCTCTATTTATTTATTATGTGCCAATTTATTTTAGCACACAAATTAAATTACATCTGTGACTTTATTTGAACTCTGAATGGTGACTCATTGCATGGTTGAAACAGTTGCTTTGTAGTTCGATAGCTAATAAAAATAATAATAGCTAATATTTATTGAATAATGACATGTGCCTAACCTCCCTCTAGACTATTCCATTAACTAGCCTATTTAATATTCATGACCATTTTATAAGGTAGTTACTGTTACTATTCTATCTTACAGATAAGGGGAAAAAAAGCTCAAGGTGATTGAGGAATTTTCCCCAAATCACTCAACTTATATATGATAAGATGAGACAGAACCCAGTGAACCTGGTTCCAGAGCCAGTAAACTAACCATGATAATTGCTGCCATTTCTTGGCTGTAGCCAGGGGCTTTACATTTATTTTTATTTCTGTCCATTTCTCAACACTGCAAGGTAGGAATTATTTTACTCCTTTTGCAAAGACATGGATGACCCAATAAGGTCTGAATCAGGGTGTGAACTGTGTCTGTCTATCTGTCTGTCTGGCTGGCTGACTCAGAGGCCTTTGCTCCATGGGCTACCCAGATCTTCTGTGACTTCCCTTTCCATAGACCTTGACTTTTACCGGCTTCTTGCTTTTCCTATCCTTGCTTTATTCAGCTTCGCCTAATTAAAAACAGCAACCAGTTCTGAGTGTCCATTCAAAGGTTCAGTGCTCTTTCTGAGAGTTAAAACCATCTACTTCTCCATATCACTATATTTCTTTCCAAAAAGCTTCATTTACTTGCCCTGGTGGATTATTACAACAACCCTACACTCCAGACAGTGAAGCTCTTGCCTCTCATTTCTGAAATGAATAAACCTTACAAGGGAAGATGAATAACATGCCCAAGGGGCTTGCACCTGGCCCTGCTCTACTTTCACCTACTTGCCTTTGTTTCTATTTCGGGTAAACATCCTGAAGGGAAGCTTGGTAAGTGGGAGAATCAGACAACAAAAGGAAACCTGGCGATCATCTCAGAGACCATGTGGATTTTAACAACAGCTTTCTTACCTGCAAGAATAAACATCTGGTTCTCCCTAGTGGCAGTGGCCAAAGGGGTTATAAGTAGCTGCACTATGAAGCAATTCACAGCCACTGCAGCACCAATTTAATCCCCCAGGGAGCTGACCCACCTGGTGTCCACCTCTCCTGTCTCTCTACTGCTCCCTTCAGCAGTGCACTTCAGTGGGTCCACCTGTTCAGCTCCCCACTATGTCTCTGGTGAATCCTCTCACCACCACCGACCCCCTGCACATGTAGCCTGCATGCAGGTCTTTTATGTATAAATCAATCTTTTTTTTTTTTTTTTTACAAAAAAAGAATAAACATATGAACATATCAGAGAACTCCAGTTTTGTGTTTTGTTTTGTTTTAAGAACTGGGCATGTGTATTTATTATCACTCCTTAAAATTCGATGAAATTGACAGAAGATGCAGAAATCGAACATAAATGCACCATAACAAAGATATTGAAGGGGTGGAAGATCCGTTCAGGAGTCCCTACATCTACAGAGCAGGAGTCACAGAAAGAGGAAACACATAGAAGGAGATTATCTGAGGAGAATTCAAAAGTTCTTCACAAAACTGAAAGGCATAATTTCAGATTGAGATGGTCAATGGAATGCCTTGCTTGATAGATAAAAAAAAGACCCAGATAAAGAGCCATTGTTATGAAGTTTCAGAACTTTGCGAATAAAAAGAATATCCTGAAAGCACCCAAAGAAACAGACGACATGGGGGACATGAAAGCATAGCATCATAGCACTGCTCAACCGTAACACTGGACACTAGAATGGAAGAAGAACCTTTAAAAGTCTAAGGAAAAAAAGAAAACCGTCTGGTGGAAATTATTCCCAACCTGTAATTTAAAACCCATTCAAGTTATCAACCAACTATGAGGTTAGAAGAAAAGCTGTTGTCATATATACATCTCAAAAATATTTGTTACCTGGGTGTGCCTTCTCAGGAAGCTACCAGAATGAGCCTTATCAAAACAAGGACATAAACCAAGAAAAAAAATATAGGATGAGAACCCAGAGATAGGAGCCCTGACCCATTCATGAAGTGCAGGGAATCCCAGGGTCATGACAACTGGATTACTGGGTGCCGAGAGGGTAACAAGAAGCAGGGCTCCAGAAGCATGTCCCGCAAACCAGGAGGAAACTGACAGGCAAACACACGTTTAGCTGCCCTGAGATGTAATTCAGACTTACATTAAAAGCTTAGGAATAAATTAAGGATATCGAAGCTAAGCAAAGGGAAAAATAATTTAATGGCAATTAAAATTTTAAAAAGGATATGTCACTGAAATATACCAAACAATATGTTTTTGAAAAATATTAAGGTGACCATCATCCTGTGCGTACACACTGAGTACTGAGTGACCAGAGAGGACAAAATTACACTGGAAGAATGGGTGAAGAGAAGCAGAGCTACAGGTCGCAGTAGAAGACTCGTTTTCCTCAGTCGTTTTATCTGACTCTGCAGTTAAGTGCTAAGGGAATGGCTAAGAGTGGAAAATAGTTGCCTTTGGAGAATGGACCAGGGACCATAGTTTCTGAGAAGACTATTGCTGCCTACCAGTCTTCCCCTTTCCCTTGCAAACAGAATCCCGATTTTATTCAGGAGAGCAGTGTCACAGATAACATGTTGTGCTTCTCAGCCATTCACTGACAACAGGTGTCAACAGAACTTTTGGGGTAGAATGTGCTTCTGTCCTTCCCTTCTCTTTCTGCTGGATGGCATGTGGATGTGAGTAGCTGGAGTTTATGTGACCAAGGACAGAGAAGCAGAAGCTCGAAAAAGCCTGTATTTCTGATACTTAAGAAATGCCGAACAAGCCTGGGATCTAGCACTAAGCAGCTTTTCTTGTGACCGAATATGCCTTATCTATGTGAAGCACTGTCACTTAGGTTTCTGTTAAATGCAGCTGAAACAATATTCTTACTAATACATACCCCTCAAATACCTATATAGCTTATCATGTATGTGTACCTTGGATAAACATTACAATTGAAAAAGAGAAGATCAGCAGAGAAAAGGAGAATTGCCAAAGACCTACTCTGGAAATTTTCCTTAGGACTCTGAATGCTCACCTACGAGTGACATCCTTCCCCACAGATCTCCTTGCTACAGGCATGTCTGAGATGAGAGATACACAAGACAGAACAAGATGAGACATTATAGGGCAAAAAAGATGGGTTATTTGAAGCTCTGGTCATAGCAGTTATCTAAATAAAATGCACAAAGCAAAAGGAAATTTTTAGTAAGCTATGGGATATCTTTAAGAAGTCTAATATCTGTGAAATTAAGATGCTTGAAAGAAATCATGAAGAAATGGGAGGATGAATTTTTAAAATTTGAAGACATAATGGCAGGAAATTTTCTGTACTTGATGAAGAATATATGCCACACATTTAAAAAATTAAACAAATCTCAAGAACAAGGCACATCAAATAAGATTGTTCAAAGTAAGTGACAAAGAGAAAATCTTAAAATCAGCCAGAGGGAAAAGACTTGTTATCAGACTTGTCATAGGAGACTATGGAAGTGAGAACACATTGGAACAATTTCTTTTAAGTAAAGAAGGAAAAGAAGCAACTGCCAGTCTAAATTTCTGTATTTAGAGGAAAAACCAATAATAGAGGTAAAACAAAGACATTTTTGTTTACATACAAATAATACAGCAGCAGACCTAGAAAATAAGAATGTCAGAGGAAGTCCTTTAGGCAAAAGGAAAGTAGTAATGGAAAATGAAAATATGTAACTACACAAAAGTTAACAAGTATTGGGACTGGTAACTACATAGGAAAATCTAGAGCGAGATACCTTCCCCTTTGGACTAAAAACAAAACAAGAAGATATAGTCACAACTTCTGTTCAGCCATATTCTAGTGTTCTCATTAGTGCAATAAAGCAAGAAAAAAATGCATCCAGATTTAAAACTCATTTTATTTACAGACCACATGACTGAGTAGAAAATCTAATGGAATATACCAAAAAAGCTAATAGAACAAGTGATTTTAATAAGATTGCAAAATAACTATGCAAAAAATCATTTGTATTTCTATATAACAGTGATAAACTATAATCAGACTATGTAACTAATACCATTTATAATAACACCAAAAATATAATATCGTTTGGGATAAATCTGACAAGGTTGTGCCAGACACGTACACTAAAAACCCTAAGACACTTTTGACTGAAAATTTTATGACTAACCAAGAAAGAATAAATTGAACAAGACTCAATATGACTAGGATGTCCATTCTCCACAAATTATTCTACAGGTTCAATGAAGTCTAATCAGATCCCACCAAGGTACTTTATAAAAACTGGCAAACTGACTCTCACAACTATATGTAAGGCAAAGGTCCTACAACAGTCAAGCAACTCTGAAAAAGAAAAAAAACTTGTGAAACTACTACTAACCAATGTCAAGGTTTACTACAAAGTTATAGTATTAAACACAGTGGCATTCTGCTGTAAAGACAGACACAGGATTCAGTGAAACGAAAACGGAGAGTCAAAAATGGATATACATAAGCCATCAACAACGGATTTTATTTTCACAAGGATGCACAGACAATTCAACAGAGAAACAATAGTCTTTTCTCCAAGTGATGCGGAACAGCTGAATAGTCTTAAAAAGAAAAAACACATAACTTTGATACATACTTCATATATAAATAAGTTAACTCAAAAAGTAATCTTAGACCTAAATGCAAAACCTAAAACTAAAACACCTAAAAGGAAAACAAGAGGAAATTGCTGTGATGGGCTGCCAGATTCACCATCTTGGTGTTCCCTTTCTCTAGTGTAAAAATCTTCTTTGCACATGTAGAGTGACATCTGGCTTTCATCACATCATTCTGAAAGGCCCAACTGGGATGGAGGAGCCCATGTAGTTATAACCGCCTCTAATCCAGAAAGTGCATGCCTTAGTTCAGAACAAAGATATAAACAGATTTAACATTTTTAAATCATAACTCTCTCCCCACCTTACATCAGGTAACTCTCTCAATCCCAAGGTCTTACTACCCTTTATCTTCTTAGATCACCCAATATTACATTTCCAGTCTAGAAATTTTAGCTTTCTGACCGGGACTGGCCACTAGTTCTACACACATCCACTTTGCTGTCTCTCTGACATCTCAAACTGTGCCCACAGCTACACTTAGGTGCTGCCACATGAGCTGGCTTATTTTTCTAAGTTGGCATCCTCTCCGCTTAGTCACTGAGACCACAGACCTTGCACAGGAGAGGCAAGATTCGTGTAAAATTTCAATGTGTGTAGCCCGAATGCCTGAAAGAGTGGCGTACTATTAAGAGAAAAGCATCCAGGGTAGGAACACGCCATGCAGGAGAGAAGACATTTAGCTGTGGACATGTTGATTTCAAGGTGCTGGCAGGGCATCCAGGTGGAGATTTCCAGCAGTCGGTTGGAAATGCCACTGTACATGACAGATTGCTGCTCTTGGTTACAGAAATGAAAGCTCAAGAGCTTTCCTGAAAAGTTTAAGCTGTGGTTTGACAGGAATCATCCTGTGAAAACACTCAGAAGCATTCGGCTGTGGAGGACAGACCATAGGGAGGGAGAGACAGCAGAACACTGAGGAGGAGGGTGGCTTTGGAGGTTGCTTTTCTGGCCGGTTAAAGAACAGGCAGAACTAGTCGAAAATGGGATGGTGGATCTTTACTAGAGAGTTTTAGCAAAATATGAACTCTCATTCATCTAGATTCTCCTTCTCTGCCTGAAAAATCTTTCTCCTGTCCCTGCTCCCTCTCTCACTCTGTCGCTTTCTCATCAGGGTTTGCCTGCATGGGATGGGGCAGTGAAGGGCAGGCCTCTAAGTGGGTTTTCACACCACTGCATTAGGGAGGCAAACAGCAAGCATAAGCTAGCAGGAAAAGTCTTAAGGCTCTGGCTGCCCTTTCTGATTTGTGCACTAAAGCTGCAGAGTTGACAGCTTGCCTGAGAGGCTGAAGGGATGTGTGTTCTGCATGTCTGAAATTTATTCCTTTGGCTCTGCAAGATGTGACACTGCATAATGGCCATGAAGAAGTAATTTTGATCCTGTGACTATCTTGGCAAAAGTTCCAGAAAGACATATGGACATAATCTTCTGGACATTTGTAGAGGAGCTTTCCTTAGGGACAGTCCTTTCAAACTTGCTCTCTCTCCCAGCCCTGTGGCTCTCACCTCTGCTTGATTCTGTTTTTACATAAGAGATAAAAAGTGAAATTTTACTCAATTGAAAGAACTAAAAATATTAATGTAAGAGCAAGTCATCATTATGACACATATCAATTTCTCACCTCTGAGGCAGACACATAAGTAGGGCTCAGGATCTAACCCAGCAGTGATGAGGGAAAAATAATCTGGGTGCCCTGGAGCAAGCTGTGAAACAGGAGTTTCTGCCATGCTGGGGTTCAGCTTCCTTCTCCGCCCAGTTACAAAGAGGCGGCATAAACAGAAACATCTTCCTAGGAATGACAGCTTGTTTAAATTTCATTCTACAACAAGCTGCTCTGCATTTAGGAGCCTACGTTTCAGCTATATTTGAGGAATTACTCATTTCTCAAAGGAACAGATTCCAATCTATATACATTTTTGTTTTAGGATAGTTGAGATAGTACAGTAAGTCCAGCTAAGTTTCTGTGTATGTTTGGGAAGTGATCACTTGTTCCATGTAAACTTTAAGGCCTTCAGTTAATCCTGACCCTTTTTGTTTCCTTGAAGAGCCTAATGGATGACAACAAATGCCCAGAAAATACCAAAGCCCAGAGCCCTGTCCATGGAAAATGACTGTGTGCTACCCCTAAAGTTGTCCGTTAAAGCTGACTCCCTTAAGAATGTCATTTAAGAGATCCACAAAGAGCCACTCTATTCATTTACTAGTGTTTCTCTTTGAGGAAATTCTCTGGAGTTGTACTACTGGGAAAAAGTGAAAGAGACTGAAACTGGAGGCAGAGTATCCCTGGGGTATGAGGTCTTCCTTGCCTAGACATCAGTGATTTTTCCCCAAGGAATCACTTGCTAAAAAAAAACTGCCTTGGCTGATGGCCAGCCTTAAAGGGGGAGGTTTTTATCACAGTGGTCACTATACTCTCAAGGTCTAAGTAAATGGCTGTTCTATGAACATTGGCTGAGAAAAATAACTCATCACAGACTCAGCTGAATTCCTACACATTAAGTTTATAGCTGAAGTCAGTTTTATAGAACTTGATTGCAACTCAGAGAATTACAGATCTTGAAAATGCTCCAGAGGTCTCTAATCCTGCTTCAGAGGCCTCAAGAATAGGGGATCCAGGGGTGCAGGGACACCAGCAGGCCATCAGAATCCTAGTTGATCTTTGGAGCATGAATAAAATTCCTGCTCAGGTCTGAAATGGAATGAGGGGTTTGTGTTTGGCACATGGCCTTCTAAACATGACTGGAAACAAGATTGCTGGGAAGTCATCAGTGTCACAAACTTCTCTGCAGAATTCTGGAAGAAAAAAACTGGAAAGGGTTATGATTGGTCTTACTTTTGTTATGTTGCCTCCCAGGACCAAAAAACCTGTGCACACTATAGGGCCGGCTTCAGGGCCATGTGCTCTCTGTAACAGGGTCCCATGCTTGGTTTACTGTTCTTCTGCGGCATCCAAAAATTCTTAATAATTTTTGAATACAGGATTCTGCATTTTAATTTTGCATTAGACCCCATAAATTATGAAGCCAGCCCTGGCTTGGAGTCTTAGTTCAGCCTGGAAATTTCTAATATACTCATGTGGATAGCTTGGGGGAAGAAGAAATAACTCCCAGGAGCAGTGGTAGGCAGTGGCCAGTACACCTAACACAGGCCTGAGAATGACAGGACGTGAAAAACACGAAGATACAGTTCTAGTCCTCAAAAATCTCAGCCAGGGGCCCTCCCTGGTGGCGCAGCGGGTTAAAGCACTGCACTAAGAAGCTAAAGCCACTTCCGCATGAGCTCGATCCCCGCCTGCCCCGGAGTTGACCACATGGCGCGGCAGACCTCTCCTGACCCGCCCGCTGCTCCCCTCAGCAGTGTACTTTGATCATCTGCCTGTTCTGCTCTCCGTTCTGTCTCTGGTGAATCCTATCACCCTCCGCATCTCTGGCCTGTACCCCAGTTCTGTATGAATAAATAAATAAATCTTTAAAAAAAAAAATCTCAGCCAGGTCTCTTTCTAAAACTCTCTTTTAGCAATACCTACATAACAAAATGAATATATTTGAGTTCAAATGGGAATATCCAACTGCCATAGGAAAATGGCAGCTTCTCGAGAAATTAAACAGGACTACCTTACAATCCAGCAAGCCCACGTCTGTGTATTTAGCCAAAGAAAATGATACCTGTGTCTCCACGATCATTCCATCATTACTCACAATAGCCAAGGCGTGGGAACATCCTCAGTGCGTACTGATTAATCACTAAAGAAAATGTTTACAAACACACTGAGGATGTTATTCAGTCCTTTAAAAAAAATTCTGTCATCTGGGACAAAATGGGTGAAACTGAAATGCATTAGGCTAAGTGAAACAAGCCAGACAGGGAAAGACAAATACTGCATGGTATTGCTTATGTGTAAAAAAAAAAAAAAAAAAGGAAAGAAAGAAAAAGAGTAGCACTCAGAGAATCAAAGAGTAGGAAAGTGGCTGTCAGGTTGGGAGCTGGGAGACATTAGGAGAGGCTGGCATAAGGATGCTAACTTTCAGTTATAAAGTGAAGAAATGCTGAAGATCTAATGTAATAACATGGTGACCACAACTGACAACAGTGTCTTGAATAATTGAAATTTACTAAGAGAGGAGAGCTTAAATGTTCTCTCCTCCACCCAAAGATAAGTACATGAGGCGATGAATGTGTTCATTAAATAGAAAATGGAAATCTTTTCACAATGTACACATATATCATGTACTTTAAATATCATACAATTTGTCAATGCTACTACCTCAATAAAGCTGAGTCTTTTTCAAATAAAATGTCTGCTTTTGTTTTCAACAGCACAAAGACTATTTTTTATAAAGCTGTAAGCCAGTTTATGATTACAGATGGAATTTAGAAGATTGTGTGAGCAAGAAGGACACCCTTCCATTGCCAGTGACTTACCTGTCACAGACTGTCAAAAATAGCCTTGCTAGAAAGATACAAAAGGGTCAAAGTATGTCCTGCCTATAGTCCAGTAAGGACTCAAATAACAGATGTAGAATACATAGCAGAAGGAAGGTGGGGAAAGAAGAAAGGAAAGGAGGGGAAGGGAAGAGGTGAACTGCCTACGCCCACTTTCCCAGGGGGGTCAGGCTGTCCAGGACCACAGTGAGTGCGGCCATAAACTAAAGAGCAAGCCACCTCTAGAGCAATCAGTTTTATGAAATGTTAATTGGGTTTACTATCAGAACACTTCCTTTCATTATTATGTTTAATACCAAACACTAAAAAATTAATCAGGAAATTCCATCTGGCCAACAATTTTAATTTATGAAATTCCTTTTGCTTCCAAAGATGAAAAGCAATCCTCTGAGTGAACTGAACATTCTGGGGGGCCCCAAACTGCCTTGAACAGAGACTCCACAGTGTCATTTCCTTTTATATTGTAACGTCTTTGAGTCACTTGCAATCTATAAGTAAACTTGAATTTTTAAGAAATGCCTCCACAAAAAGCAACAGCATGCTGGAATTCAATACACAAGACTATTTTTAAAAGTTTTTTGACTTTACAAATTAATTATAAGTCCTGGATGACACAGGAGTTAGAACTTGGCTTACTGTACATTTTATGTTGCTTAACAACTCCTTGAAACAATTCTCCTCCACCTAAGCTCTAAGTGCAGGTCAATGTTAATTAAATATTTCTGTTGACTATGGCTACCCTATCCTATAGTGGGGGGAATGGAATCACTAATCATTAATAAATGTTTACCTTTAAGTACATTGATATATATCTGTTTGTTGCTCCTTTTTTAAGATCTCCTGGGTTTCCGTAGGTATAATATAAAATTACCTGCCACCAAAACGAATCTTTGAAACAAAATCAAGCTCCTTAAACACATATAAAAGCAAAGTATATCTGGGAGGAATGTTGGCAAAAAGGATGTTCAACTATAAAAACTACATGTTTTCTATGAAAAAAATAACAGGAAACAATGAAAACCTTAGGTTTATATCTATCTGTACAATGAACTTGTTAGTTGTATCTCTATCAAGTAATAATAGAGAAGAACTTCTGACTTACTATGAAGTCACAAGTACCTAGGAAACAATACAGCCACACTATCAAAGGCATAGACAATATCAAAGAGAAATTGTAATTTCAGAAATTGGGGGCTTCAGAAAGTAGAGACTGACTACTTTTTTAAGAGCATGTAGTTTAAAAGCATAGGAGTTAATATGATTATTTCTGCCTTTATATTCATTTTAACAAAGATTACATTCCTAGGTCTTATCTCGTTTTGCTACAATAAAGCCATCTTTGAGGGGTTTTCTCCTAAGAATTCCTTTGGAACGGAGCAGAGTAGGACCTTGGCTGTCTGACTCTTATAACAGAAACTAACTGATTTTCTATAACTTGGCCTGTCTTGCCACCTTAAAGTTTAGATAGTGTGAAAATAATCACTTCTACTTTGCTGTCTCTTGACAATTATTAACGACAGTATTTTTAGGAGTGTAAGGACATTTGATTCAATGGTGCCACAGAAACCCAACAAAAACTACTCACTCGGTTTTATTTTTCCACTCCACAGACAACTATTCACTTACACAGTGAGAAGTAGAGATCAAGTGCATGCCAGAACCAATGCAAAGGAACAGTATCACTTTGAAATGAGTGACACCTTAGACTTCTGCTGAGTAAATAGAACACAAGGGCATAAGGTTAAGTCCAGCTAAGTTTCTGGAAAGAGATAATAAACAATACAGGCTAACACCAAAATATTCGTGGTGTTCCTTGGAGAAGTGAGCCAGTATTCCAATAAACAGACTTGATGTAGGGAAGGTTGTTACACAGCAGTTAATGTCCTGCTGCTGGAGATGCCAAGAGAAAAGCCCCAGGCATCTGAAATATTTGTTGGTCCAGAGAACTAAGCAAGACAACTATTTTCTCTCCTAAACTCAAAATTCTTCATTTTGACATCTGCTAAACTCCAAGAGACCGAAATGTCAAACTGACCCTCATAAATTGTGATATTTCATGAGAGTATATGAGTTTCAGTATGGCAAGTAGAAGATAATGCATTTATTTAACAAATCCATATAAAAATTTTAAATATGGGCCTGAATCATTGCTAAATGTTTTCCAAAAAGACATGTACTATGGCAATCCAAAGAAAGATACCAGCTTTAGAAAATGGACATAGATGGAATATTAGATTAAATGGCCCTTGTTATTTGCTAGAGTGGCATTTTATAAATTCTTACTTTCTTTTGCCATTTGAAAAACACACTCTCCAGTCCCATTTTTAACATCATTTCTTTTCATTTTTGCTCTATGTGAGAGGAGTGAAAGAGGCTTTCAGTAGCAAAACTGGTCTAAGTGTGGAATCAACATCAACTTGAAATCACTGGTGGGTCAAGTAATTCTTACTGGTGAATTAGAATCTGAGGAGACAAGAATTATGTCTGCGCTGATCTTTTCCTTCCTATTTAGCATTCATGAATCACTGGGGTTTCCATCCCCTTCCCCCCACCTTTGCATTTATCTCCATAGTTATATCATTTGATTGCTAATGTGTTTGAATTGGGCTGCTTGATTTTAATTCAATCTGGCACCTCATCATGGAGCCCTAAATTTTCTCAACAGCTAACATTGAACCATGTTAAGCTCTGAAAGCCATGCCACCAAGAAGATTTCAGCCTTTTTTAGCTTTGTGCAGCCTATCCATTCTGGGCTCAAGGGCAATGCAGACAGAGAAACAGTTCAGATCCTCACAGGTAATGACACCGATTACCTGGCAAGATGTGTAAGATACGCTCTCTTGTTCTCTGATCTCTTCCCTTCAATTATCAAGTAGCTCCTTCCCCAGGAGAAAGTTGTCATCAAAGTTCATATGTCTTGTGGCAGAGCTGTGTAATGTCACACTCCTCAACAACTTTAGCCTTAAAATCAGTGTAAATACAAAAACATCAGGTTTGAACCTAAAAGCTCTTGATCATTATTTGTGCATAATCTTGAAATAAGATACTGCTTGCAAATGTGTGAGTGTATACAAGTTCTAGAACTCTGAAAGCCAAATACCCCAACCTAAAACACAAAGAGGACAGTGTGCTGGCATACTGCAGTGACTTCTCCACATGTAAACAGTTTACAGGGACGAAGAGTCTCATGGTTCTACCACTCTTAACTTACAACTCAGGACAATCTTCTTTCTAAGTGGTGAGTCAAGGGAAGGTGTAGAGGTAGAGTGTCTTTCTTAAAGAGCAAGACCTGTTTACTTCTAGGGTTCGTCTAGATTCCAGAAAAGAAATAGGTATGGAAAACAGCAAACACTCCCTCGAAATAGCAAAGAAGAAGGAAGGGCACAGAGAGATTAGTTTATGGTCCAGCAGGCCTAACAGCCGCAATGAACTGGCCTCTTCTTCCCCAGATGGCAGTTCATCTCCACAAAGACACTGGTGAGGGTGCTTTTTTTTCCCCCAGCAGTGGAAAGGAAGAAAAAGTTATAGATTTCTATGCCTCAAAGCAATCTTCTAGAGAAAGCAATTGTTCCCTCCACATCCATTCTTTATCAGAATCAAGACGTAATGGTAAAATAAAAGGAAATGAAGCCTGATCTCCACTGCCCGCCAACTCATATTCTTCCTGCAGTCTTCCCCTCCCTTAGTGACACGTGACTGGATCTTAAAATGTGGTTCTTGTAAATGGGAATTTCATGGTTTTGAAACATTTTTTTCAGAAACAGGACTTCCTCTAGTGCCGATATTCTTCTTGCATGAAAATAAGGCTGTGAAAGCAGTCATATGTACATCATTTTAAATGATTCACTTTATTTCTTAGTGACTATACATTGACTAAGCCATCCTCCCTCCGGAAAAGGCATACAATTCCAGATAGCCGCCTGGGTGCTACAGCATAGTTCTGCTGGAAACTAGCAACCCAGGGGAGGGACTCAACTCCCCATCGCATAAAGACATTCTAAGAACTGTACCCACATCCAGTTCCATCAGCCCAGAAAGAGCAATGTGCTCATTAGACATCATCAAAGCACTGCCTTAGTGTCCACAGGACAAAGGTGGGTCATCAAAGAGTAGGCAGTTAACCAAATGTTAAGATTCAAAATCTGAGATACAATGCCATGATACAACGTTAAAATGAAGCAGGAGAACTAGCTACTTTTCCTTTTAATTGATATTTTAATTTTCCCATTAAAAATGTTCACTTCAGGGCCCTCCCCTGGTGGCGCAGTGGATTAAAGCACAGCACTAAGAAGCTAAAACCACTTCAGCATGAGTTCTATCCCCACCCCGGAGGTGACCACATGGCGCAGCGGACCTCTCCTGACCTGCCCGCTGCTCCCCTCAGCAGTGTACGTCTCAGTTGGCCTGTTCTGCTCCCCATCCTGTCCCTGGTGAATCCTCTCACTACCCCTGCAACTCTGGCCTGTACCCCAGTTCTATATGTATAAATAAATAAATCTTTTTTAAAATGTTCACTTCATTTAAAAATAAAATGAAAACTTAGAACCATTGTACATTCCCACACATTGGGCCATGTTACAAATTCTAGCACATCCCGTTTTCACACTGTGGCCCCATCCCAAATCAGGTTACTGATCAATAACTGAAAGGCTGAGAGTGATTATAATGAAGCCAACTTAGATTAGCAGGTAAAGATGAGCTATGTCAGAAATAAAGGTGTTTGCATAAATATCTGTGGAGTTTTTTGGTCTTACACACAGGTAAGCCAATCATCAAAATCTGCCATTCAAAGATTTCTCTGAATACAAAGCAAAACCAAGCAGGGCTCTTTAGATGCTTGTCTTAACCATTACCATTTATAAATAACAATTTGAAATTCTTACATACCTTTTTAAAACTGTGTTCTAAATTTATTTATATTTTGTCAGATATGTAAATAAAACAGTGCTAAGGAACTCTCCCAATGATGGTGTTTTTGCTAGAAACCCTGTCCTATACCTCCGGAGTACCTTGAAAATGAAAATCTCTGTGTCTTTCAGATGACAGCCACCTTTTCTGCAGAACCAAAATAGCTCTTTCAGCTAGAGAGCTGTCTGTCAGGAAGAGTTCTGACAGGTAGCACACTTGGCATGCAGGAAGAAGGTGAGACATGGTCCCAGAGAAAGCTGACTAAGAAGCTCACTTGGGAACAGCCTGCTCCTCCACCAGGCCAAGCACAAAGGCAACGAGAACTTCTGAAAATGAGATCATCCTGGGGGAAGGGAGCCTGTTAGTGCTTGTGGGATTCTGAAGGACTATATAAGATCCATCCATCTAGTAGAAGTTTCCTAAATGTGAAAGGACTCAAATACACATAAAAGTGTAGGATTTTTTCTCCCTCTAGTGGTGGGGTAGGAGCCTTTGATGTGATAGCCTACCACAACAAAATACTGCTTCAAAATTAAAGGTGAGTTTCCATTATAGTCCATTTTGCCCATAAAATTGGAATTTTCATTAGGACTGCCACTGTTGCTTCTGGTAATTTTCAAAACACCCCGTTACCCTTCCAGTTAGGGAGTGAACTGCTCCTAAGTAAGCTAATTACCAGTGGTAAGGGAGCAGGATCTCCCTTGCTAGAAGATGTCCATGCTTACTTCCTCAACACAGGACTCTTCTCTTCTCTGTAGTCCTATCAAAGGTAGAGGCATGCTGTGAGAAGAGACACGCCCTTGACCCCCAGTCTGGGCCAGAAAAACCTGAGGAGCAAAATGAGAAGGTAAGCTTACCCACAGGAAAAGTGAGAAACACGGGTTTTGTTTCAAAGGTTGATTTCAGTATCAGATAACTTATTTTATTCCACACAGGAAAACTAAAGAGATACTTATAAAGAATCTAAAGAGTGCTCTAAAGGTTATTTAAAATAAAAGGGCAGGGCCCTCCCTGGTGGTGCAGGGAGTGAAAGCAAAGAACGAAGAAGCGAAAGCCACTTCGGCATGAGTTCCATCCCCGCCCCAGAGGTGACCCACCTGGCGTGACAGATCTCTCCTGACCTGCCCGTTGGTCCCTTCAGCAGTGTACTTGGTTGATCTGCTTGTTCTACTCCCCACTCTGTCTTGGGTGAAGCCTCTCACTGCCCCAGCACCTCTGGCCTGTACCCCAGATCTGTATGTATAAATAAACAAATTTTTTAAAAAAAAAATAAAAGGGGCAACAACTAGAGATACTTTGGATTATGTCTCCACGTCTACTTTGCAGTTTCTCTTATCTTCATTTTTGGTTATGTAACACTACTTCTGGTGTAGCAACCTGGGTCAGTGATAGCTAATGAAAACACAGAAAGGACAGAAGAAATAAATAATGACAATTTTACATTAAATTGCATAATATAACTATACAAAAGTATTACTGGAAATAGATCACACAAGTGATAGCTGTCTCTTCAATAGGTTACTGATCAGTAACATAAATTCCATCCATGTGAAGCATGCATGCTGTAGCTTTTCCCCGCTCCAGACTCTGAATTAGGCATCCACATTGCCGTACTTAATTTCTCCTCTTGTATTTCTTCAAGGCAACCAAGTTCATATTTTCCTGCAAAACTGTTTCTTTTCCAGCTCCCTTGTCCCAGTGAATAACTCCATTAGCCATCTGTCCTACAAAATAGAACTCCAGAGGTATTTGACCGCCCATACCTGTCTTCCACCAATCATGTCTGATTCATCACCAAGTCCTTTAATCTCACCTCCTAAATCTAGCTAACATAAGTCAATTTCTTTTTGCTGCCTTCACGCTACACCATTTCATTATTTCTCTCCTAAACAACTACTACTCAAAAGGACATCCACTTCAACCTTTGTCAAATGCATTCTCCACACTGCACTACTTCATTCCATAAATATTTTTGAGGAGATTTATGCTCTGGTACTAAGATAGATAAATTTGACTGGTGGAGACAGAAGATAAACATTGGGTGTAGAGAATTAAAACAGAATGAAAGATTAGCTGAATGGCTATTCTAGACTATATGTTCAAATACAGGTTCCGCTCACTGTCCAAAAGCAGGGCATCCCTATGAAATGGCACTTTCACACACTCAGAAATATCCTAGCTTTGTTACCTTTTCTGTGTGCGTCCTATATAAGCAACACTAGCAAAGGAGGCTTAACTGTTTTTGCTTATTGCTGTATCCCCGTTGCTTACAAATTGAGTCTGGTTTATTCAAGTATTTGTTGCACTCACGTACGCATTACTGCGTTCAGTGGAAAAGGAGATAGAGAAAAACAACTGAGTGGTTAGGGGTACGGAGGAGTTGAAGAAGTCTTCTGGGAGTTACTTCGGCTGGAAAGGCTAACCGAGGTACAAAATCCCTGCCAAACTTTTCTGCGTTGGTTCTTAGTCACCAACAGCTCTCGACAAACGTACACGCGCTCACCAACACTAACCTCTCCGATCCCCCGCTAGGAGGAGTCACGCCTTCCAACCCGGAAGCCCGCCCACCTCTGCTTTTATACCCCTTCCCTCCCTCCGGGCCAGGGTGCCGCAGTCCTCCAGTCGCCGTGCTCACCGGGAATAGTAGTCATCTTCTCCCTACCTATAGAGTTACTAAACGTTTCCAGAACTACACTTCCCAGGGAGCCCCGCGGCTGACAGCGTCGCGTCACGTGACCAGGACTCTGGCGAGGCAATGGCGGCGCCCATGCTGCGCCGGTGCTGTCTTGGAAGGCGTTGGGCGTTCTCTCACATTGACAGCGGTTCTCGCCCGGAAAGAGGGTCTCCCACAGGTTCCACGCCCAACGGGAAAAGGGGACGGTGCTCTGTAGCTCATCAGCCCCTCATCAGGGCCCAGAAGACGAGGAAAGGGTATATTGTTTCATGCCATTACCGCCCCATTAGTCTGAGGTGCAAATGGGAGCTTGGGAAACGATGACCACTACAATACAACTTTCAGTGAATACGTTTTGTTGGGTATCAGGTTGTTGGGCTGAAAACTAAATGAGATCACAAAACAGACCCCCCTGTATATAAACCGCATGTTCAGATAGATAGGCATATTTGGGGGATTCGCGAATATAAATTGCAAATATATAAATACTTTTTAATTAAATTGAAGGCTGCCCAGACAAAAGAGTGAACGTGGTTACCTTACTAGTCTGTGACACCAGAAGCAGCATATTAAGCTGACATTTATTTAGCGTTTCTATAAGCTATAGTGTTGTAAAAATAAAAGGAAGCTTTACCTATAAATTCTGAATAGTGATGACTAATGTCATTAGTTCAGAAAATACCATCTGTCTATGGAGGATGGAAACAGTACAAGTTATCTTCCTCTGGTTATGTAGAGTTTTGCTTATTTCGTTAGACTTTCTCGAATAGCTGTTTATACTTCACTTTATAAGACAAGTAACTTATATTTTAAAACAAAAGCGTAAGGCACGTGTCTAATATTCTGTTTAACCCTTGAGATTGTTAGGTTGGTATTATTTTTCTTTTCAGTTGGAGGAACAGAGGGAAATTGTCGAGAAGTATGCAGTTTTTACTTTTTCCACAAATTAGATTAACTATGAATAGAAAGTATTTTTTGCTCATGTAATGAAGCTGCAAAAATACTTTTGAGTATTTTGAGTAATGTTTTATTGAATCTAGAATTTCTAATGAGTTCTTCATTTAACTCTTTTCGAGTATAGGCCGTGCTTCCAAATGTAAAATACCTTGCGATATTATAGATACCATATAGAATTCCATGTGTTGAAATTACTAAAACAAAACCAAAAATGTATAAACAAAGATCTGAATAATACAGAAAATTCTTAGATGAAGAACAGGGTGCAAATAGGCAAATTACAGAAACAGTATGTGTAAACAGGTCATCTGTAGCATGTCCAGCATATGTAGGTTTTAGGCCAAATTAGCATACTTACAAGATCTTGGCGAGAACTATATATAGAATGCATAGTCAGACCCAACATGAGTACCCAAATAAGACGGATTCTCTGTAGAATTTAACAACTTCTTAAATTTGATTCCAGTCAAACATGAACAATCAGCACAAAAATCTGAAGTTAGATCTCTGGAATTGCAAGTGCAATTTTATTGCAATTTGGGGGGATCAAACAAAACAAAACCAAAAACCTGAAATTCCCAGGAAAAATACCACTAACTGGCTAGTTATTATGTCTGCATCACTCTGATCATTGTATTTTCAAGCTGATGTTTCTAAATGAATTCAAAACTGATAATTTCCTTTTTTAATGAAATATGCAACTATTTATTGAGTTATTTCTCTACTGGTAGATTCCTGATGTTTATGTTAATCCTAAAGTTTGTAAGTCAGCTTTCTTCTTTTATACTGAGAAGTTAATTCAATAAACTGCTTTTCACTGAAGTCAGGCAGTTGCCACCTAAGTTGTTTTGAAATGCCAGTGAAATTTATTTTGCTAGTCTTGGAGGTGTGCGTCTACAAATTGGCTTTGGTTTTGTCATCACTACAATATGACACATTTTTAAATGAAAGAATGTAAAATTTTTGTAAGTTAAAAAACACAAGTATGAAATTAATATTTGTGGCTTAGGCTTGTAGAAATTCACCCAACTACTTCTTAACAATTCTGTCTTTCTTCTTAGTGAACAGAAATGGGCAGCTGTGGTAGGTTTGGAAATTCATGCTCAGATTTCCTCCAACTCTAAACTCTTCTCTGGATCTCAAGTTTACTTCTCAGCACCTCCAAATTCGTTGGTGTCTTTTTTTGATGCATCCCTGCCTGGAACTCTGCCGGTAAGGTTTTTATTTAATCATACTTTCTTAAGAAAGTGTTAATATTTTACTTAACCTAGACAACACTTTCCTTGTTTTAATATTTTGTGTAACTCTGAAATTCTTATTTAGGGAATCTTGGACAAAATGGGATGGACTAAATATTTTATAAAGACCCACCTCTATAACTCTGTTTCAGAGTTTCAAGTCATCTGTTTATTCATACATTTACCCACTTATTTCACACATGTTTTAGAATGTCTACTAAATACCAGACATCGTACTGTGAACTAGAAAATTAAGATAAGCAATGATCCTTGTCTTGGAGGAATTTAAAGACTAGTTGGCAAAATGTGTCTTATAAACAAATAATGTACTATGTGATTTAGTCTGGTGAAGGTAATATGCAGAGAGTGGTTTTGGAATCAGAGGAGGAACACCTGGTTCAGTAACAGGAGTACTGTGAGAAACTGGGGTGTGGGTATGACTAAGGGTTGTTAAGGAAAGGTTGTTAGAAGAGGTGGTGTCAAGCTATCTGTGAAGCCAGGCTGGAGACAAGCAAATAAAGAAGCAGGAGTCT
This sequence comes from Condylura cristata, assembly GCF_000260355.1. Taxonomy (NCBI): domain Eukaryota; kingdom Metazoa; phylum Chordata; class Mammalia; order Eulipotyphla; family Talpidae; genus Condylura; species Condylura cristata. The sequence goes on along the minus strand of NW_004567119.1, from coordinate 11,168,161 downwards.
GGCAAAAGGAAGCAGCTATGTCACATGCTACTCCAACGGAAGGTCAATAATGATTATGGTTATTAAGAGCTAAGAAATGACCAGTAAAGGAGAAAATTGTCAACCACAATATGCATTGATCCAACTATACACTTCCACATAAACTCAAGGAATGACTGAATCCAGTGTACTCATCAGCAAATTTTTTAACATATATTTTCTTGTATTTGGCTAAATTTTGAAGAACACTGAATGTTTAGGCTAATGAACAGCTTATAGTGTATCCAGGATATACGGTGTCAGCAGAGTTTCCTGCCATCCTCGGAGGGAATATTATGTGTGCCAGTGGGGAGGGTGGTGAATTCTATACTCTCCAACATTTAAATCCAGTGGAAGCTGGTTGAACTGAGCACTGGCAGACTGGCAGGGGCAGGGGCATCTTTTAGCCCAGCGTGGACTGTCCAGGCATCCCTCCCATGTGCCAACCACATCTGGGACTTTGGTAGCTTTGGGGCAGTGTCTGTCTTGCAACTTTGTCCTTTCTGGTGGTTTCTGTCATAGAGGTCTCCTGTCCCTTCCAAGTAATATCCAAGGTGACCTTTGATTTGCTGTTGGGTCTCTTTCCTCCCACTCTCCCTGTTCCTGGCTTTGAGTAGGGAAGATTTTTTTTTCATTTGTTTGAAAAGAACCAGTTATAAATGTTTAAGTTCTTCACTGGGCAGAGGGTCATAGTAGGAATAAAGTAACATCTTATTCAGACAAGTGAAATGCAAAGTAGTTTATCATAACCCTTCTCTTTTTTTCTTCCTTAAGCCCAAACTTTTTTTACAAACATGGTAGTTCATTTCCAAAAGACCAGGCATAACCTCTGTGTTCTTTCTAGGTTTTTCCTAATATCTAGCCAAGTATTCTTTAGTTCACATTTAGAAACAGACTTCTTAGTAGAAAGTTATGTTATCTCCAAATAGGCTCCTCAGTTGTGGCTGAATGTGTTCAAAATAACCAGAATATTAACATGCTTTGTACCATTTCCTGTCGGACCCCAAGAAGGTTCTTAGTGATAATATATCAGTAACACAGTGAAGGTCTTTGACACACTTGCACATTGAGAGGACAGTACATTAATTAAACGATAGTCAAAGGCTAAGTTGGAATTTCTTTTTTTCCTCGTCAGAGTATGTAACGCCTGTGGTTTGACTAACCAAATGGGTTATTCTCTCAGCAGAGGTGATCTGCTGCTTCTTTTAGAAATGTGTGTCATGAGCTGACCACAGCTCTCAGGCCTAAGCCTGTGACTTACCTACATCAAGATGTAAAATCTGCTGAAACCTCTAGACAGCTGCCCTTCTCCAGGCCCTGCAGGATGGGCCAAGGATACTCTGGTGGCCTGGCTCTGCACTTGGGTATTTTTGCCCCCAAATGGTGACCCTTTGTCAGAGACACTGATAACAAGTTAGAAAAAGACAATCAAAAGAATCTAGATTTTGGTGTAAAATCTCTTTGTGGAGACCAGATTTTGTCTGCTAGCGATTTCAGTTACCATGCTGGGCCGTTAAAGAGAAAATACAGTAATGAGTATCTTTTTGTAGGCATTTGATTCTCCCTCCTTCAGTGCATCTTTATTCATGCACCGCAGTGACATTCACTGGGTGTCTGCCATGAGCTAGTGAGCATACTGCTTGACTAGCACAGCTTTAGAAGATCCATCCTCATAGAGCTTGGACAAGGAAGCAGGCAACCCTGTGCTTTTAGTAAACATGTTGGGCAGTGGACAGAGAGGCTGCTCTAGGACTACATAGAAGGACATTCAACACAGGAATTCTGCAAAGCTGGCCAAATAAAATATGAGGAACGTATTTAAAAAGCAAAACAAAAGCAGGACCGTGTGTGGTAGAAGGGCAAGAGGCGAGGCTGGCGTTGAGTGTCATGTTGACCTTGTGAGTCCCACGAAGAGGGAGGAAGATGTAGGGTGTGAGGGGCCAGCAGTCCCATGGCAGGGAGTGGAGAAGGAGGCAGTCCAACGGTGTGGCCTGTTACCCAGAGGTCACGCAGCCGCTGAGGGGGAGAGTGTCTGTAGCATATGCTAACAGATGCTCTTTTGCAGGACGAGTTTCAGCAGGGTGGTAGTAGGGTGTGGGGCCCAGTGGGTGGGGAAGGGAGATGGTGGTGGATTGAGAAGTTCTGGGGTGTTGTGGAAGAGGTGAGCGTGCAGAGACGTGAGCTGTACTGAGACGTTTGGCTGTGAGGGAAGAGGACACAGCATGTTCAGGGAGATGTGGACTTCAGGGAAGATGTTTTTCAGCCTTGATTTCCTAAATGGTAGACACTTAAAAAATGTTTGAAGAGGGTCGATCTCATGTTAAATGTTTTTAGTATCATAGAATAATTTTTTTTTTTTTAATCCTGGTGAGAAGGAGCCAATGAAGAGGCAGGCAATTAAAGAGACATTTGATAATGTGGTAAGTTGAACATACACATTTAATCTGTCTCCCACTCCACCCCAGAAACACCCACTGAAGTATGGTGAGAGAATTTAGAAGCTAAACACCTACAGGAGACCAAGTGAGAAGGCCACAGAGAGCACAATTGATGGCAGGTGGAGGGTCTGACGTGCAGGCTGACTCACACCTAGCAAGAGACAGACCCACACGGGCGCTCGAGACCCACCCCATGCCCAGGCAGCCTCGGGAAAGGCCACTGCTGGGGGAGTCTGCAGGAGGTGGACTTACAGGGTCGACTCCGAGTCTGACAGAGAGCAGGTAGATGCTGTCAGCATCTTAGCCCCTCGCATTAAAATTGACATCCAGAAATCACCAGACATTTGAGTAAATTCTCCAGCTTTATAGAGCCCAAAATAAAAAAGGGAACTATACCCAGAAGTAACAGATACTGTACAGGGTTAAGGAATACTGTTAAAATGGGTAGTTTTTATAAATATCCTTAGAAGAAAAGGTACCTACATCTTTGAAACGAGAATACAATATTACTTTTTTAAAATGATCACAACAAAAGTGAATATTCAAAAACTAAAACTCTGATAATCAAGAAAAAAACCCAGATGAGTTAGAGGATAAAGTTAAGAAGCTCTTCCAGAAAGTATAACACTGAAAATGAATTGGACAGTTGGGGGAAAATAAGAGAATCCAGGATGTCTAACGCTGAGTAATAGGAGGTTGAGAAGAGAACTCTCTGCCAGATACAGCAGGTGAATTTCCCAGAACTGAAGACATGAGTCTCCCTGCCAGCACCCAGCACCAGGAATAAAAATAGTCTCACAGGCAGGCATGTCATCGTGAAGTGTGGGAAGCCAGAGCTGCAGAGAAGATACGAGAACTTGCCGGCAAGAAAGGAAAGATCACAAGTAAAAGCATCGGACTTCTTAAAAGCAGCACTTACAGCTGGAAGAGAAGGGAACAGTGCCTTAGAAATCTTAGGGGGCATCATTTTAATCTGCAGTGCTGTACCAGCCTTGTAAAACCAGGGTGCAAGTAGAATCATCGTGTTTTCCGACAGGCAGTTTCTGCAAAATTCACCTTCTGTCACTATGAGAAACTACTGAAATACTAGAGAGGTTCCTGAGTGCAAACTCTCACAGGCTCCAAGCATCTGATGGGAGAGGAGGTTGGGTGACTCTAAAAGAGAGGTTTCAAGAAAAAAGGAGGTGGATGGGAATGACAGGTATCTGTGCACACGTGTGCACCCACAAAAAAGAGATTTTATATATGAACTGGAGTTCTTAGAATAGGAAGCAGTAATTAAAAAATGAAGCAACGGACAAAAGGAGAGCTCTCTCAACTCCAGAAAAAAATAAACCATATACATAATCACAGTATACTTAAGAGCTCAGCAGAGAAAAATATTTACATAACAAGAACATTAATAAATAGAAGCATCAACTACTGATTACTGATTCTTAACCAAAATGGTGATATCACTGGGATATTGGGAAGTAAACGAACTAAATTCTTATCGTCCATCATGGAAAATCCTGTTCTAGTTGACAAAACAAAGAAAAGTAAGAATATGCTTTGGGAGGGTCTCTTTTCAGGGCTTAAGGTCAGTTGATTGGTTATGGATAATGTTTCCTTTTTTTTTTTTTTTTTAATAAGGCAATGAAAGTATTAGATGATTGGCAAAAAGGATTTTTCACTAGTTTTTAAAATTTGTACTAAAAATAACAAATGATCACATATTACCTCTACTGACCTCTTGGCTTTTTGCTGGTATATTTCTCTTTTGTTTGCAAAGTTCTAAAAGTAACAGGCCCATCCTTAACTCCCTCCCGCTCTTCTTGGAAGTAAGTACGGTCATCCATATGCAAGCTCAAGCATGATGGGGTCACTGCTCCCTTTGGGGTTGGAGACTGACCTCTCCCCTACCAATTTTCCACTTGACCTTTTTGCCCTTTAATGCTCCCGAGTTTATCATGGGGTTGCATTTGGGCCTGTTTACTCTTGAATAGAAAGAAAAATAGCAAGTGTGGCTCATTTCTTCTGAGATGGAGTATAATAGAAAATACAGCAAAATCTTTCACCTTGCTACTTACATACATTCTCTCTTGGGAATGAACTGGGCCATGCCTATAGCTCCATGGCCTAAAAGCAGGAACACTGTGGCACTGGGACAGTCCGGCAGGCCTGCCTGTCTTCCAGATGAGGGGTAGATTGTCACTTGGCGCAGGGCCTAGCGCCTTCGCCAGCAGGTGATGGATTTTCGAGAGGTCCCCTGGCACAGCACATTATTTTAAATTAGGAAGATATAAATCCAACAAGACAGCTCAGCGATCTGAAGGTGGTTGCTGCCAGGGAGCAGGACTGGCGTGGGGGAGGGTCGCAAGGACAGCCGCATCAGTCACTTCCAAATACCTGTCTGTGATATGTTGTTAAACAATTAAAATTTAGGTTTAAAGGAGCACACCATAGAGGAGAGGAAATTCTTGCTAGAGCAAGTACCCAAGACGGAACGAGGTGTCCCCCAGCACAGGGAGAAACGCCACTCACCCACTGTCACCTCGGCTCCTTCTCCCACTGACTCAGGCAGCATCTTAGGCAGAATTCAAGGAAGCTTCCACCTGCAAACACTTTTCTTCTGTTTCACTCACCTGGGTGGTGCTCCTTGCTGCTGACGTCTTAACGCTTGCTTTCTGGGACTGTGGGTGATGCACGCTAAGTTCTTCTGTGCTTCCAGCCATTCCGTTTCTCCTGAGCTCTTGAAAGACAGCATAGAATTCGAGGTTGACAGTCCTTTCGCCTCAGCACTCAGAAGACATGATCCCACTGTCCAGGCTTCAGTTGTGCTGACGAAAGGCTGGCTGCCTCCTTTGTAGGGCTCTGGTTTCTCCTCTGCTGGCTCCCTCTGGGATATGTCCAGGTGTAGACTGTTTTTGTTAACCTGCTTGGTATTAGATGTGCTGTTGCCACCTGCAGACTCTTCTCTTGGTATGGAGGACCTCTGGGGGACCCATCCTGGCGGCCGCCTGCCAGGCTCTGTGGAATGTTAGTTTCTCACACAGCTTGGATAGCGCCTGCTTTCAAGCCCTGTGCCTACACCAACCCCACGCCAGGGGCTCCAGACTTCTCCAGACTCCTCTCCCCCTTGACCTGTAGCGGGTGTCTCCTCCATATCAGCTCCTCATTTGGAGACTGAAGATTGTCTGACAGACCTGAGCTCCCCACCCCAGAAGGCCCACAGCCTCAACTTCTATTCCTGAGGCGTTTTAAATTGCCAACATCTGGGGTCTCTTCAGCCCAGTAACAGGGACAGTGAAGCAGCTAACACAGTGCTTGCAGCCCTGTCCTAGGCACTGGGCTGTTGGCTTATTTCCTCTTCAGATGCTACACAGCAGCTGCTCGCAGTGTCACAGCTGGAAAGTAGATGGAGAAAGGGAGGTTCAAACCCAGCAGTCGGCTTCCAAGTCCACATTCAGCAGCTTGACCACCTGCCTCTTGCAGTTAACCCTGGCTGCTACATAATTTAAACTCCCTATGATGGGGAACCCCAGGAGAGTCCCTCTTGCTTTCAGGATTTTGAGCTTAGCTCTGCATATGTGTTTATAATTTTTTTTAAAGATTTATTTGTGCATACAGAACTGGGGTACAGGCTAGAGATGCAGAGGGTGAGAGGATTCACCAGAGACAGAGTTGGGAGCAGAACAGGCAGATGGACGAAGTACACTGCTGAGGGGAGCAGCGGGCGGATCAGGAGAGGCCTGCCGCGCCATGTGGGTCAGCTCCGGGCAGGTGGGGATCGAACTCATGTGGAAGTGGCTTTAGCTTCTTAATGCTGTGCTTTAACCCGCTGCACCACGAGGGAGGGCCTGTTTTTATAAATTTATTTGCATTTATATGAATCTCTATGGGTATAGATATAACATTCACCTTTCCCCTCCAGCACCTCCCTGGCCCCTCAGCCCCCCCACCGTGAGCACACACCCCCAGCCTTGTCTCTGGGCTACAGAGGTCGCAACCCACCACCCTGTTTTGATCAGGGACCTTCTTTCTGAATGTTTCTTAGGAACACAGGCATTCATCTGCTTATTTTACCTGTTGTTGCCAGATGATGCGGAATCCCATCATAAATCTGCAGACTGAAAAGGTCACTCGGGCCATTTGCCTGCTTATCGGCAGGATTACAGCTAAACTAAGAGCAACTTTTTTTTTATTATTATTATTAGCAGGGATTTAGCCTCACTCATAACTTTGACCTAGTAAAACCTGTTATTTCAAACAGAATCTTCCTTGAATTGTTAAAGAATTATTTGTCAGCAGAATTATAGATACCCTGGGTTATTTGCTCCAAGTTAGTTATTTCCTATTTATCAATGTCATTCCAATTTCCCTACTGGTAATACTTTATATATGGATGTGAAATGGGAAGAAAAATAGGAAAGAAGATATATTTGTTTGATAAAATGGCAGGGATTTACAAGTCTCTGTTTTGTAATTTGCCCATGTTTCCAGTAATGGTAAAATTGAGCACGTTCTAAATTTGCAGTGTCTATATGTGCAAATCCATTAGTGCTGTCTCTCTCTCACGCACACACACATGCACTTTGTTATTTGAAATGCTCCCCCTCCTGGTCCCACCTCTGTGCAAGAGGGAGCAACAAGAATGTTGATGCCTGCGTCAGCTGCGGCTGGGAGATGGCGTCTCCCGATAATCAGGCTGTGCCACAATTAGATTAATTAGAAACCAGTGACTCTGCTCTTGCTTTGCTTGTTTGAAAGCTCTTATCTGCACGTACTGCACACACACCCCTTCACCGCCCCTGTTGCCAGGAATGCCTCATCTCTTGTTTTCAGGACTTGCAGCAGAAGAGGCTGTAAAAGCTGGTTTCCACATATGTACGCAAGAGTAACTTCCTCTCTTCTCAGGAATGGGCTGTTTAAAACAGTGCGTGGCACCCCCAGATCAAATCCCTGGCAGCTATAGTGTGACAAGTGGAACGTTATGAAGAACGTTTGATTAAACTTCCTTTATCCACAAGAGTATACAGTGGCCCCTTGAGCGAGTAACTGTTCATGGGCATCGGCCTCTGAGCACTTGAAAATCCTCCTATCCCTTCTCCCCTGGCATCTGTACTGACAGGAAGCTGCCTTAAGTCATTTTCTCTTAACTCCGGGCGTTTGGGCGTTTGGGCATCTGCCTGCAGGTGGACCCAGACAGAGCAAGGGGAGCTGTGTACCTCTCAGGGCAGTGAAGCGGCGCAGCAGGGTGGGGGCGAATCTGATGTGCCGCCTGCCCCCGGGAGCTGACAGCAGTTCCGACAGCCCCTGTCGGAGGGCCTTGAGCACATGCATGCAGGTGGCCGCGGAGGGGACCCGCCCTGAAAGAAATGACGATGTGAATAAAGACCTCTGTGGAGGAGTGTGGTTAATTTATGCCGACGATTTCTCGTGACATCCATTTAAAACTAGGTAGTCTACAGTGTACTGGCTCTCTGCACCTAGCAGAGGTTGGTGGTGACTTTTATTTCGAAAGACCCAACAGATTAGAAATATTTGACTAATTCCAGAGAACCTCAGGTTAAAATGTTTCCCTGAGCTTTAATTCTAACAATTTTTATGAAAGTTGCTTTCAACTCAACTTCTGAGCAAAATAGTAATTTGTGAAAATGGCATGAGTGTGAAGTGTTTCAATGCCCAGATTTATAATCAGATCTATATTTACCTCTGTCCTTTCGGTTAGATGATGTTTAGTTATTTGACTAAGAAGACAAAAATGTGACAGTTTTCTATTAATTTTTTTCCATTTCAATGACTCACTTTAATATACTCTGTAAAACTTATGACTACACTGTGTTCTGAGACTTTATCATCTTTCTCACTCACTGTCCCAAGTCCCGTTTACATGCTTCGGTTTTCTGGACGCCACTGTACCGTGGGGTGCTCTGCTGGAGTGCTTTGCCCCTGGCCCTGCCCCGGGACAAGCAGTGTGCCCATGAGCTCACACACACAGTGTGGACAGGGCCCCTCCCCCTGGTCCTCTCCCGATGTCAGTAGCAGCTCGTCCCTCTTGAGCTCGGGCGACTGCTGAGATGGCAGACTCTCGGGTTAAGATGGCTGCCACCCGCCCCCTGCCCCTCAGAAGGATCCGGCAACTTCCCCACCAAGGGTCTTTTTCCAACTTTCGGGGGCTCTCGAAAGCCTTCCTCCTCATAACCGTTTTCACTTTCCCCACCTCTGGGCCAGTCCACCAGGCATGATTCCCTGGAATGCATAAGGTCTGACTGCACTAACAGCTATGCTTCCACCTTTTATCAATGTGTGATTGCTTTACACATTTGATTGACCGTGTTGTTTAAAGGGATTTCTGTGTTTGAGCATAAGATTCTCAAAAGCAATTCAGGATCTTTCTTGACAACTATGGTAATACCTTTAATAAAGATTTCTCTGTGTCATTACATGCATTCAACATTTATGTACATGGGGAATTTATATGAAAGCATTTTCTGGTTGCCTAAAACCCTTTTGATATTTTTTAGCATCTTTGTGAAAATCTTTCTAAAATGCTTGTCCGGCTTTTATACAAGGTATGTTGAGCAGAAGCTATCCTTTTGTTGATTACTCAGAGCTATGAGCAGTGTCAGTTACTGCTCAGTGTTGTAATATACTAGTGCCTGCCAAGGCTGTTGAGATGTGGACAACTCTCTGAACCTACCATAAACCGCTGAAGATGGCCATTCTTTTTAAGTCCTATATTGTAATCTTTTCCCTGCTATTACAGTCACTTGCCCTTGGCTTCCTTCGATAATACACTATCAGTCTGTTTGACTTTAGGATCCCCTTCTTGCTCATTTTCCACCTTTCAGTTATTATTTCTGATCTGCCCTAGTCCAGAAAGCTAGGTTATCTCATTTGTTATTGTAAATAAGAACAAGACTCAGGGTAGAGGTCTGGCCTACAGAGTGAAATACACGAATCACATGAAAGCTGGTTAGCATCTTCAGGTGATAAGCCACAGGAGAGCAGAGTGAAAGGGATCCTGGAAATCACTCCCTTTAGCTCACACACGCAGTTCCTCTGGGTCCCTCTCAGGTGGGAACTCAAGTTTCTCATCCCCAGGGCAGCGCCCAGGCCCCAGCTCAGTGCCACACTGCAGTTGGACTTGCTGGAATTTATGTAGATGCAGTTACTTTGCAGGCGTGTGCCTGTGAATGTGTCTCAAAACACGAAGGCGCGAAATGTGTATGTGATGGGACTATTGATGTGTGCACTGTCTGTTAGAGCCCACTCAGAGAGGTCTAAACCTGGGGAGAGGCCAGAGAAGAGTGCTGCTGATTCAGAAAAAGAAATGAGGCAAAGGAGATCTCAGTAGCCTCCGTTCAGTGCCCTGAGGGCTGGGTTTCTGCAGACCCACCTGTATGTAAGACAGCACCCGCCCTGTGGGCACTCAGTGCACTGCCCCTGCAAGTGGTCATCTTCATGGCAAATTTTTTAGGATCTCTTCTGTATGCTTCATTCTGGGAAATTTTCTCTCCACATTTCTTCCAGCTCACCAATTCTCTCTTCAATTCTCTCTTCATGATGTCTACTCTATTTTTTAACATAGGCAGTTTATTTCCCTGAGAATACCTTTTATTTATAGAAATTGTGTTTTTCTCTTTTAAATCTCCTCTGTCTTTTAAAAACTACACTGTTCCTTTTATATATGTATTCAAGTTCTTCAATAATCCTAAATCTCCTTATTTTATAGTCTGGTTAGCAATTCTAACTGAATTTCTCTGCTTTTCTCTGAATTGTTCTGCTTTTTGCGTGTCTGCTGATTCTGACTTGTGTAGTTTGTAATTTTGGATTACGAGGTCATTTTTGTCAGGCGTTGTTGGTGAGAATCTTGTGGCGAGGTTAAGAGCTGGTATCCCCAGAGCGCTCTGCAGGCGTTTACTAGAACCTGCGATTCTAAGCAGGGCTGTTGTTATGTTTACCTCTTAGTTTGCATTCCTGGATCACAGAGTTAGTAAATTTGAATCCCAAGCCTGCCTGAGAGAATATTTGTGACAATTCTAAGGGAAGACTTTCTTGTTTTGTTTTAACCTGAAGCCTGGACTGAGACTTTCCTGAAGTTGAAGCTGTGCAGGAAGGAACAGGGGGCCATGTAGCTGGGGCGTCAGCCAAGACTGTGAGCAGGGACTTGGTGCTGGTGGGGGGCATTGAGGCACCGGCACACCCTCTGGCTTCCTTCCTCTGCCGCAGATGCTGCCTTCAGTGTCATTGTGTGCTTCGCAGTATCACCCTGGTGAGGCTGAGCTCTCTGTAGGTCCCAACTCATCTTACCTGTGCTCCTGTCTCAGACAGAACCGGTGTGTGAGCCCTTCCTGATTTAGCTCCTGAACTCGCACCCATTACCTTTAAGATTATCACTTTCTCAAAAAATTTCATCTTTCTTGTCTATTTTTAACCTCACTGTATGTAACCACACCCACTACCAAAGTTCTAATGCAGTTTCTACTCTCAAACTGACTCTGCCCCTTTTCTTCCATTCCCCACCCATTTCCCTTCACCTGTGCTAGACATCATATATTTCACCCAAAAATTTAATCCTTGGCAAATCAGTCCCTCACCTGTATGCGGAAAGGATGCCATCTTGTTCTCTCCTAGGAGCAATAGAAAGCAGTACAATAGGACTGGGAAGAGCTGCTGACTGGTGGGAAGTTGAAGAGGAAGCGGAGTGTCTATTTTTCCTCCTTCCCAGACTTGGACAACCTGAGGGACCTCATCCACTATGTCCTGGCGACTGCCCTGGGCCTCAGAGCATCTGTGGCCCAGAGGTTGTGTGCTCCTTTCTGGCTGAGAGGACGTCCCCAGGCAGCACACTCATCTCCTCAGGGACTCTTCCCTTCACTATTACATTTGGAACAGACTTTTCTCCCTTTCCCACATCTCCTGCTGCTGGCTTGTTTGCCTTCAAAATATGCCCTTGGATGAGTGATTGAGACAGTAACAAGGAAGCTGCATTACAGTAGACTCTGCAAAGCTTAGAATTGTAACTGTAAAATGAGTTTGCATACTACTGCACAAAAAAGTCTGCAATACCAGAAAACGAGGTGGGAGTGTATGGAAAGTAAAATATAAAGCCATTACCAAAGATGCCCAGGAGTATGAGAGCTTAGGGGTCTTTGTTGATATAAATATGTATTAGTTTTAAAAATTACCTAACAGTATTCTGTGACACTATTTTTGTCTCTGACATTCAGGCAGCTCATACAGGCTTTGTTCTGGTGATTTATACTGGAAGCCTATAATAAAAATGCAGCCTGAAATCATACAGCTGGGTACCATTCATTTTTCTTACATGGACAGTTCCAGAACTTAAAAAAAAATGGCAGCAGACCTGTAAAAAGCTCTTCCCTCACAGGAAACGCATGCCCAGCCACAGCAGCTAACCCTCTCGGGTTACTTTGGCTTTATGGAATATCGGTGATGCTATGTGGGCTTATAGATTTTGTTTTATATGTATTAGAAAAGAGTTTCCAGAAAGATACTGTGCAGTTTTAGGGAGTCAATGAAAATAATAACCCCTTCTCTTCTTGAGGCAGAACCAATTGAAGATCAGGCAAATGAAGATGAACATACTGTTCCTTGCCAATAATAGCTTGATTGGAAAATGCAACTTAATATATAGCTTTCTATATATGGCTTCTAGTACTTTCTGCCTAAGTTGAACTCATCTCCCTAAAACCTTTGCCTTCCACAGGCAGGAAGCTTATGTGGTCAGATTAGCCCAGAGCATAGCATCTCTGTGGGCACGCCATTCAGAAAGCGCTTGTCCTGGCTCTGTTGTGAATTCTTTAACAAGAAACAGTGCTCGGCCAGAGGGACCAGCCCGTATGAGCCATTGGTCAGGAAAGCCAGTCCTCTTGGGGGATGAAAGTATGAAGCAGAAAGCAGAATTCTGCTGCATGGATACATGGAGCTCAGTTCTGCTCTTGAAAACTTCAGCCGGTTTTACTTGAGAAATAACTGTGAGATACTCCCCTTTTTTTGGGGGGGGGGAATCCCTGTGGAAATTTCTCTCTGCTCCCACAGTTAATATATACGTGTCCTCTAAGGCCATTATTACTTGGTCATTTTAATATTTTCTGCTTCATGTTAGTATAGTGAGAGTTGGCTATTCTTTATACTGCAGCATCTAGGGGAAGTTTTTCTTTAGCTCTTATTAAAATTTTGGCAAAGTTCAGGAGTCATTTTGCCATTGGCATCCCAGGCTTGACAAGTGTAGGCTTGGTGATATTGGCATAGTTAGTGCAATCAGGCTGGGCTCCTCCAAAGAACATTCTGCTCCTCGTGGCAGAGAGCTTTGCTCATGAGCCATTGTGTTCCGTGGCCTTCCACCTCTGCTTGTAGTCTCATAATAAGAACCAGAGCCAAGGCAGGGACAATAAGAGGATTCCAACATTATTGGTGTGCCTACTTTCCCCAATTTTGATGCATGATGCATTTTCACAATATAAAAACAAGAAGCATAATAAATCAAGGGTCTTTGTCATGCTCTACAGCTTTCTTAGGAGACACAGGCTGGCAGTAATAGATGATTGTCAATAGTGCCCTGAATTTGCAGTGATATTTGCCAACTCATAGGCCACCCCAGCAAGTGGGGTCAGGGGCTTTAACCCCAATTGATAGAAAAGCCCGAGAGCCTTATTTGACTTGCCCAAGAACACAGGGAGGTCAGGAACCTAGTTAAAAATAGCAGTGAGAGTTGCCTGGTTCCCATCCTTAGCATAAAGCACCAAGCTGTTCCTGCCTGCATTATCTGCTAATTGTTCTTTCCCAACAAAACATAACAGAATTTTTCCTTGTAGCTGCTTATAAACATTTAAGATGCCTGTAGCCTCCCATAACCTTTGCTTACTTACCACAACTAGCTAGTTGGCTAGCTTATGTACCGTATTTCTTGTTCTTCTCCATTTTTATATCTGTGCAGGAAATTTACTGTATAAGAAAGCACTTAGTAAACTCAAGTGGCATGTAAATGTCCTTTGGTATTACTATGGTATCATACTTTTAACTTGGCACTTTAAAAATGCAGACACTCATATGTCCTGGGGGGCGGGGGTGGGGTGGGGTGGTGAACTCTGTCACAGTCAGCGAAGTAACCGAAACTGCCACATAGCCCAGGCATGCGTGTCTGTTGTTCTGATGTTCTCAGCCACAGGTGTGTGTCGGAGAAGCACAGACGGAGAAGTGCCAGGTGTAGCTACACAGTCAGGCCACAGACTGGGAGCTTCAGCAGAAAGTCCGAGAGACATGCAACTTTGGGGGGAGCAAACAACATTTCAACTGCAAAATATGTAATTGAGGAAAATGGTTTTCCTGTTAGGTAAAAGAACAAATCCTTGCTTTACATGGAGACAGTACTGAATTCCTGTGGCCAGAGTTGTCGCGTGTTGCTAAGAGGACTACACTAACTTCCTTACCGATGCAGAGGCCTTAACAGGCCCCACCCTAAACTATGGCATAGGAAAACTTCTGCTAGATAGCGTACCTGGAGTGTGACAGGGACACTTGATCGAGTGGCACGTGTCTCTACGCATTTGCTTTTGACAGGCTCAGGCCTAGTTGCACCAGTTCTCTGTCCACGCCAGTATTGGGTACCGGGCATTCCTCTGCGCTTTCTTGGCTCAAGCCAGTTGTTTTGTTTCTCTCTCTGCAATAGTCAAACCACTCAATGTTAATCTTTTATGTAAATACGGAAGTAGATCTCATTCTGGATCATTAGTGCTTTTCACTCATGAAAATAATGTTTCTTGTCACTACCACTGATTACTCTTGAGGTTCCAGTGAGATGAGATAGTTTGCCACACCCCTGAATCTCTGCAGATGTAGAGGCATTTGAGGGACTCATAGAAAAGACTTGAAAATTTCGGTTGAGGGCAGTCTGAAATGAGTGGGTTGGTATTTTACCATTCATATTAATTCTCAGAGAAACCAATATTCAGAATGAAAGTATGGGAAATCTTTCTCCATTAAAGACCTTTGTCCCATTCCAAAGTTTTATTTTAAACAATAGTGATTTTTTTTCACTTGATTACTGTCTACTTCAGGCATCTTCTTTGTAGACATGCTTTGAATCTCAAAAGTAGTACTGTCTCAGCAGCTAGGAAATCACAGTTGTGTTGTAGGAAACAATGAGATGGGGTGAAAATTGGCTCAGTTAGCTGGTTATAATTTCAACTTGATAGCAGGAACTTCCTTTCACTTGAAGTGGGAGCTTTCTCCAGCCAAAGGCAAACATAAGTGTAATCCAGGAAAATTTTGCCTTACTATAAAACAGAGAAAGTAAAGTAATATAAGTTTCCTGAGACATCAAGAAATATGATCTCTGCTCCACTGGAGATAAAACACTAATTATCACAAAAGGTGTTGGTTATCATTGTAGGGGGAAATATGATGTTGACATAATGCATAATTCCAGCATCTGTTGTGTCTTACTTTGGAAGTAAATTCAGGCTAATGGATCTTTGGAGCTGTCTAAACCTTTTCTCATTAAATTCCCTCGCCTCCCAGAAAAGCTTGTAGCTGAAAGATTAAATCAAGTTGGGCATTTTGCATTTAATAACACTTCCATTCTGAAACTAGTATGTACTGAAATGTCTACCATTTGTCGACTTACTTTATTTAATTCACAAAACAGTCCTACAGAATGACTAGTCTTCCCTTAACAGAAGAAGCAGAAACTGAGGGAGGCCAGGTAATTTGCATAAGGTCACACAGCCCATCAGTACTAGGGGTGAGATAGCTCAAGTCTTTCTGACTCAGTTTTGCCCCAGTTTGTCCCTTGGTACAAGTCTCCTCAACGTCAGGTTAATGGCCAGCGAGTACTGTGGGAAAGACAACTGGAGACCAATAAACCTGTATGCCAATATTGGTTTTGACTGGCTGCCAACCACTCTCAGGCCTTCCCACCTAACTTCGGTAACTGGCTAAGTATGAGGCTCTACAAACAGACACGCTAGTAGTTGGCTGTTGACCTCAAACTCAAAGTGACATCCCTGTAAACCAGGCTGTCTTGTGGGAACTCTCTTCACATGGGGTAGAGCCAGGCCCACAGCTGCCAAACCAAGGACTTTTTTTTCTTTTTCCTGCAAGCCAGAGCTGAGTGTCAGATCTTGGTATTCCAGTGGTCCAGTAGAAAGCAAGAGGTATTTATTTCTCCAGGGCCAAAGCCCAAGGTCGTCGCCCTCTCCAGCCCTGTCTAGTGGTGACAGAGCCACCTGCGGTAGCCAGCTGACCTTACCGTGTCAGCAGAAGCAGGAAGAGAACGACTCCCACGTGAGGAGGGGAATGGACCTTTTGACACCAGACCAGAGAAACATCCTAACCAGTCCTGGCGAGTGGAATCAGCGCAAGTGGACAGAGAAGAACCTTGGTGTGGACACTCTTGAAACTGACACACCATAGCCCTCTTCTTTGAACAAGAATTGTTTCCTGTGAAATAATTATTTGATTTTGTGGAAGAAGCATGTAAACAGAAGGCAAAAGGTAGCATTTACTCTCCCCTTTTCCCTTGGCAATGCCCATGTTTAGTCATAAAGAACACATATTTGTGTATGGTTTCAGATATGGAAATACTGAATATCTGCATCAAGCTGGTAACTTTTGATGGTAAATTCCTTTTTAAAAATATCTTAACTTACCATACTTAGCAAGCTTCATCACCATAGCTTAAGAGTGTTCGCATTTATTTCAGGTGATGATAAAAGAATTCAATGAGAAGGAATGTGGGGGTGAGAAAAAGGGGGAGCAATTTTCTCTTCCATAATGAAAATTTATATGTGCTAACTTTGCCTTGAATATGAATCAGAAGGAGTTCATGGTTTGAGACAAATTTATGGTTAGTAGTAAGATAAAGGCCCATTTTATTGCTTCATTTTTACTTAATAAATCTTAATTACTTTCTCTCCATAAATTAGAGCATTTACCTTACTGTTTCTTAATCATCCGATTTGTCATAGATAGTATTAGTTCCAGAGAATAATTGCCATTTGGGCTTTTTGAAAAACATCACCTTATAGTCTTTGTCTTAGTGTTCCAGAGGATTTGCTAACTAGACTTTTAGTGAACAGTCTTGTCATTTTGTCTTAAATGCTTAAGGACTTGTTGCTACCCATCAGACTGACTGTAGGGACATGGTGCTCGCCAGTTGAGGATGCAGAGAAACACTATAAATTACATTGTAAGTTTGAAAGACAATACAGTTTTTTGTTTCTGGTTTTTTTTTTTTTTTTTTTTGAGGGATAACCTTTTCTTTAAGTAGATCACAATATTTCATTGTATAGGTCCTCAAAACTAACTCCAGTGAATAGATTTATTTGTAATTAGCAGAATTTCACATACACATCTAGGGAATATTTTATTGACTAGAGTCAGTTGTGCAACCTTCTTCATTCTGTTAACTTGCCTAGCAAATCCTTCCCTTTAGTTTAGGTGGACTTAGTGTTCAGTCGAATTACACAATTTGACTCCCAGTATGTAAAAAGAGTCCTTTGAACTTTCAATTTTACATTGATTGGACAGACTTGTGATAGGTCAAATTCACTGATGAATTGTTTTTCAAAAGAATTAGTCATAGGAATGAGTATAAAAATTGTGTGTATGTGCAGTGCTTAGTCTCTCTACCTATCATACCTTTCTAATTTCCTTCTTAGGTAAAACAATCTATCACTTATTTGATAAATCATTGTATCACTACTTTCAGAAATCTAGTGATAAAACACCTCTTGCTAATCGAGAACACCCACAGGGCCACTCATTTTCAAACCGACCACATTCCAGAGACTGTGTGTGTGCTGAGCATTTTACAATGTTAAAAGAACACCGTGCTTGCCTTCTAGAAGCTCAACATCTGAAAACCAACCTGTAGAGACAGAAAGTGGCAAGAAGAAAAGAGACAGTAACTGCTTTAAATTATCTGCGGTAGGATTTGGTTGAGTAATTCCTCCTGAGTTATGGCCAGGCATTAGTTTTGAGAGCCAACTCTAAGGCGCTTTATTTTTTGAAGATTTAAGACAGAAGGTAGTAGTGAGAGCCGGTTCCTGAGGGCCTGACTTTCTGTCTCTGCCACTCAGGCTCTGTGTCACTCTCGCCACATTGCTTCATCTCTCTGTTTCCCTTCATTACCCATAAGGTGAGGATCAGTTTAGCCTCTGCTCCAACATCGCAGAAAGGGATACATTTAACCCAAATGTCCATCAAAGGGCATCCCTCCTGCCATATTTAGTGAGCAGCGAGCACCAGCTGTGACCCTTCCTGAACCCAGCCTGCAGCCCCCTCACCTGTGTGGGAAGGGGTGCTGCGTGAGTTCCGGGGAGCGTTGCTCTCCTTCCACATCGTTGTTGCCAACCCTGAGATCTTTGTAGTCACTTTATGTTAATTGTAAAGAAAATTCTGGAACTTGCTTTCTTCAAGATAAGTTGATCTTCTGAGTTGTCATGTTTTCTCTTTGATCGCATCATACTTGATTGGTTGTTGCTTCAGGAACTTTCAAAAAGAAGTTTGAAGGCCAGCAGGTAGAGGTAACACCTTTCAGCAGACTTTCACTTTTTCAGGAGAGACCCATTTCCTCCCTGAAGCTTCCCTTGACATCCATCACCTCCTTCCTCGCTTGAGTTCAACACACATTAATGGAGCATCACTATTTTTCATTTCTGTAGTGAGCTCCAGGGATACAGGAGTGAACAAGCATTCCCAGCCTTAGAAAAGTCTAATGGAAATAGACACAAACAAATCCAGTCTGCTATGACACAAAACAAATGGCAGTGTATGCGAGGTCTGAGGTCAGTGAGAATCACACGAGGAAGCCTTACAGCAGTGGGGACATCTCCAGAGACTTAGGGTGGAATCAGATAGGGAGAGTCAGCAGACCGGCATGGTTTGAGCATATGGGGGGAGGCGACAGGAGAGGAAATGAAGATGGGTTGTGTCAGAGCTTCGTCTTAGTCATATGGACATTGGGGCCCATTAAGGGGCTTGGGGTGATAGAATGTGGCAAGATTAGCATTTTTAGCAGGATCCCTCTCATCTTGTTATAAACTTGAAAGAACATTGATGCTGGCATCAATGTTCCATGTCCCTTCTGCGTGTAGACTAGGGCCGGACGCAGTTCCGTTCTCTGCTATACCGAGACGCCTAGTCCTTCTAGACATTGAAGAAATTCTTGGAATGAAGACAGCCCAAGTTGAAGTTTCTGATTCAGCATCCTTTCCTGAGCACACGCTGACCTGGACCTCCATCTGTCACCAGCAGCTTGCTAAGATCATCATCAACTCTCTTTTCTTGGCATCCTTTTAACTGGCACTCTGTTTACCAGCCCCTCTGTGCAACCATGGTGTGGGGTTGATGGATGCTTATAATTCTGACCCTGAAGTACTTCAAGCCCACTAAATCATCAAAGAAAGATTAAAGTATATTCAGTATCACTGTAATGTTTGTGTGTTTTACTGCATTCTTAGTCTTTGAAAATTGATGGCTTACCAGGTGCTGTGTACTTGTGTGTATGCAGGTACAGTGAGAGTCAGTGATCACTCACAGCCCCTCCCTCCCTCCCAGCTCCAGGCACAGACACACTCAGCACTGCACGCTCGGGAATCACAAGCAAACATTCTCTTTATGTCAAGAAGGAGGTAGCAGGTGGGCTCCCGGGGGCAGCTTGGACACAGAGGGTGCTCAGAAGACAGTGGAAGTGGTAAAGAAAGATCTAGCGAGACCAGTGTGTCGGGCAGTTTAAAAACGAACCTGTGCCGTGGGCCTGCAAGGTTGGGGCTCATGCCTACGTGCCTCGACCTAGGTGTCGGCGTGGACCTGGCTTCGGCACTCTCCTTCAGCTCTGTCTGTCAGTAACAACCATTCAGTAAAATGCCAAACCCTAGAAAGTGAAGACATCAATAGAGTAGCCTGTTCCTCCCGGCACATCTTTTCATGAAATTCATTATTACTTCAGAGCTGACAATATTACTCAGCCCAGAATGAAGAATTCCAAATAGCAGCAGTGAGATGGTCGCGTCGTGTTGACGGGACTCCCCAAAAAGGCATGTGATGTTGGTACAGGAGAGACGTGCCGCCTGGTTTCCTTGGGGGGAAACTGCACTGTAGAGTGCAGATTGTAGATTACATTGTCTGATACAGATCGGTCCTTAAAGTCAACAAGTCCTCACACATCACACATGCTCATTTCGGGGGTGCCCCCTCTGTATCGCCCACAGAACCAGTCCCTAGGACCGGGTTCTGCTTGCCACCCTTTGGGTAGGCACAGGTGGCCCTGCCAGTGTATGTTTTGGGCAAGACTCTCAGTGTCTCTTAGTGTTTTTTCTGACATTGAAGTAATGCAAGTTATTTCCTTCTGTACAGCATGGCTGTAAGACTGAAACAAAATGGTGGGTTGAAAAATACCTAGAGAATGGAAAGGCCTCTGTAAATAATGGTGAGCTAAAGATGACAAAGACCATCATCAGTATCTTAATCAAAAATAGAAATGTGTTTCATCAACAGGCACAACGTCCTCAGAAATCTCCCCCAGGTAGACTAAGGGAAATGAGCGATTGACTCACTTCCTCCTACAGGGTGCCTTTTACTTTATCTGCTCTGCAAGGCAGATGTGAAATCCCCATTTCTGAGATGAGGAGGCCGCAGGCACGTAGCAGGAGTGGGATTTGGGCCTGTGTGACTCCACAGCTTTCTGCCCGTTCTTTCAGTTGTCTGATGCCAAATCCCTCACACTCGTAAAGAGCTGTTCACTCCCACCAGACTGGGAAGTTGCTAGGCATTTCTGGTCACTCCTGAAAGTGGAGCAGAATGGGATCCAGATGGTGCTGAGGGGGCCCCCACAGAGACCAGCACATCTGGGACAGTCCAGGGCAGGCAGGCTCAAGCTCCTCTTTTAGGGAGTGGCCTCTCCTGAACAGAACTACAGGCAGGCCTACCCCACTTCCCAGCCCAAGCTGTGGCCAGAGAACCTCTACTGTCAAAGCAAAGTGATTCCCACCAGCCTCTTGGGTCCTGCCTGTGCCTCGCATTGCCCACCTCAGGAGTCAGCCCTCCTCCCCCCACTCTCACCTCCATGTTCTGATTTCTCTTGTTCTGCTTGCAGAGAGAATGAGACTAAATTTATTCCATGTAGAAGCCACTCTACTGAGCTTTTCTGGGGTCTTCCCTGTTCACTTTGATGTCAGGTGTGGGGGGCAGCATCCCTGAGGGGGCACTTCATTAAGTGCCAGTGGGATAGATATCTTCTTTATAGAAACTGTCCACACACACAGCCAGCTTGTGCACTGGGACTGCCCACACAGAGAACCAGAAATAAGGCCCGGTGCAGGTCCAAATTGAATATTCAAGGAGGATGTCAGTGCGTGGGAGAAGCATTTGTTCCGACTGTGGATCTGAGAGGAGCCGTGTGTGGTGTTTCCACAGGTTCTCAACAGGAGGTGCGTGGAAGCAGCGGTGATGACAGGCCTGGCTCTGAACTGCCGCATAAACAAGAAGTCCTTGTTTGACAGGAAGCACTACTTCTACGCAGACCTCCCTGTAAGTGTGCTGTGTGATCCGCCTCCGGATGTGCTCAGAGCTGAGGGTTGGTGCAAGGGGGTGGGCGCCACTCAGGTCGGAGGCTGAGCTGGTCCAGTTCAGCAGGATGTCTTGCCCGGCCCTGATGCAGGCAGACACACACCCCTCACACCCCTGCCATGAGATTGCCCTGATTGCCAACTCTTTGCTCAGCCTCATGCTTCTGGAGGTTTGCTCATAATTGAACGGGGAGTGGAAGCAGTGTTCACAGGCCTGGCCCAGCCTTGGTATCTGGTGCTAATTGCCTGTTAGGACAAAAGCAGACGCTGCAGCTGGTGTGGTAGTAAATGCAGGCGGGAGCTCTGCAGACGCAGGGAGAGCTTGTCTTTTAAGTTCCCAGTAATAGGACTGTCTCCCTTGGAGACGTTTCTGTCATAAGGATCAAGTCCATGGGCAGAGTCAGCAGAAATGTGGCCCAGAAACCCAGACTAATCGCAAGCATTGTTCAGTAAACCTATGCTAACCTGCTTTTGCCTTACAATTAGAAACTTCTTTAAGAGAAGCCAGTGTGAACCAGAGCCAGTTCTTTCTAATACTGAACTGAACCAAAACTGAAATGTTTAGTAGATTTCCCAAAATAATTCCTTTGATCTGAGCCTCTGCTTGTAAGTACAGTGAGTCCTCTTGGCCTCATCAGAGGCTCCTGGGACCTTCGACTTGAAGTGAAATGACCTTTAATGAGACCAGGTTGAGAATAACATCGTTTTCTTATTGATTTTTGTTATGTGTCTGGTATTTCTCTCTTCTCGTGAATGTTCAATGGAATGACATTGAATGAGACAACATTATCCAAGGGCCTGCTCTACAGCCCTCCTTCAGATCCAGAAAACAGCCATGATGAAGCTGCTCACACTATTCTCCTTGAGAGAAAGGTTAGGATGAACTACTTTCTAGTGGGTGAGGTAGAGTAGAATTAAATAAAAACAACCAGGATATAAATTCTTCAATTGCTGATTCTTTCCCCCCACAAGATGTCAGCCTTCTAGAAAATTCTGCCATGTAGTAGGGCCCAGAGGGCTAACTGTATTTTTTAATCTTTTAAGGCTGACAAGCAATTTAGTTAAGGTGGGAGACTTAGCAGTGTGTGACTAAAATCGGGCGCTTTGGCTGTCTGTGGCTCTTGTTCATTCTGGCCCAGGTAGCTAGATAATCCAGAGTTCGTGTTGCCATATATGACATGGGGCACAGTTACACTAGAAGGATATTCATTATTTATCGGAATTAACAATTTATTCAAATTATTCAAATCCATGTTCAGCTGCGCCTTCCTCTATTTGGCTACTCTGCCGAGAGCTTACTTTTCATGAATTCAGATTTCCTGTTTCAGCACAGAGAATGAGTGGGCCCAGTGCATCAGTTCTCAGCACGTATTCCCAGGTCACTAGCAGCAGCATCTCCTGGGAGCTTGTTAGCAACTTGCATCTCAACTGATGGCCTAGACCTGCACAGTCAGAAGCCCTTCTGCGAGGTGCAAAGGAGTGGGTGGGAAATGCCTCGCACGACGACTGCGATGCAGCTGAAGTATGAAAATCTCTGGTCTGGCCTGGTGGCCAGGCGCACGGACTCTGGAGCCAGACCCTGAGTTCACATCCTGACGTGCTACGAGCTGGCCGCCCTTCCTCGCTTAGCCCCGCACAGCCCTGTACCTAATGTGCTGAGAGCAGGGGCTGGGCCCCCCAGCACTGCAGACACTCGAGCCGTTACTCTGTTCTTCTCCATGCTTCGGTATTGCCCTGCGTCTCTAGTGTGTGCTGATGCTCGTGCGCATTTAAAAAGTAACTCTTCCTCTCTGCACGGAAGGCGGTAAGGGGCCCTCATAGTGTCCACCAGTGTTTCAGTGCTTCCTGCGTTCCTTTAGCCAAATGTAAGTGTCACAACACCTCTGACTCCAGGAGCAAGAAAGTGGGGTCAGGGAAGGCAGCTGGCACTGGGACAGACCCGGCTCAGCCACACGAGCAGCTGCGGCCGCTCGCTGAGTCCACAGCCACATGCTCGGCCAGCACTTCCCAGTAAGGGACCCTGGCAGGGGCCCTGTAATCAGATGCAGGGTTTAGGCTCATGAGCTAAGGGGAAACAATACATTCTTTTCTTGGAAACCTCTGACTATGAGACCATTACTATTCCCCAGATGGCTCTTCAGTAGGGAGCTTGAGACTCACGTTTTGGGGTAAGGGAGGAGAAGCGGGGAGGGGGCAAGCCAAGCCACAAGGTCCAGACACCATTGAATTTTCTCCTTTGTGGTGTGCATTGTTAAGAAAGCTGATGGTTTGCGCCATTGAGGAGATTGGTAACCTGGCCCGCAGCTTCCATGAGTGGACTAGTGACCATGTACCGTGCTTGTGTGCAGGCTGGCTACCAAATTACCCAGCAGAGGGTTCCGATCGCAGTGGATGGGAGCTTGGCTTACAGCATCTGTGTGGGGGCCAAGCAGCATGAGGTGACCACCAAGACGGTGAAGATTAAGCAAATCCAGCTGGAGCAAGACAGCGGCAAAAGCCTCCACGATGACCTGCGGGCTCAGACGCTCATCGATTTGAACAGAGCAGGTAGGGCCAGAGATTTTTCATTACTTTTCTGTCCAGCCACCTGTCTTCCTCTCTAGAATCTTCGAAAACTAACTGAGGAAGCAGGTCCGGGAGCCTGACACGTGGAGCTCAAGACCATCGGCTCTGGCATTGGATTTGCTGAGTAAAGACCAAGGCTTGCCTGGGGTGACTTGAGTTGCTAAAGCCACTGCTACAGTGAGACCAGTGGAGCCACCTAGTCACAGACCCAACAGCCTCAGCGCTTCAGCTGATACTAAAAGAAAAGAACCAAAGTTAAAAATCCAAAAGTGGTGGGAAAGGAAGAAACGAGTCAGGCCAGGGCTCCCCTTGAGAATCTTTAGGTGATGTAGGGTTTCCTAAGCCTTCAGCCTAGTGTGCCTGCTGATCAGACGGGAGCTCAGTCAGACCGTCTCTGCCTCTCTCCGGCAGGAGTCGGCCTTCTGGAAGTGGTCCTGGAGCCGGACATGTCCTGTGGAGAGGAGGCGGCTGCAGCAGTTCGGGAGCTGCAGCTGATACTTCAAGCCCTGGGGACCAGCCAGGCAAATATGGCAGGTGAAGCTGTCTCCCCTTTCCATCTCTCTCCACTTCCTCGGTCTCTTCTCACTTGAGTCCTGCATTTGCTTTTTTTTTTTTTTGCCTTCTGCATCTTTAGGGTTTTTTCCCCTTAGAATTTTCTTTGGGTTCTGAACGCCCCATCAGAAAGAAGCATTGAACAGCAACAGAGCAGAGGCCCTGAGCCCAGGGATGAGAATTCAAGGACTCCATGCTTTCTCCTGGGTCCTTGTGTCAAGATGTTGTGAGGATCAAAAGGTCTTTACAGTGTCATTTTCCTCAGCCAGGAGATGCAGTGTTTGTCTAGAGCTCTGACCTTCGGGTAGGTGGCACCTCGCTGCAGGTTGCTGCTCTTCCTTGGGTTCTCCTGCATTTCCTTCATTTGGAGGCCATTTGTCATGTACAGCTGAAGCAATACACCCAACCAACCATCTGGGCACCTGGTGGCCCAGTCAAGGTCACACATCTCTGAAAACAGAACTTGCCAATTAACTATCTTTTGTAGCTGCAGACTGGAAAAATGCAGCCACTGAGTTTGAGTGGAGAAAAGGTTAGCTGCCTGCAAGTTTGCTTGATGGACATGAGGCTCTATCTTAGAGTAAGAGGGAGTTCTCATTTTCGATTTATGTCTCCTGCTGTGTTTTTATCCACAGAACATAAATATGGCAGATTGGATGGCTATATATTTATGCATTAAGTGTTGCTTCTCTATTGCTTTAAAAACGTTTTTAGTATTCTATTCTTTCTTAAAATCACTATGATTCTGATCAAACCTATGGAATAATAAACAGGCCACCTGTTAACTGAGAAATAGTCCCATCTGGGTCCTTGCCAAGAGATAAACCATAATGACAGGAACTTATCCACAAGTAACAGCTGAGAGGGTTCATTAAATCTCATTTGTTGTGACATTTTCTGTTGCTTTTAAATACAAATCCAACAGCTTTGCCCCTCGCACAGCACGGCTGTGTTCGAAGTGCTTTGGGGAGCACAGGTCTCCCGAGTCTTCAGAGCCCCGGCTCTCTGTGCCTTTACCACTTTATCAGGCCAGACCCCTCTGCTCATTCTCTGTCCCACACCAGCAGGACCAATGTGCAGAACTGGAGTACAGCCTGGGAGCTGTGGGCCCCCCTGGAGAGGGTTAGTGCACCCCCGATGCTTTTGGAATGAAGCTTAAATTGCTATGGCTGTAATTCAGTGCACTTCTGGTCACTTTGCAAATGAACACGGACCAGTTCAGCCTGTGTTCCAGAGTCATTTCCTTCTCAGTGAACATTCACTGCTATTGAGACCCTGAAAGCTGGCTGTTGAGCTGGACACCCCTGCGTAGATGTCCTAATTGCAGCATAGCTAATCCTGTCAGCCACTTTGGACGCTTAGGTGTTTGTCAGTGCACGAAGCATTTTTTTAAATTAGACTATCTCATTTAAATCTGACATTCCTGAGAGTGTCCTATTGTATGGGTGAGGAAGCAGACTTCAAGGGTTGAGTGACTTGCCTAAAGCTCACGGAACCCAGTGTCAGAGCCGGAAACGTAGCTTCGAGCTCTGCTCCATACTGCCTCCAGGGCAGCCACGGGGTGTCACGACTGCCACGGACAGACCACTTAGTGGGCCCTCCACACGCTTGGCTTCCACATCCCCAAATCAAGCCACATGCACTGAAAATCCACACTGGGTCGCTGGCCAGTGCTGGGGCCTCTGGACTGAACATATGCAGGCTTTCTTTTCACCCTTCTGCCCTGAACAATTGTGAACAGGAACTATTTATGCATTAGATAGCATAGTAGTTTAGAAATAGTTCCAGTTCACAGGAAGATGTGAAGATACTCTGCCCTTTTGTATGAGGAGCTAAAACATCCCTGCATTTTGATATCCAAGGGGGTCTGGAGCCAATCTCCATGTGTACCGAGGGAGAACGTATAGATTGTGGGTGCTGAGGGCCCAGACCTGGGTTGTTCTTGTTCTTGTTCTCCTGCTTTGGGTAAGGTGTGTGACTCCTCTGAGCTTCATTTTTCACACTTTTTAAATGAGTCCCTGAATGTTGAGTACAGAAAGGAAGAAAGAAGCTGAGGAGAAAGAAATCATCCCAATCCTCATAGCTGGGCACTGTGGGAAGACTGGCAGAGGAGTAGCTCTCTGGGAGGAAAGCTGAAGTCCATTTTGAATATGTTAAGTTCGAAATGCCTGAAGTCATCTGCATGGTTTTGTCATTAAAGCTACATTACCGGACATGCATGTCATCATCCACATAAAGCGTGTCACAGGTCCCGACAAACAGCCCATGCTCTGCAATGCTTTCGTTCACAAGTCGTTTTAAACGCAGCCAGTAAATTTTTGTCTCTTTTTTTCCCATCAAACCTTGTTATTTAAGTTCTGGAGAGTATTCAGTGACCAGAATGAGATAGCTCAACAGACTTTCTCAATAAATCCACAGGCCCCTGCTGTTTACAGAAAGCTTTTGGTCCTGATGTTGTATTTCTGGTGCGAATGCTTTATATTTATATATATTTGAGAGCTGCACTGCATCTCTCTGCTCGGTGGTGTTGGTTTTTAGTGAGGCTGTTATAAATCTACTTCTAGAGGGTAGAAATTGAGCTTGAAAACATTCTCGTGATGTGTGAGTGAAGGCCTCCCTCAGTGTTGCAGAAAAACTGAAGTAAACCTGACTGGTAAGGCTTTTGTGTACTCGAGGCAATTTAACTGAATTTGTTTAAAAGGTATTTTGTCTTCACTGGATAGAATGTCTCTTGTCCATGCTGGGTACTATATTTAAATCTAGGCTAGTGAACTCTCTTTGAACACTACAGGATGCTAAATGATTCTCACAGACATTTATGAAATACAGTCTTCTCTGGGAGAGACTGAAATACATGCTCTTATTCCTTCTCCAAATTAGAATTCTAAATTTTGAAAGATGGTTGCGTTTTGAGAAGCAGGTGAGGCCCAATTCACAGTCTCTGAGTTAAACAGAAAGTTTCTCCAAGTACTGAGATTTGGTCCAGCATATCTTGCAAGTTTTTCTTTGACCACAGTGCACCTTCCAGATGATTCCAGCAAGATTTGTCCCTTTCAGGCATTATGTTTAGCCTTTGTCAGGAAGCCATGTGAGGCAGTAACCAATTTCCTTACTCGTTACTCAGAAAACACCAGATTTTTGGCTCATTCAACAAGGTACTGATTTATTGAGCAATTACTGTGAGCCAGACCCAGCTCTGCATGGTGAATATAGCAATGAAAAAGACATTCCTCCACGATCGCTTGTATTCATGAGGGAGATAAACGCATAACAAACCAAACAGTTGCAGTGGAAAGCTAGGTGCTATGTTAGCAGAAGCCCACTAGTAGGTGAAGGCTTTTCAAAGGGGGCCATATTTTATTTGAGGCTGAAGAATGACTTTAGGCCTCAGCCAGCAGGGCAGAGTTGACAGTGAGCCTTCCAGGGAAAAGCTGAGACAGAGTCCTTGAGCTGAGAAGAAGGTTCAGATATGCTCAGGCACAGAAGTAACAGGAAGCACGTAGAAGCGCAGGTGCAGGTGGATGTGGCGTCAGATAAGCCTGCAAAGGTTGGTGTGGGCTTGGCCACCAAGAAGGGGAGAGCACAGTGGAGGTCGCTGAAGGGCTTTTAGAGGAGGGAATGCTACAGTCTGCTTAATATTTTAGAAAACTTCTCTGGCCACGCTGTAGAATGTGGATTTCAGAGGGCACGATGAGATCATGGAGACAATGTGTGCAACAAACAAGCAAACTTGGGAGGACCTGCTCAGACAGAAGCAGGGCAGCAATGCGAATAGCTGGTAGAGAGTGCTGGCATCACGGAAGTGGGTTTTGATGTTTCAATGAAAAGTACTGTTGCAGGGAAGAATCGGGGTGTAGACCAGAGGCTCGGGGCTAAAAGAATTCACCAGAGACAAAGTAGGGGCCAGAAAGGGGGGGGAGTATTGAAATACCCTGCTGAGAGGAGCAGTGGGCCAGCAGAGGTCTGAGCTGAGAGAGGGCCCACAGGGCTGTCTGCCCCCCGGGCGTCACAGCCTGGCTGGGGCCCCTCGCTGCGGGTGTGCGGTGACCTGAATGAGGGCTCCTTCCCCTCCACAGCATCATCCACTCCCCTTACCGTTCAAGCCTGCCGAGCTTGCCTGCAGGACAAGGAGCGTGGGCTAAGCGGTGATACCAGACAAAGGCGCGTCTAGTGTGGGTGTGGATGTGAAGGACAACCTGAACTGAACAGACAAGGGTGGCTTTGGGGCATTTGGGCTCTTCAGGGTTGCTGGGCCGAGGCAGGGGATGTCAGGCAGAGTTGGGGGTGCTTGAGATTCAGTCAAGCACAGACTGTCTAAAAGGAAAGTGCCAGAATGGCGAGCTGTCTGTGCTCAGGCAGCGGGCCTTCCCCCACCGTCCGCGCCTGGGTGCTGGGCAGGTGGCTGAGCCTCCCGCCTCCTTCAGAGGGAGCAGTGAAGAGCAGGGTGAGCAGTGCCTGCCATGGCTTTGAACTTGAACCTGCCGGAGATGGAGGCACTGGGAGGAGGACAGAGATCAATTCCAGAGTTTCACTTGAGTATGATTTTGCTGTGTAATTTGGAATGTGAATTTCTTTATTCCGCTCCCATCAGAACAGATTGGCAGATTCTTTTTAAGTTTAAAATCCCACCTAGAAAAATAAAAATCCAGCATTTTGTCTTGTTTAGTCTGTTCTGTTTTTAATACTGTAAATAAAATCAGAGGGGAGAGAATTTGAGTTTTATTGTGGAGTGTGAGGCAGGTTGCTTTGTCTTCTTGTCCCTTTACCCTCATGTCCCTGTTGGTCTGGGGCCTGTGTCGCCCTCTCTTCCTCCAGGGCCTCTGCGTCTGCTCCACAGACACATGCTGCCTTGCAATCCCAGCTCCCAGGCTGCGGGGGCTCCCGGGGTCAACGCAGTGTGCCCAGGGTGGGGAAGCCCCTCAAAGTCCTGCCAGGACTCTACCCTTCGTGTCGGCTCCGTCTCCCGCAGCAAATCCTCACATCTATCAGGATTCATAGTCACGTTTGTGGAAGGAAGAGATTATCACAGAACCTGGAGGAGGGAGGAGGGAAAATGCCCATGTTTCTGGCTCCTGCCCTCGAGCTGTAAATGCTCAAGGACTCTCTTATAAGTCTCCTAGAACCACTGTGGAAAATCCGCATTCCAGTGGAGAGCAAGGTAGGGTTATCAGATCATCATTTCGGAGACCTTCCCCAACTCAGCGTGACACTGAAAAAAAAACTTAAGCACGAAACTGCAGAGTATATCTTCCATTTCAGTGACGTTGTTTTTCGTATTTGGCCCAGAAGAAGTTAGCTTCCCTTCCTTCTGCATGTGCACAAGCGCACGCAGCTCTAGGCACCCACGTACACACACATCCCGGCGCCTCCAGACTGTAATTCCGGGAGGAGCTACCCACCGTGTGCTCCAGACCGCCCGTGCCCGCTCGGAGTTAGCTTGCTGGAACGCTGCCAGTAGGTTAGCTGCTGCCTGGCTGCTCTCTCACCTTTCAAAGGCCATGCTGCCTCAAAGAGGGTCTCTGGCCTCACCTTTTTCTCTCCTTCAGAGGGCCAGTTGAGAGTGGACGCCAATATATCTGTGCATCACCCTGGGGAGCCTTTGGGAGTTCGAACTGAAGTGAAGAATCTCAACAGCGCCAAGTTCTTGGCCAAAGCAATAGGTGAATGTCAATAGGAGCTGCTGCTCCTCATGTCCTTCTGTCAGTTGTCTCTTGCTGTGTAACAAGCCCCCCTAAGTCCTGGTGGCTGTATAATAACCATTTGAGTTTCTATGATTCTGAAGCCATGAAAGGTTGGGTCATGATAACCCAGGCTGGCTGGTGAGGGGAACCTGGAATGAAGAACAGATCTCGTCTAGATAATTTTTTTGACTTAAAGATTGAAAAAGCTCTCTATTTATTGCCTGACTCGATAAAAGGAATCAAAACATGATGTTCCATTACTATGTTGCTTTGCTGTTTGTTTTTTTTTTTTTTTTTTTTTTTTAAGATTATGAGATTCAAAGGCAAATCAATGAACTGAGAAACGGAGGTGAAATTCTGAATGAAACGCGGTCCTTTGATTACAGGCTGGGGTGAGTTTGCTTTGACAAGTACCGTGAGTGCAGTGGGGTGGGCTCCGCCCGTGCTCAGCCACAGACCAGCTTTGTACACGAAGAAGGGCCTCGGCTTCTCTCACCGCTTCTCTCGGTTTCCTCAGTGAAGTCAGGAGCACAGCAGACTCTCCGTCAATCCTGTTCAGTCTGTAGGGCTAGCGAGAGGCTGAACCTACCAGCCTCGTGCCAGCCCCCCCCCCCCCCGCCTGCCTCCCCTGCTCTGCAGCCAGAATTTTCACTTCCTTAAACCGGATTAAGCTCTACCAGCTTAAGGTAGAGGTCGAAGAAAGCTTCGAGTTGGTTGTAGAGACGCCTTTTGTTGTTGTTAAGATAACTTCAATCCTAGTTTTCCAACTCTGAAATTTGAGGATTTTATGCTTTTAGCAGAAAAAAAAAGCCTGAAAATCAAAGCTGGTAAAAGCTGGAAGCAATTCCTTTTTTATTATCATTCCAAACATTTCTCCTTTAATATTTTTGAAGTATTCATGTAAGTTTTCCCCAAGGAGGGCTTGGATTCGCCTGTGTCCCCTGTGGTAGCATAGACCACGTGGCTTGTGGCTTGTGGCACGTGGCATGTGGCATGTTGCCCACACACTGATGTGTGTAGTGTAGCATATACACTAGCCAGCTGTTTGCAGCATTTGCTCAGTGTTTTCTTGTCTTCGCAGGTGCACCGTGTCGATGAGAGACAAAGAAGGAAAGCAAGACTACAGGTGGCTCCTCCTCCTTTTTTTTTTAATAAGGTTTATTAAAAAACGTTCATTTTTGTATCCAGAATTGGGGTACGGGCCAAAGGGGCAGGGGCGGTGAGAGGAGTCACCAGAGACAGAGTGGGGAGCAGAACAGACTGACGAAGTGCACTGCTGAGGGGAGCAGCACATGCCTCGCCATGTGGGCCACCTCCCTGGGTGGGGATCGAACTCGCACTGAAGTGGCTGCCGCCAGCTCCGTAGCGCCATGCTTTAATCTGTTGGCCACCACGGAGGACCTGGGTCCTCCTCTTGTCAAAATACTTTTACATATTTTGGGGTTGGGGCATCTTTCAACGTAACAGCCTACGTCAACATAACAGCCTAGGTAATTTATGAACTACTTTTAATTATTGTTCTCACAAGGTAGAAAATCTAGGCTTCCTATTTATTTCATGTGTGTTGAGAGGAAGAATAGTTTCAAATCTCAGGTGATGCTATTTAGTTAATAAACTAGTAGGGCTCCGTGGGAGGCCCATAAATAGACAGGTAATCAGAATTGGCTTAATATACATTGAACCTGTCCTATTTTCCCCATTATGTTTAGCAGGTTGCAAAGGTGAAAGGGTGGCGT
Source organism: Condylura cristata (assembly GCF_000260355.1). Taxonomy (NCBI): domain Eukaryota; kingdom Metazoa; phylum Chordata; class Mammalia; order Eulipotyphla; family Talpidae; genus Condylura; species Condylura cristata. The sequence goes on along the minus strand of NW_004567119.1, from coordinate 11,136,593 downwards.
ACAACCCTTTGTGCCTTTGTGAAGTCAGGAAAGTCTAAGTGTAGCTATTGCTGCTGCTGAGAAACAAATGCAGCATCAGTGTGTGGGCGAGAAGCAGCCCACAACCCTTAGAGGGGAGGCACCTCACGGACCCCCTAAGTGTCAGCTTCCGCCTTCTAGGTCCATCCTGTTCTTCCATGAAAATCTTGGTTTCGTGCTGTGCCTGCCTCTGTTAGATATGGCTACTGAGCCAGGAGTGTGACTCTCAGACAATGCTTCAGCTCGCTCCCTCAGGTTAACAGAGGATTCAGGAAGCTTCCTGGGTTTCCTCTTGCCTCAAGAGTCAGATTGACTCAAGCATGATTGTGGCATTTGCTTGGACAGTCGCTTGCCCTTCGAATCTCTTGCCCCGAGTCACCATGGCTGCTTTGCCTCCCTGCACCTGTGTGGGCCCCATGGACAGAGGAAAAGCAGCTATGGTGGACTAGACTAGAAGGAAGACCTTTTGTTTCCTAAGACCGTATGTTGTGGCGCAACCTCCACATCTTTTTAATGTAATTGACTTTCTTCAGCGCAGTTTTAACTTAGAGCAAAATCGAATAGGCGTTACAGAGAGCCCCATCCGCCTTCCCCTCCCTCACCCTCACCTACTGCGGTCCATTTATTACAATAGATGAGCTGGTATCGATACCTTATTGTTAACCAAAGACAATCGTTTACATTGGGGTCTGCTCTTTAGGGTGAACATTCTGTGGGTTTTGACAAATGTACCCCTGTGGCAGTGTCACCCAGAATGGTTTCTCTGCCCTAGGACACGTCCCCTGTGCACAGGTATTCACCCACACCGCCTTCCCCTACTTCCACATTTTATTTAGGCAAAATCCCTTCACTCCCTCTGCATCTTAAAAGGAAAGTTGTTCTTACCCTTTGACTTTTTACTTATTACACAATTACTGCAAAAATTAATGAACATTTTAAAATAAAGGAATGTCATTCTTCCCCTTAATTAGTATTTGCTCACATTCAGTTCTATTTTCCCAGCATGTCTGAGCCTTATCCGCAACTGTCCGTCCCTCTGGTCAGCCTTTTCACTCCTCGCTGGCTCACAGAGGGGCCAGGCAAACTTGGCGGTTTGCACCTGAAATTTGCCCTTGTCCTGACCAGTTCCTGTGAAATGGGGGCACATCGATATTACAGGACATCTGAAAATAGTTGCCAGGGACCTGGCCTTGAAACACAGGAACTGGCCTATTGGCGGTAAGCTGTTATTTTTCTTTTCTATTAAATCAAGTACCTCGGAATCAGGCCTTGTGTCCTCTCTGCCAGGTTTATGCCAGAGCCCAACCTGCCCCCACTGCTGCTGTATGACTCCGCGTCCCTGCCCGCCAGCGCCGACCCGCAGCAGGTGATCAACATCGACCGGATTCGGGAGCAGCTCCCCGAGCTCCCCAGTGTGACCCGGGAGAGGCTCGTTCAGCAGTACGGGATGCTGCCGGAACACAGCTTCGCCTTACTGGTAGGATGGGTCTGAGGCTAACGAGACCCCGGGCAGTCTGGGCACCTCGCCTCGGGGCTCCAGGGAGGGCGGGCAGGTTTCCTGGGAGGAAGCACAGATGCTTCTGTGATGACCTTTGCCTGTCACCCTTTATGGTCACAGCCAAAGCTGAGGTCACATCTCATGTCAGTCATTTCTTCTGTAGAAATGCGCTTCTGCTTAGAGCAGCCATGCAGACTTCTGGAAGAGTCAAAATGTCACGAATGGGTGTTTTCCATGTGTCTGCAGGACAAAGCAAAATCAACATAAGGGCTTCTAGATGTCTGGTGGTAGTGAGCCCTGATGGGTCCGGCAGCAAGTTAGGTTCTCAGAAGCCAGTGGTGATTCTACCAGTTGTGGGGGAAACTGTATGCCACATGAGCACCGAAAACGGCGACCATAGGGTGCATCCCCTGAGGCTTGGCGATGCGGCTAAAATGCTTTAGAGAAACCTGCTTAGGGGTTTTCCATCCTTCTCAGAGCTGCTTGGGGCTCTGCAATTTCCTGGGTCACAGCAACACGCACAGGCCGGGGCTTCCACATAGTGTTTGTCAGTTTCCCAATACTTGTCTGTCAGGGAGAAACTGGGAAGTTTTGCTGCTGCATCTTTCAAGGACTAGATAGTTGTCACACTTATCTTTTGGGGCAGCAGGACCTATGGAAACTCTGGACTTCTGCCTTTTAATTGACCGGTAACAAATATATGGGGATGTTAGGAGGTACATGTTTGTGTTGATGTATGTGTTAGGAGGTACACGCTTGTGTTGATGTATGGGTTAGGAGGTACACGTTCCTGTGTTGATTCATATGCTTCATTGACAGCAGCCCAACCATATCTGGCACAGGGCAGGCAGGGGAATATTTGTAGCTAATTTGAGAACTATCCAGAGAGCCTCATCTGAGAACTCTCATTACTACCAGCAATGATCGGGGATGATCAGCTCCTCACTTTCTCATACTTGGGCTGAGCTTCTCCCGGCCTCCCTCAGAGCTGCCGTCTCTCTCGCCCTTCATCTCCAGCAGTTCTCTCTGTATTTTATGGATTGGTGGATCTTGTTCAGTGCCTCAGAGACAAGGGCTGTTTCACCCTCTTGCTCTCTGTGACTCAGCACAGACGACCTCATCAACAGTGCTTGATGCCAAATTTCTATGTGAATCAGTCAGCCAGCATCTCATACAGAATGCCCTTGAAGCTGAAACTGAAACCTCTTCACAGCTCATGGCTTTTTCCTAGGTTGATGTAACAAAACTGAGGTTTTAGCATTATGTACCTTCCCTACCATTTAATCACTTGAATTTCCAACCCACTTGAAGTTTCAGACTGAATACTGAATGCTAAATTTTAGTCTCCGATTCTACAACACAACTGCCAATATACATAGGGGACAGGAGGACAGGGACCAAGGCCATCAGCCCCAAAGATGCCCACTGTCCCTCCACTTGGCCTTCTGTAGCTGGACAAAGACCACCCTCGGAGGTAATGACAAACTCCAATTTGGGGCCATTTCCTTGCTCAACACAGTGCTTTCAGAGAATAACTCACTAAACACAGCGTTCAGAATCCTTTGGTCTGTTACAGGGAAGTGCAGGACTTTTCAGAGTCTCTTCCCGCGCAAACGGCCTTCTCATCAGGGCGGGCGCGGCAGCTCGCCCTCTCCTCCCTAGCGCGTGTTCTCTGAGGACAGGGCACTTCGTCCCAGGCACCCTAGAGGTGTCATCCCTGTTGCCAAAACCGGGAGCGCCTGGGACAAATGTCTGCTGAGGCGCGCACTTGACTAAACGGGTTAGGGCCTGGGTCTGCTCAGCTCTTCACTGATGGCAAGGCGCCCAGAGGATGAGACAGAGACAAGACAAAGTTTTTTTAAACAAGATGTTTCTCAGTTTCCCAGGACATAGCACCACAATGACCAGCCCCAGCGTAGAGCTTGGTAGGCAGATGTGTAACGTAGGGTGGAGGCCAGAGAAGGCAGGGGGTGCCTGGACTGGAGCCAGGGAGCGAAACTTCAAGCATGAGGTGACTTCTGAGCCAGTTTTTGAGGAAAATTCATTTTTGAAGTTTTCTGTATCTGCCTATTTTGGAGCTTCCAGATAGTGCATTAGGTGATTTGTTATTGTTTATTTTAAGCATCGGTGCTTGAAATTTCCAAGATGAGTGAGGAGAGAATGCAATAGGAATGGGAGAATGATTCAGACAAATTGTTTTCCTGAAATCAGGCATCCTGAGCTCTTTATGACTGGGTGATCATTGGAAGTTGAGTTACTCATAACATACCCGAAAATGATATGTTCATGTTTTTCTGCCTTCATCAGAAACACAACAGATTGCTGAGAAGGGCAGATGCACAAATCTAATGAACCATCTTTCAATTTAAAGAGTGCCCAGGAGTATTCATTAAATAAATAGCGGTGGTGGAGGTGTGCCTTGCAGAGCTGCAGCTCCATGCTCTGTGTCTCTGGGAGGCTTCTTGAATTAAATATGAAGCACTTCCCCACCCCACACACATGCCCATTCCCACAATAACAGAAACTTCAGAATTTAACTCCAGTCTGTACTCTTTTGTGTCCTCTTGCTGAGCAGTAGCACTGAATTCTGTGCAGTCGATTTCCCGTTGACACTTAGAGTTCTAACATCACGTCGTGCTCTGTCACAGTGTCTGACACGTCACAGGCACTGGTGTGCATGTGCCACCCGTGACAGTGTTCGCGGAAGTCCTGGGAGAAGGGGAGTTTCTGGTGAAAGCCTCCTGCCTCTGAAGGTCAGATACATACATCACTCTTTTGACAACCAGCAAGTCAGAGGGCGATGCACGTGTCCTTGAACTCTAGGGGAGCAGACCCAGATTCCTGCTGCAACTGTGCCCTGGCCAGACTAAGACTCTTGGTCTCTCTACCTCTTGGATTCCCTGCTGGACTTATCAGACATTAAGCAAATCTGTGTTCTCGCCTCCTCTCTGCAATCCTCTTGATAATCCCCTCCCCACAGAAAGCCTGTTTCATTACTTTTTTCCCTCTGGCCACATGAAAGGCACCTTGCCCAGCTGAAATTTCAACCTGGTTAGCTAACTTCACTTCCCAGCCTGGTGCCCAGTTTGCTCTTATGTGGAGAGTGAGGACTGGCAGTGTGGACGCTAAGGTCAGAGGTTAGTGCTGTGGGAAGTGATCGTCTAGTGGCAGAGCAGGCCTCTGAGCCACTGTCCCCAGGAGTGACTACTGGGGCATCAGGATGACAAGCACACGCACCTCCTCGGCTCGACAGCCCGGCCGTGCCCGCGGGGTCTCCCCTGTCTGGAGAAGGCTGAAGGAGCCGTGCAGCTTTTGCTGTCCTGGTTCTAACAAGTGAGAAACAGTCTCTAGTTGAGGATGGGGTGCAAGGAACTTCCCCAAGCCTGTGGGGAGCCGGGTTCAGCCTCAGGGTAACATTTCAAGCGCCTTGCCTTTCGGGCAAGAGTAAGAGAAAATGGAATTTTTGTTTTTTGACATTAATGTTTTATTTAATCCTGCTACTGCTTCATGAAGCAGCGTCATAGGACATCCATGCATTTAAAACTTTTGACCATCCCCTCTTCATTTTTAAGATGCCAGACTGTCCTATAAATAAACATCAGGTGCTGTCTACTAAATTTAGTGAAAATCAGTCAACTCCAGTGAAAGGCAGAAATTATGTTCATTTTCCAAGTAGAAAATGTAAGTCAGAAAGAAATTTTGCTTCCGTTTGCAGCTGTCTTTGGTTCTCCCCCTGCAACTTTCTGCGCTGATCTCATGCCTCCTTCTGACTGAACCTTTTGGGGAGGGTCTCCGCACAAGGCGAGTGTGCAGTGCCCGGGGTCATGCAGCCTGGCACACGCGGCACTCAGGAAAGAACAGCGATGGGTTCACTGGGCAGCCGTGGCGCAAAGTCAGGAGATGGAGATTCAGCCTGTGAGAGCCGTGCAGGAGTGGCCTGGCGCCCCAGGTCAGTGCTTCTGAATGGCCGTGGAGCCGGCCGCAGGGCCTGTGCTGTTTTCAAGTTGCGCTCACTCTCCTGAGTGGCCCGGACGGGCAGCGGTTAAAACACTGAGAGACAGACAGTCCCGAGTCAGGTCTCACCTTGGCCCTGAGGAGCTAGGATGGCTCTCTGGTAGCAGGAGCTCTTACCCTCCCGCTGAAGGAGAACGGGGATGATTCCCTTACTCCAGAGATGACAGACACAGCAGAAGCTTTGCTGAATCTAAAAAAAAAAGTCTAAATACAGCCAAGCAGAGTCCCAAGAATATTCAGCCAAGGAAGGAGCACTGGCACCAACAGCTGCTCGTACCTCAGGGGCACATGAGGGAGAATTTCAACCACAGCCTCACTTGGCCCCAGTGAGAGGTCAGGAACTGTGATGGCGACCCCCAGTCATGGCTGGGCTCAACGCGTGTCTGTTTTGCTTCGTGTTAAGCTTCCAGATGTGCAGTCTTACTTCAACAGCTTCGTGTTCCCTGCCTGGTTATCCCCCACCTAAGGTGGTAACACTTTGTTTCTGATGTCATGGAAATAGGGTGTCCCCAAGGAACAAAGAAGCAGAAGAGATACCGTGGTGGGTGGGCAAATGAATTATTTTCCAAGAGTTTTGTGTTGAGTCTCTACTTAGCTGAAAATGGGTTCTTTTCTGGACGAGTGGCCGATAAAGTAATTTCCCATGATAAATACCTGTGTATCCCACGGGCAGCACTGCTTTACAGCTAGTCGTTGGAGACAGCACTGAAGCCACAGAGTGGTTTAGACTGCCCGGGCCTACTGAGACACAGAGCGCTCACCTCTGAACTATGCTAGAGGGAAAGCCATTTGGCCAGCATCATCACCACCAGATTTCACCTCCATGCAATTTTCGAAATTGATTTTATTCTTCATTGTATAAAATTGCACCCAGTGCTTGCCAGCTTAAAGGTGCTTTCAGTTAGTCTACACACTGGAAGAAGAACTGATATTTTGTTCTGGTAAAGTTAGATCAAGAGATACAGCTTCTGACTCTCTCCCTGCAAAACCAATAGTTGATTTATTTCAGGTGCAAGCAATAAGGGGCTTTTAGAGGTGAGGCACCTCTGGGCTCACCCCGCAGGGTCCCACCTGGGCAGCAGCGCAGAAGGGGCCACATCCTGAGTGTCCAGCCCTTGGGTTCTGTCCCTGTCGCCCCCTCCAGCTCGATCTCCTGTTTTTGGAATGATTCCTTTACGGCACAGTTAAAACGCATTAGCTTTCAGTCTGACCTTGGAGCAGATGAACAACAGTGCCTTTCTGCGGCTGTGAGCTCCAGCCAGAGCCTGCCGTGAGGAAATCAGTTCCCTCCATGTTGAGCCCACTGGACAAGAGACTGTAGACACACTGAAGTGGGCCTGTGATCAGAATTTCTGGACAACATGCTTTTAGCCTCCCATTCTTGCAGATGGAATCTTCTAATTATGCCTGTCTACTGTCAACTTTTATTACCTGAATTGTTTGAATTTTGATTATCCAAGGGAGTCTTATTCCCAAATTGGTTTCCCTCAACATCTTTCCTAGAGTTAATGTATCTCGGAGAATATCGGCTCATTTCATGTTAGTCTAACCCCCTGTAGGTGAGAACAGTCCCTGAATTGAACCGGTACCCTGAGTTGAACCCAGATATGTGCACTTCCCGGCTCTGCTTGAAATGAGGCCGCACCGAGGTAGCAGCATATAGGTGTAACGGGAATTTTGTTCAGATTTTAGTGGCTCCCAAATCCTGCTGGGAACATGACCCAGATGTGGAAACTGTGGGGCCCAAATTAGGACTCAGACCTCTGGCACGTGTATCCCTTGAGACCGGCTGGGAGCGTCCACTCGTGTTTCTGAGATTCTGCAGGTGCTCGTGTCCTGGGCGTTGTTTCAGGTTGTGCCTTCCCCCGGAAGACTTGTCTGGATGAGTTACGTGTGTGTGTGTGTGTGTGTCCAAGCCATCGCTGACCTCTGGGGCCTCCTGGCTGAATTTTTACCTCCATCCAACACTAGCACTTCCTGTTATTTCCATGGTCATTTTTCACTGCATTCTTGTTTCTTATTCTGTCTTACTTAATGAGAAGGACCAGATTCTCAGGGATGGTGAGTGAACAACAGCTACCATCGACAAGCAGATGCGGCTTCGTCCTAGGTCTGCAGAGATGCTTAGTGGCTCTGGGCCTAGTCCCTGTGGCTAATGGTTACCGGCCCCATTTGAGGTTCCATAAGTGTCTCATAACTGGGTGCCTTTGCCCCACAATCCTCCACTGAAGCAGCCACTGGCCTTTCACAGGACCTTCTGTCCAGTCAGCCACTCCGACCACATGCTTGTCCTGCCTAGTTGGGTTTAAACCCCCACGGGAGTTAGCCCTATTAGAGAAGCGAAAATGCATTGCCACCTTGAATGCTCAATATCAAAACTGTATGAGTGACTTGGGATTTATCTGTAATGTCATGTCAGAAGGTGCTTCAGCCCTGAGCGGTGTCTTGGTTTGCACATGCTTAATGGAACTTCTCTGAGGAGAGGGCAGATGATGCCGAAGAGCAGCGCCAGCTGCCCTCCCCTCCCCTGGGAGCCACTGTCCTCTGATCTGCGAGCAGGTGGGTGACCAGCCGCAGCGAAGGCACCACGTGCTCTAGGCATAGCTTGGCGGAAGCGGAAAGTGAACGTGCCTTTTTCTCCTAATTTCCAAGCTAATTGCTGAGGGCCTTTGCAACATTTTTTAATATGTTCAGAACTTTGAACAGCTGGCAGCTATCAAATAAAATAATGGCAATGGTGGGGATGCGCGTTCCTCCGATGAGCTAGTGGCTTCTCCTGTGCAGCTCCAGTTGCTGCACAGCTCCGGTCCCTGGGAAGGCAGGTACGGAGATTTCCTTCGCCCGGGGAAGCATCCTGTGGTGAAAAGCAGACTGCAGAGGTTCAAGTCCCGCCCTGCTGCTCTCTTGCCGTGTGACCTCAAGCAAGCTTGTGCATCCGTGTCTTCTGGAGAAGAAAGGTCTGCTCGACGGAGACAAAGTCCTCAGCCCAATGCCTCGTACTTTGCACTGTTGCTGAAAACCTGTCACATCACTGTTACTGTTCGCAGCAGCCGAGGCACAAGTGGCTCCCCCAGGGCTGACCTCTGGTCCAGTAGGCTCCCTAATACTCTCGAGAGCCTTTACCAGCCCCAGGCTGCTGAGCGGGGTCCCTGCGGCCGCCAGCACATGCCCCGGGCACGCAGGGCTCCTCGGCTTGTGCTTTGTGGGCCTGTTCCGAGTCTGCCACCAGGCAGCTGTCTCTCGGCTTTCATTCCACTGCTAAAGATAGTCCTGCCGCATTTCTGCCCCCGCATCGGGTTCCCAGGCTGCGTGGCTTAGAAAAAGAACGGCACTTGAAATCAGTTTTCATCCTCTTCCAACTGAATAGTGTCCTGACCCTTCACCTGCTCTGAAGGTAGAAAGCAGTAGACCGCAGGCATCGGGGTTCCTTCCCAGAGCAGGCAGTGGGGGCAAGGTGACCCCTCTGATTCGTCTCTCACCTGCATCAACCAGGTGACAAATCCATTAGCAATGGAGTTTCTAGCCCGCGCCGAAACGTGACCTGGCATTGGCCGAGGTTGCATTTGAATGTTTTAGGAAATTTGATTAGAATGTGAAGATACTGTTTCCTAGCCACAGAGCTATAAAGACACCGTCACACAAAGGACAGGCCCCTCTGTCCCCACTGCTGTAGCCGCCGCTGAAGGCACGCTCAGAGCCACAGCGGGATGCCCGGGACATGGCGCTGAGCCCAGCACTTGCTTGTTGCCTTTGACAAGGCCATGAAGGGTCCCTTCATGCAGTGACCTTCTGCGTGGCCCTTAGCATTATTTATTTAGGAGAATCACTGGCGCACCACTCCCCTCGGAGCTCAGATGGCTGCACTGCCGGTTCCCCAGGGATTTGGGCGCCTTACGCTGGGCAGACGAGCCCGTGCCAGTGTTGCAGAAAAACTAAGACGACCTTCGCTGAATGCTGGGTGGGTTTCCCCGGAAAGCAGGCTCCCAACCTGTAGAGCTAGAGCACACCGTCCCTGAGCGACTTTTCACTGATCCATCGCCGTCAGCCTCCCACAGCCACTCCCGTCTCACCACCGCAGGTCATCACGTCTGCTTCCCATTATGCACTGAAGCCCGGCTCCCCCGTGAAGTATAGTCCAGGCCCAAGAGGCCCCATCACAGCGCCGACACGAAAAGACAAACAGAAATCTGACTGGCCGTGTTATCCATCCAGTGAAAAACCACCCAAGGGTAGAGGAGTGGATATTCATCACGTCCCGGCCACTCAGCCAAGCCTGCGAGTTCAAGTGCAGTATTTCTAGGTGGAGTGAGAAAAACCTTTTCCTTGGCAAGGCAGAGAGTTCTGACAGCTCTTTTCACAGCCAGCAGCCTGCCTGGTTTCGAACAAAGGGAATTCTGCCCGTCTGATTTGGGCCAGATAGCGGCGTCTGCTTCCCCAGAGGTCCGTGTTTTCGCCGAAGTTTGAACACTTTCCCGTAAGTCAGGCAGAACTTCCCCTGCCTGCGTCTGGATGTGTCTTTATCTGTAGTCAAGCTTTGGCTGCCACGGTGGCCTTTGCCCTGTTTGTCATGAGCGGAATAATAGCAGGGACTTGAAAAGAGATTCGGGAGCTGATTGTGGGATTATTCAGTAGGCTTGTCACCAGAGAATTTATCTGTTACAAAGGGCATGTAGATTTTTTTATTATGGAATTTCTATGTTAGCACCACTGCGCCTGTGTGTATAGAGTAAAGCTAAACTTGCAGAGCCTTTTTGTTAGTATGTCTCATTTCTTCCCAATATCTTATTTTTTCCAGAAAGTTCTTTTAGACCAGTGAGTGCTTTCTGAAAGGAAGCAAGGGTGAGAGTCTTACCCGCAAAAACTTACAAAGGAAGATTTCAATGAAAGTGGTTTGATTTGAACATCTCATGATGCGGGCCGGGTTTACTGGAAGGAAACTGGAGGAAGATAGAGGAAATCTACTACTTAAAATGTTTTCTCGGCCCTCCCTGGTGGTGCAGTGGGTTAGGACGCAGCACTGCAAGCTTGCTGTAGCCGCTTCAGTGTGAGTTCTATCCTCAGCCCCAGAGGTGACCCACATGGAGCAGCAGACCTCTCCTGGCCTTCCTGCTGCTCCCCTCAGCAATGTGCTTCATCAGTCTGCCTGTTCTGCTCCCCGCTCTGTCTCACCACCCCTGCACCTCTGGCCTGTACCCCAGGTCTGTATGCATAAATAAATCTTTAAAAAAAAATGTTTTCTCCCTGCACTTGGTAAGTTCAGGGCCCTAGGTGAGCAGAACATGATTTTCCTTTATTTTTTAACCAAAAAAAAAGGGTAGACTTGCCAAAGTTCTTGGTTCTGCCACATGGATCTGATCCGGCAGGTAGCTGGAGTGTGTGATGCCACGGTTGCCCAGGGGTCACTCTGACAGGAGTGGGCCGGCGGTTCTCATCCTTGAAGGGGAATGTGGTATGATGGGAATGGGAGCTCATGGGATTGTTAAGAGACAGGTGTGGGGAACCATGGAGTCCCCCCACTGAGAGCCGCCAGTGGTGCCCATGACTTAGCTCTGGTGGTAAAAGGACAACGTGGTCCCTTGCTCCCCAGACCCTCCAGAGGCGGGGCATCAGTTGTCTTCTTCAAAGTCTTCCAGAATTTACACCATTTCTTCTCTTTACAGAATGAAGTTGGCCTACTGGAGTTCTTCCAAAATGTGGTAAAAGAAACTAAGGCAGAGCCCAAAACAGTGACCAGTTGGGTCCTCAACACTTTCCTGGGCTCTTTAAAGCAACGGAACCTCGCTGTTAGTGAGAGGTGAGTGAGGGCTGGACGACATGTCGTTCCTCCTTCATGATGAGCGTTTTGCCCAGAGTGGATGCAACAGGACAGGGCTCGTTTTCTGCTCCCTCAGAGCCCCCTCAGGCTTCCCTTGTGAATTCCTGATCCTAAGGCTGTCCTCTATCATGTCTAAAATCCATTTGTTAAACCTGTTCACGCTCCATCCTTTGTACTGTGCCTGAGACTGGGGCCTGAAGATGAGTAAGACAAGGAGTTCACAGGTTTGCGGGGTTCCAGGCCTGTATGCAGCCTCCTGTCACCTCTGTGGGACCCAGTTCTGCTAACATGACGGGGGTGTGGGATGTGTCACGGGGAACCTGAGGTGAGGCACTATCGATGATCTTGCCAGAGACGATCCAGCAGGCCAAGCCCCGAGAACTAGTGGGAGCTGTGAAGTGGTGGGGAGCATGGGCATTCCCAGCGAGGCAGCCTTCCTGAAATACCCCGAGGCAAGCAGCTACCAGACACCCAAAGAACCCCAAGTGCCAGGTTTCCGGGCAGGAGGCAGGATGAGCAGAGTGACAGACAGCTGCCGCGACGGTCAGGCCACCTGGAGGCTTGTGTGTCCCGTCAGTAGCGCCGAACATCCCAAGTCACAGGTCACAAGCACAGTGCACTTGCACTTTGGGGGATGGGATGGAGAACAGAACAAAGCAGGAAGCACAGTAGGGAACCTCTTGCAGGAGCATCAGGGAGAAATGGCCCAGGCCGGAGCTGAGGTGGGCACATCAGGGCTGAAGTGAGGCAGACCAAGTTGAGAGCATTTCTCTCACTTCAGCGCAACTTCCAGATCTCTTGTGCAGATGATAGAGTGTTTTTCCCTCTCCTGGGCGTAAAGGAGGAAGAAGTTTAGAGGGCAAGGGCAGGAGACACCATGTCCCATTCTGGACAGCAGTTGGAGCAGATGTCTCCTCTTGAGGAAAACCATCTTTATTGGTAAAACTAAGAATCCAGGCAGAAGCAAGTGGCTGCAAGATCGGTTGAAGCTTTTCAGGCTGCAGGAGATCTGAGTGTTTGTGAAGGTGTGATGTTAAAGCCTCAGGAGAGGGGAAGTAGCTCTGAGTAGGACCCCAGATGTGGAAAGTGATGGGATTAAGAGTGAGGGTCAGGGGGTCATTGCACAGAAGAGGAGGCACCGCAGACCGTTCTGAATCTTGCACCAGTGGATGTCCTGATGAAGCAGGAGGCGCAGGTGTGAGCTGAGAAGGGGCATGAGTGGTCGAGGGGTGGGTAGGGGTGCTAGGAAATTATTGAGATGAAGAAAATGTTTATTGAGTGGCAAGAGCCACTGGAGCTCCAAGTCCTTGTGTCTTCCTCCAGCAACTTCTGGGGTCCTGGGTGAACAAAGCTGTGACAGTGGACTTTGGGCCCTGATGACCTTGTGGTTGAGGTGGGCCGCACCTTTCACAGAAGGGGGCAGAGGCTTGGTTGCAGATGTCAAGGCGTCTGTTTCTGGAATCCAAGCCAGAGCTGGGGCTGTAATCTTGAGAATGACAAGAGCCCAAATGAAGTTGGGAGACTCAGTGACCCACCCCTCCTCTAAGCTTAGAGACACCAAAAACTTCCATCTTGGGTGTCAGAGTCCCCTTTAGTAGAGACACAGTCACTGTCCATAAGCCAATATTATCTGGCAGCAAAAAAAGAGTGGCTTGTGCGTCTGCTGCCATTCTACTCCAGATCCAGTGGCTTATTTAACTGGTGAGTGGGGCCTTCTGGGGTCACTGTGACAGGCACTGACCCCATCTCATATCAGGAAGCGGTGTAGACTCTAGACCAGATAGCCCTCCTGTTGATGGGAGGAATTGTGTGATGCAGTTACTGGCCCTCTGTGTGTCAAGCTCTGTGGCGACCAGCAGGCCTGAGAAACCCCGCGTGCTAGTAAGTCAGTGGAGATCGTTGGTAGAGTAAATTTCTGCCTCACTAACAAATCAGTGTCGGTAGGTAAAAGGCAAAGGCTGTTCAGTTGTGATTCTTCCTATTCTCCTGTGTCACCCCCTGCAAGGGAGCAGGGCTCTTTTGCTCTAGAAATCTAGTTCTATTTCAGTGCTTATAACGGGTCTTACACACAGTCCACTCTCTGGTTGTACTTTCTACAATGGCAGAGCACCTCCGAGACCTGCAGTTTTAAAAAATCCACTTCCTTTTGATTTGTCGGTGTGGATGGGAAGTTGGGAAATGGTTGTCCCTTTATTTCCCAGCCCTCTGCACCCTTCCCAATGCAGTGCAGGCAGGGAGGTGCCCAGGTACTCCGGACAGGACCTTGGTAACAGCACAGACACTCTCCACACTTAATTTCCACTCAGAAGTGCCGGTCTCCATAGCTTGGGATAAACAAACACGTTGGACCACGGGCTGCCTCTGCGTGTCAGCGGCTTTGAATTAGCAGCCCTAATGCGGTTTCACTGTACTTGAATCAGCAGTAACTCAGACCTGGTAAACTTACACTCTGTTGGTTTGGAATCCATGGGAATTGGCATAGAGACTAAACGGTAGTTTCCTTTTTATTATCTAAGAGTTTGCAAGGAAATTAATAGTGAAATGATCGGCATTGAGATTTAAACAGAAGGTGTTTTCCAGTGGCATTGAACATTTCATTTAAACAGACACACGAACGTGCTATTTTTAAGTCATTCCTATCTATTTAAAACTAGTCCCCTAGTGACCTCCGACAGACAGCTTTTCATTAGCCTAGTTGCTGTATGTCTTTAAGAGCAGCAAAACCACCTACTTCGAAAGAGATCTGTAATTCAGCCTTGACTTTCCAGGAGACTAGGTGCTCGCCCCTGAGCATAAGTTAATGACCCTTTGTGTGTCTCGCTGCACCTTGGCCTTTCATATCATGGATCTTGGCAAGTAAGTCCCATCCTAGAAGTTTAGATGTAACAGAGCCTGCAGAGGTGAAGAGTGCGGAGATGCCCAGGAGCACGGTGGAGACGTGGCTGGTCGTCATTAAGGCAAACTCGTACAGTTGAAAGAATTTGAATTTGCACAGAAGCACGCAGGAAAGTGGCTTTGTTAGCAATTTCGCTTGGAGTGATTTCAGGCTGATCTTTCCCTGGAAAGTATTAATTACTAGGTTGGTTTTTCCCCCTTCTTTCCCATCATGGCTCATGAATTTTGCAGCCACCTCCTTTTTTTTTGACTAATTAAACTGAGCAGTTGTGTGTTGCTACAACTTCTGCCAAACACCTGTTCTTGTTGGACAGTAAAATAAAAAAAAAAAACGACAGCAGTCACAAAAACATGAGAACCTGAAAGCAAAATAAATAAATTGAGCCCGTTGGCCAATTATCATCATCCCTGGGTGTGGGTGCAAGCATGTAAACCCACGAACTCAAGTGTTCTGGTGGCCGTCAAGGATCTGATGACAGTGTGAAACGTGAATTTCTTTTCTCTCCTTCTGGGGCCGCTAGTCCCATCGTGCCTTCCACATTGGCTGAGCTGCTGGACCTGCTGGACGGGAAAACCATCTCTTCGGCGGCCGCCAGACAGGTATGTCCGTGCTTCCTGAAGCTTCTGCTCTGCTCTCAGCCCGCAGCCTGTGTGACACTCAGCGCTGTCCCTCAGTGGACGCCACACTGACGTATTGCACGCTTGTAAATGCCGCGCCTATACTGAGAGGTAGAAGCATGTCTTCAGCAAGTGAAACGAAGCCCAAGTGCAGTGCAGGTAGCAGCTTCTTTCTCGGCTAGCCAGGGGGGTGCTTTCTGTTTGGCTTTGCCGAAATGTTTCCCGAACATTTGTTTATGTAAAAGACAGGGGCACTGCTACCCACCTCAGAGTGCTTAGGTCCCCTTGTGCCCCCTACCCTCCGGCGCCACCTCCACAGCCCCAGCCACCGCCCAGCGCCTGTTTGTCCTGTGGAGCTGGCAAGGCGAGTGAAGCGGCTCAGCAGACGGCACTACACACATGCCCAGTGGGTGAAACTCAGAGAAGAAGCCTCTGCCCCCACCTGACAGTCTTAGGGGGCTGAGAGATCCCTGGGGTTGAGTAAACTCTTCCGAACCAGCTCCCAGAAAGAGGAAGACCCCCAAGGACCCACCTGATCTGATTCAGCTACTGCAGCTGTCAAGGCTTCAGCCAGAAACTCTAATGTTATTTTAATGGTGCCTTTTGCATTTAATATTTATACACATCGACAGCAGTGGCAGGTTACAAAGTGAGGCTTTGGAGAAGTGAGTGCTGGTGGCTAATTATGAGACAACCTGGAGCAAGCGCCGCTCGGTGCAGTGAGACTGGAGACGAGTAATAAGGGCTCTGTTTACCCACCACCAAGTGCGGCTGTCACCTACAGGGACCGCTGCCTGCATGTCAGAGGAATACAAATGTTTATGACAATGCTCAGCAATAGCAGGAAGATTGGCTGGCCTGAGGGCAGGAAAAACTATATATGTGTAGGTAAGAGCAGATGAACTGTAGCAGTTGAAATGAAAGGGAAAAAATCTTCCCTCCTCCCACTCATCCTACCCCACCAGAAAGAGGGGAAAAAAATCCTAGTGCAGTGCTCTGATGGCTTCAGTGGAAGGCAGAGATGGAGACCGCTGGGAGGTGCTGGCAGCTGGTTCAGATCAGATAAAGACACTTTTGGATTCTGTCACCTGCCAGGCGAATCCTGTCGCGGGCCGCCGCTAAAATAACAGTCTGGTTCGAAAGGAGACCAAGGCCCGTGCTGCGCAGGGGGCCTGTGCTCACCTCCGCCTCGGGGCTCTTGCCTCTCTGCTTCTCTAAGAAAATCACTTACTGGCTTTCTGGTTTAAAAAAAATTACATTTGTTCATTATAAATAATTTAGTAATGCAGAAAAACAGAAGGATTTCTGAATTCCACCACCTTAATAAACCACCGTTACTGTTGGATGAGCATTCCAGGCAGCCACAGCTGCCCGCCCCCAGCACGAGGGCCTGGGGGTGGGCAGGTGAGAAGACAAATACTTGTCTAGAGTGGGCTTTTGTTTTTGCCAAGTGTACGGCTCCCTGGTTCTTCATGTGTTTACAGTGTTTTCAGCATCACCACTGTCTTACTCCAGAACACTTTCAGCACCCCAAAAACAAACTCCCCACCCCTTAGCAGGCACCCCCCATTAGCTCTGTGCCCCAGCAGCCACCATTCCACTCTCTGGATGTGCCCGCTCCGGACTCTTCCCATCCCAGGCCTCAGACCGCCGGGGGCCTTTGCGTCTGCCGTCCCTCACTCGGCGGAAGGTTTTCGAAGTCCATCCCTGATGGGAGCTGTGCTGGCATTTCATTCCCTTTATGGCTGGAGAACATTCCATCGTGTGGGCACACACCACCTTTCGTCTGTGCACTCATCGGCAAAGGAACATGTGAGGTGTTTCCAACGTGGGCTATTATGAATCATGCTGCTTTGAACATTTGTGTCCAGGCTTTTATGTGTTTTTTCACATTTCCTGGATATAAAAATGGAGTTCCTGGATCCTACGGTAATTTTAATTTAACATTTCGAGGAACTGCCAGACAGCACCATTTTACAATCCCTGAGGTTCCGCGGCCTCCACACCCTCCAGCACTTGTCTTGTTCGTGTTTTTTACTGTCAGCATCCTAGTAGGTATAAAGTGCTATCTCGCTGTGGATTTTATTTGCATTTTCCTAATGACTAATTACATTGAGCATCTGCGTCTTAATTTTTATAGTGTTGTTTTTTTTTTTAAGGAAAAATGCATTAGGATTCATGTCTACTGAATTTAATAGAAGCACCCGATTAGCCCTTGGGTTTTAGTCTCCCCGATGGAAAGCCAGAGGGTCGCAGACAGAAAAGAGACTCCAGGGCTGAAGGGACACCGACACCTCTGGCAGAACCGTAGAGATGGATGACCGGAGGGTGGGCAGGAAAGTCAGCCAGTAACTGACCCTCAGGAAGACAAGCAAGAGGGAAGAATTATCCCGTCCGAGGACATTCAGAATTCCAAAGAATGTCTCTCTACTCCCGTTCGCCCTTGAGCCGTCTCTCCACAGCCCACCAGTCACCCATCTCCCTGCGCCTTCCCCCAGGTGTCCCGCAGCTTCTGAGGTGGACAGCCTCCCCCCTTCACCACCCCAGGGCCCAGGGGAATTCAAAGCTGCCATGAAGCAGCTCTTTTTCAGAAACACAGGAAGAATCCACAGATTCTGGGTCACTTAGACAGCAGAAGACAGGACATCGCGCTCCTCTCACCAGGCCCAGTTCTGTTGGCCCAAGTAGCAGCGAGAACCTGCCCCTCCCCAGGGCCACCAGACTCCCAGGGTCAGTCACGGCGCCCCTGCAGCTGACAGCCCGGACCCCTGTGACTGAGGGGATGGTGCAGAACGGGAGAGCCGCTCTTCCGGTTGGGCTGTTCTCATTGCCCAGGGCCAGACTGGGCAATCACATTTCCCACGCAGCGCGCCACCCAGCCAATTTCCTCTGGCCTACTCTGGAGTCTGCTTTAGACCGAAATCACTTAATGTGGAAAATGTTGTATGTCGCCGTGAAACTGTGTCACGAATGATACTTGATCCTTTTACCCACTGCACTGCTGTTGTTCTTTGCACGTTTTGCTGTGCCCTGCTTCCCTGAGGGCTGGGTGTCGATGTCTGTGCTTTCTAGAACCACCTTTCACAGTATTTGCCTTTGACCAGAGGAGCCTCCCCACTCTGTAACCATCACAGCTCCCGCCTGCCATCTCCTGTGAACTGGTCTTTCCTCCACACGCTGACCTTGAACAGCCAGGACAGGCAGTGACCGGGGAGGGAACCGCCTCTCTTCTCCCTCCCTGCCCTCTTCCTTCCAGATACTTTAAAAATGGTTTTAGCTAGAGAAATAGTTGGGTGGCAGCTGAAGGGTCTGTGCCGGGCGCCATGTGTTAGCGGTAGCTAGAGGCCAGTGTGTGGTTGAGGGCCTCCAGCTTGCGTGACCATACAATTCGAGTGGCCACTTACGAACATGGAGGACCAACCTTGCACGAGAGTCCCCTGTTGTGCGTGGGGGGTGAGGGTACAGCAGAGCCCAGGAGCGCCACCCTGCCAGCCGGAAACAGTTGCACAGTTAAACACAGACAAAAGCTGAGTATTTGTGCTGCAAGGAAACTGCAGGCACAGAGGCCGTGATGTTTGCATTGAGGGCCGGGGAGCCCCCGGAGCCCACCTGGAGCCGGCTCCCCCCTCAGCAACTCCGTCCTGCAGGGACGGAGCTAGGAGGCACAGGGTGTCCTCAACAGGAGGGGACAGAAGGTTGGAAAACTGGAGTCTGCAGTGCTGCCCGGGAGAACTACCCGGCCACGGCTAACTGGGTTCTAATTCGAGAACAGAGAACACTACAGCTGCTGGCTTCAGAAATTCACACTATGCACCCCTAACTCTCTGCCCACTTTCTCAGGGAGCATCCAGCCGCCCCTCCCCGCATTTCAGAGCATCCCTCCTAGCTTTGTGTTGAGTCTCTTGAGCATTGCGGTTTGGCTGGAATCCCTGGCCCTCTGACATGCCAGTGTCCGGGTCACTGGAGGAAGCAAACCTCCTTTGTGCCTGCGGGTCCCAGCTGCCGAGTGCCAGGGACAGGCCACCCAGGTGTGCCCTGTGCTGCAGCCGAGCCCTGGCCGTGAGCCCCGTGGTTCCTGTGGAGTCACTATGTGGATTCTTTATGAGCTAGTCCTTTCTGTTTTGAACCAGAGAGCTGATTTCTCGAGCGCTCCACTCTGGTCCTGAAAGTTAGACATGTGCAGCTAGGACCTTCCACAGGAGACTATACAGATGAGCAAACGCTGGTCAGAGTCAGAATGCCCACAGCGAGGGGATCAAACTAAATTCCGATAAGTATATTTTAATGGCTCTTAGGGTTATTTAATTCCTGTAAGAAGGCACTTTTGCAGTAAGTGGAACAAAAGCAGGAACAAATATATGTCATGATCGCAAATGTTAGAAAACGGAAGGAACAACAGCAAGTTACTCACCTTGGCTGTCTTGAGAGAAGGGAGTCCAGGTGGCTGCTGCTTACCCTGTTACAGATCTTTGTTTTGTGCAGTGAACGTCCAGTATTAACCTTTTGCCTTACAAAGTTTTGTAACATTTTCAGCGGAAATTCAGAGAAAGGGGCAGAGAAACGTCAGCCTCGCTCTGGCGGCCCCCAAGCACCACATGCACGACTGGGTGTTCTGCCCTACGGTTTCTGCGCGGCAGACACCCCGTGGAAGTGTGTGGCGGGCAGGGAGTTCTCACCTGCCTCTGCCCCTCTCCGAGGCCTTACTCACTGTCCCGCGGAATAACTGTTTGAGGGGCTGAGGCGGAGGCATGTGGGCGCCTCTGTTTCTAAGAGCAGAGGGACAGGCTTCCCCAAGCAGCCAGGGCCGTGCATTGGCAGCCTGAGGGCTCCCAGGAGGCCCCAACGCAAGCTCCTGCCAAATCCTGCGGCCACCAAGCCATGGCCTGCGGCCACCGCCGACTGGAGGAGGCTCAAGGCCTCTGGGGACGACACCTGCAGTGTGGATCCAGACGGGCAAGGCTGCCGGCATCCGCCTCTTCATGGCTTTGCCGTGTGCTTGGCGTGGTCCAGCTGTTCCTCCCAGAGGAAGGGCACCTGGCGGCCGTGTGGGCGGGGCGGCCATCTCCAAGAGTTCAGGGCTCAGGCCCAGGCAGAGCGAGCCGAGGAGGGGCTGACAGACAGAAGCCCCTCCTAGTGCGCGCTGGAATGACGGGGAACAGGGAGAACCACCCCGCCCCCCAGGAAACACGGCTTTGAAAATTTTTTTCCCCAAGTTTGGTAAGTTTGGAGCACTGTCTTCATCTTTTGAGTAGAAACATACACACACTATTAACTTAATTATCCTAGCTGGGTCCAGACCTGGCTTCCTCCCCAGCTGTAGGGGATACAGGTCGGCCAGGGCTCCTGAGCACAGGGATTTGCATTTTTGGTTGTTTTCCTTTTGGTATTTTCACCACAGTCATTTTCTTGCCTCCCTGAAGCCATGTTCCCCTACAGGACCCGTTTCTGGACCTCAGCTTAGAGCAGTGGCTACTCCTGCAGGGTGTGTGGCCCTGTGTTTCACCAGAATGTCACCTCAGTTCATGAGCTCTCCAGACAAGGCCTACTTAGCCATGACTCCTGTCGGCAGGGGCCTCCCCAATGCCTCTGGGCCTCAAGGGTTCGGAGGGGCAGGGAGACCCCTCCATCTTCCAAGTCAAGGCTTGTGTTGTGAGGGAGTAGCTCAGCACAGGGAGGCTGGGTGCGTCTGGAGCCCTCCAGAACAGCTTATTCTGGATGCTCCCAGAGAGGCAGTGCTCTGGGCAGGCCCTCCCAGCTGGGAACTCACTTGCTGCTCTTGCAGGAGCATGTGGAGCTGGCTCAAGAGCCCATCCTGATTTCTGTCCCTCTCCCCTCTGGCTGTAGGTGTTTGAGGAATTGTGGCAGAATGAAGGGAAGACGCCGGCGCAGATTGTTTCAGAAAAGCAGCTTGAGCTGATGCAGGATGAGGAGGCCCTGGAGCAACTCTGCCGCAGCACGCTGGACAGCCATCCTCAAACGGTGATGTCACAGGCCTGTGTCGTGCACGCACCCCGGGGCAGGGTCACTGTCAGTCCGGGCAGGTGGAAAGCGAGAGTCCAGGAGCCCTCGGCAGATTTTTCAGGCTTTTGTGCTCTCGGAACCAGGCAGGGAGGGAAGCTGGCTTGCAAGGAGGCAGGCACAGGCTGGACGGGGCTGGAGGCAGGCGGGCAGCTGAGCCTCCCCGCCCTCCGCCACCACTGCGCTTTCTCTGGGCTCTCTGGTGTCCTCTCGGGGGCTCCCCTCTGTAACCACACAGCCTCTCGTAGCGGTCCTCCGTCTCTGAGCAGGGCCAGCCCTACAGCCCTGGCCTCTGGGCTCAGGTGCACACTTATGCACGCCCGCGCCATACTCCAGGTGTTCACGATCAGGCACGTGTGCCCACGCGCCTTCTGCATTAGCACAATCCAGGCCGCAGGTGATAGCCACAGAGGCTAGCGGTGCAAAAAGCCTGAGCACCCCCTTTCCCTACAGCCAGGGCAAGACTCAGGGCAGCCGGTCAGGAGCAGCCTGCAGGCCAGCCAGACCTCCCAGAGCCTCCACTGCCCCCACTCACCTGAGAGTGATAATAATGGCTGGCCAGTTTATCAGTAATTCCCCAGCCTTTTTGGCCAGTTTTCAGGTAAGGTTACGGAAGGAAACAGGAACGTTGCAAAGATCAGCTTTCCCTAGGACCCACCCCAGACCCCCGTGCCAGCCCCAGGCCCCCCGCGGCGAGGTTCCGACCTCAGGCAGCGCCTCTCCAGGGCCAGGGCTACCTGGGGGGCGCGCGACTTTGTCGGGGCCCTCTCCCCAGAAAGCCACCAGGCCTGACTGCACAGAGGGGAAAGGAGACACTTTAGCTTCATGTCTTTTAAGAAGTGAGAGGAAAAGCAGGAAGGAGAATTATTTGTAAATTATGGAGAAAATGCTTGACAAGGGCACAGCTGAAAACCAAGTCATTTTGTGTTCCAAACATGGAACAAATAGAAAAGCTAAATAAGTCTGTCCCCGTGTCTCATCATATTGTCTAGAGAGATGTTCCAGCAAGGAAAAAAATCGCCTGCATCACTTTCAGAATAATACCCACCCACCCTCCACTTGCGGGACACTAAGTGCCCGTAACGAGTCCCGATAAGGAGAACGGCTGGCGGGGTCTCGCAGGCTCCCACCGCGGCTTCACCGGTGTGAGTGACAAAGACACGCTCAGTTTCGACGTGTTCCGTGCTGCCGAGCCCTGACTCTCACAGCTGCTGTTGCCCGCCAGGACGCGGCAAAGGGGCCTGGGCCGGTGGCCCCAACAGTGCACGCGCGAAGGGCGCCCAGCGCCGGCCCCCACGCCCGCCCGTGTGCTGGAGAGGCCGCTTTGCCGGCTCGCTTGCTAGTGAAGGCTTCTCCTGGGCAGGGAGTGGGGACGGAAATCACGGGGCTCAGGGCCTGCTGAGCACCCCTTCACTGAGTGCAGGCCTGATACTCCTGGGAGCGGGAGGGGCCCCTCATTCGCGGCGCCGTGTCCCGTGCCACGCCGTGTCCCGTGCCACGGGGCCAGCCTCGCTGCAGCACTCAGGCCGGACGCTCGCCAGCTCCCCTTGTCCATTTTAATCAAGCGGCAGCGCAGACACAGCTCCTGACAGGAGCCTCACAACCTCCTCCGAGGCGCACCCTACCCCTTTTCTTTTTCTCACTTTATTTCTAATGGAAAAAGAAAAGAAATTTAAGTCAATGTAAATCTTCATTTAGGATCTTGAGGTTTGAGCCTCTTGTTTTCTCCTCTAAATCGTCTTTAAAGGTAACGGACGTAAAGAAGGGAAACCCCCGAGCTATAAACAAATTGATTGGGTTGGTGCGAAAAGCCACGCTCAACCGAGCAGACCCGCGGGTGATCAAGGAGACCCTGGAAAAGCTGCTGTCGTCAGGGGACACCACGGCGTAACGGGACAGCGCAGCAGGGCGGGAGCGGAGCCCCAGCCCGAGCCCACTGCCACCCGGATGGTTCCTGAGGAGGCACCTTGGGCGCTCAGTAGCTCAGAGCAGAACACTGGGCACCCCCCTCCCACCCCTCAGCAAGCGCTGCCCCTGGCTTCCTCCACAGCGGTTGTGAGCACGCGCCAGCAGCCAGCTCTGTTCTAGACGCCGGGTCTGCGCCTGAGGTGCCGCGTCTGAGCCGGACTGAGACCGCAGTGGCCAGGCCCGACGCAGGTTCCTTCGGATGAAAGCGCAGGACAAACTGACGCGGGGAAGCACACTTGTTGGAGAGGGTGGGAGGGGCTGGTGTTGACCACCCCCTGCGAGGAGGAGTCCATTCAGCTGCCTCGGGATCCCAAGAAAGCTAAGTCTGATGATAAAATTTTTGTGGTGTGGAAAAAGACAAAGTTTTCAAATAAATTTAATGAATAAAATATATACTGAATATCACATAAAAAATTAACTTACACTTCAAAGATTGTGCAGTTGACAACTCCCCCACCCCATCCTCAGGTCAAAAAAAGATAAAAAGAGAAAAGCTGTAACATTAAATTGATTTGTTTTGCCTGGAAAAATGAGATTATAAACTAGTAGATCCAAGTGTTGACCTTTAACAGTAACTGCGGTGCCGGCCACGGTCTCCCTGACGGCTGGTGGCCTTCGCCCGTCTCATGTCAGTAATACTGCTCCTCCGCCACATGGGTGCCCTTGCTGCTCATCGCCGCTGTGACCTCTGACCCACAGTGCTCAAGGACCGGTTTCACAAAGATTGTTTTTAAAAGAAGCACATCTCAAATGGTGACATAGCAAGGAACCCAAAGCTTTGAGGCCCTGATTTTGCCCTGAACCCTCCAAAGACGAAGGCAGCTCCATCATGAATGGGGCTTCCTGGCAGCTGGGACATGAGGAGATGCCCCCCCCCCCACCCACTCAGCAACTGCTGCGTCCCGGGTTGTAGCCAGTTGCTGGGAACGTCCCTAAGACAATGACAGAAGTGTGTCCTGTCCCTGCCAAAGCACAAGGATCAGAGGAGAAGCCAGCTGGCTGAGAGGAAAGAAAGATGAACTTTGTGAAGTGAGTGACTGAATTCTAAGAGAGTAGCATCACCCATGAAACCATGTTCCCTGAAATCAGCTGCAATACTAAAAACTGTAGGGCCTAAAAGTAGCAGATTTCCATTAAACCCTCTCTCCTCACGCTCAAAGTCTGAATTACAAACAGGCAAAGGCAGTCTTAGACTGGATTCTGGGGGGACCATTATTTCTTAAGAAATAATAATGTTGGCCCTCCCTGGTGGCGCAGCGGGTTAAAGCACAGCCCTGAGAATCTAAAGCCGCTTCCTCATGAGTTCAATTCCCGCCTGCCCCGGAGGTGACCACATGGCGTGGCAGACCTCTCCTGACCCGCCCGCTGCTCCCCTCAGCAGTGTACTTCGTCTGTCTGCCTGTTCTGCTCCCTGCTCTGTCTCTGGTGAAGCCTCTCGCCGCCCCTGAGCCTCTGGCCTGTACCCTAGTTCTGTATGCACAAATAAATAAATCTTAAAAAAATAATAATGTTGAGTTTTACCAACCCCACTTTCACCAAAGGTTTGGCTTCTTATTCAACTTTACAGAAAGCATGGAAAGATCTTACTAGAGCATTTCAAATCAAGAGTATACCTGTAAGGGGGGGGGGGGGGAGTTAGGGACAGCCAGAAAGACAGTAGGACTGTCACAGCAAGTGTAAACTAGCATGGAGTGAGCATGTTGCGAAAAAACTGCCACTGCTGGAACCCTCGGGCTCTACGACACTGGCGTCCAGCTACACCACTCTTGAAGGCGTCTTGAAGGCCACTCAGAAACCACAAATCAGACAGGCTGTTAAAACTGCTATCAGGACCGAAAAATAAAAAAATCAAAGCACAGCTGAGGTATTTTACTTGGAACCTGACTAGATATTTGAAAATGTTTATATGACGCCCTAAGAAATTCACAGAGTAGGGCTCCGCTTGGTGAAATACAAGTTTAAATATATTGTTGCATGCTTGTGAAGGTAGCCTGGTTCTTTGCTGTTTGGGGGAAATCTCATCAAAAGAGCTGTGGGCACCACAGGTGAGGCCCTGGGCCGGGCGTGGGGGTGGCACTGGCTGGAAGCTGGCCCCACCTGGTCCTCTGACCCCACACAGCTCTGGCGCCGAGGGTGTTGGCTGCTTCCTACACAGAGCCAGACACCCCTCAGCGAGCTACCTGGCACGGCGTGACGGTTCAGCAGCAGTTAGGCTTGTGAAGCAGAATTAAGGGCAGGCTTTTGTGGGGCCTGTTTGCATGGAGGCTGGTGTTGCCAGATTCCAGAGGCCGGGTCTGGGAAGGGGCTTCTTGGGGAACTCGTGTGCCTACCTTTCAAGGTGTACATGGCCCAGGAAAAAGAACTTGGACCACTATTCCCACCAAATTACAGATGTTTTAGCTAAGCCCCTCCCTTGTTTGTGTTCACTGCTAATCTGGAAGAAGGCTACACAATTTTGAATGTGGACACACTCCTAGAACTTGGAGTTAGCTGATTCAATTATATAGTTCATGGCTATGACCCACAATTTACATTTTTCATTTTAGTTGAATTTAGCTGCTCCGTTTCCAGGATTCTACATAATAAGTATTACCAAAAGCACCATGCAAGGCTGCCAGCTTTTTTCGGCAGATTTTAGACAAATGCACTTTCAGATTATTTGTGAACAAAGCTGACCCTACCTTGTGACCATGTAAGTAAAATCATCACCAAGTTGCTTCTTTTAAAATACCTGCAGGGCAAAAACCGCTCCTGTTATGGAAGGTAAGCTGTTTGTACACTTTGCCCAGTGAAAAGCCACAGGCGGGCTGAAAAGCAGAGATGCCTGCAGTTGCAGCTCCAAGAAATCTCCATCAGGCCAAAGAGCTTCCCACTGCCTGGTCAGGTTCTGAAATGACATGTAATGGGAAGCTCCCCACAAGATGCCTGGAATTCCTGTCGACTTCATGCTGACAGGCTTGTTACTCTTGTGGGTGACAGTAAGTTAGCGTTACGCATAAGAAAGGAAAAAAAATTCACAGTGACCCTTTGGGACAGGAAGGGTCAGTTAGCAAAAGCAGCATCCGCTTGATGCAAGAGCCAAAGAACAGAGGGCTCCCCAGCCTGGCCTCTGACCTTTACCCCACAGAACTTGCCCCCAACTCTTTTCACTCAAGCCCTGCCAGGATCATCTGTGCCCCAAAGAAGTAATGGCCTAGTAACTGCCTGAATGGAGAGGGTATCCAGAGGCAAAATTATCCTAAAAACAATTCTTAAGTCTTTCAAGAGCGCTTTCTAAGGCTTGAGGCTTATGATGGTCACTCAGAAGGGGGGGGGGGGGGGAGTCAACTCCTCAGCGACATGACTCAAGAATGGAGTTAAACTGGCCTGACGGTGCTCGGTTCTGAGCTGTTACTTGTTAGGATATTAGTGCTGTGTGATTTACACTCTGCCAGTGGAGGCGAGAAGGGGCCCAGACTATCTTCCTAATGACTCCGGGCGGGTGGGGCCTCAGCTACCAGCAGACCTTGTTTCCAGGAAGAGTAGAAGGCAAAGCTGGCCCCGACTCAGGCCAAGTCACAAATTACAGCAGCCCGGTCAGCGACTCGGCGAAGCACGTGCACTAACAGCCGTCCTACCAGAGAGGGTTTCATGAAATGGCCAGAGGACAGCCACCGCAGGACCGTGGGGCTGGTGGTCAGCAATTAACCTGAACTGGCCTGGAGTGAGAATCAGCGCCAACGCTGCTCACGGCAGCTTCACACCACCGCACCCCCACCCTCGGGGCAGCACACCCCCAAAGCAAGCCGGGCACACTGCCCAGATTCAGCGGCAGCCCCTCCACAACCCCAGACCTCTGTCTCAGGGGGCCTGGCGATCCGCTGTCAAGCTGGCCTGGGGACATCGGGCAGCTGCCAACCCGCAGTATTAACTTCTCCCATCACGTCCCAAGGGGACGCTTCCCCGACGCCACCAGGCCTCGTGATGGTTTCTGGGGCTGCAGAGCACCACATCTGACCTAAATAAGCGCCATGTGTAAGGGTCGGGCCTGCAGGCCCCCTGAACTGAGGGCTCCCTTCCTGCACGTGATGGAGACCTCAGTTCCTACCCGGCGCATCACAGTATTTTCTGAAGAGTCCTAAGGAAAGTGGGGAGCGCCTCGTGATTGTCTGAATGCGGGGAAGAGCGCACCACTGCTGAGTTCACATGCCTACTTTCCACGCCACCGTCCCATGTCAGAGCAGGGAAATTGTTCATTTACCCCATGAAGTTGTATTTTAGACTAAATTCAACCAATACTTTAACATCTTAAAGACATTCACTTGGCCACCTCCAAAACTCACTATCAAATATCCCTCGGAAGTGCAAACTCAGTCTTAGGAATCGAGGTCGATGCTGTGGCATTCCAGGAGGCCCTGACGCGCCCTCCTGCCCTGGCCATTGAGGGTGGAGACACAGCAGTGTCCCCCTGGGGACAGAGCCAGAAAGGGTTAGGTCCACCGTTGTCCCACAAGTATGGACTTGTCCCCTGGCAGCTTCTGCATGCGTATTTGCAGGCGGGCCGGATAGCTCCGCATCGTCCCCCAGCACATCACAAGTGGTGTTTGTACGGGGCTCGCCTGTTACTTTATGGCTGGAATATTCTGCCTCGTCACCAGGAGCTGTTTTCCCACCAAGGAGCCCCGTGTGTGGCAGTCACCTGCTGTACAGCCCCTTCCTGTCCGCCCAGACCAGTGCCCCCAGCCCTCAGGGTCCGTCTTCTCCTCCCAGATCTCTGCCACTCTTTGCTGGCGTATTTCCCCCTGCCCTGAGCCTCTTCGCCCAGTCCACCTGCAATGTCATTCAGCCACCAGGGTTTGCTGATTCTCTATAATGTATTTCCAGGTCAGTTTTCTGATTTCATACTGAAAAACCCTGGACTTGAGGCTCTAAGGAGGCAGCTGTGATGGATTCAGAAACATGAGCCACTTCCACTTCCTAACAGGGCATTAGGGAGATGATCCATTGATTGTCCCTCATGTGAGTTCGCTCCCAGCACCCCACCCCGGGGTGAAACTTCCCTGCCTCTCACCCCAAACACTGGTCATCTCGGTCTTCTTTAAAGTCAGTCTACCGCAGCACCTATTGCAAAATGCACCAAGAATTTTCCTCCAAATCAACCTCTTTCCCTGGGTACCTTTCACAGAGGACTGTGATGCTCTGATGCTCTGTAATAAAGCAACATGGACTCAGGGAGACTCAACACCATCACCGGACAATGGAGAGAAGTGCAAATCAAACCGAAAAGCTAGAGAATAACACCTTTTCCAGATGTGACTTCAGCATTTTACATTCATGCATGGTTTACGTAAATACATGTTTAAGTCAGAACTGGAAGACACATACTTGTGCAAACAATGCTGGAAGGTAAGTTACAACCTTCCATCTCTCTGCCCCCTTTCTCGTTCTCTTTACCTGAAGCCGTCTGCTTAGCTCAGAGAGACTCATGGGTGGCGCCGACCCAGGTGGAGAAGCCAGGCTGTTGGGCCACACCCATGCTACCTGCTGCAAGGCAGCTGAGCAAACCAGTTTTTAAGAACTGGTGACTGTGGAATCAGAAATGGAGACGGCATCTTTGGCTTCCTGCACAACTCGGAGGCGCCGTAAAGCTGGCCCCTGAGGGTCACACCGCCCAGGCCGCGTCTCCTGGGGTCTCCACTCCACCCTGGCTGTTTCCATGAGGGTGTTCCAAGACGCCTGGGACACAAAGGGTCAGCCTCTGCTCTCAGGGTCTCAGGTGAGATCCTTTCCTCCACGCCCCACCTGTGCTGGGGACACAGCTGAAGCCCCCTAGTCAGCACTCAGGCACAGCCAACCTGCGATGCGCCGGCCCTGCGGGATGGCCACCCAGTGGACAGCTGGCTGGGTGTTGAACTGAGGACACAGCCCTCGGTGTGACTGTACCTCTCGGAGCCGGCTGAAAAGCTGCAGAGGGGCTAACACATCACATGAGGCCTTCTACTGAACCCCATTACTCAGAAGGCGGGGTTTCGGCGCAGACCGTCACCAGCAGGTGCTGGGCTGTGCAGGGTCCACGCCCTGTGGCCGTCTGCACCTTCCTGGCTCCCAGGCTGACACCTCCTGGTTTCTCTACACAGTGTAACATATCAGACAAGGGAAACACATAGAAAGGAACTGCCGGTGTTTTTACAAGTTGCATTTAGTTTGCTTTTATCCTGTTCCTCCCACACTCCATATTACCCCATAGAAAACCCACTATGAAACAGCTTCACCAATTAATCTGTTTCCCAAAGAGCATCTCAAAAAATAATGATGGTTGTCTTCTTACACAAGTTCTATGATACCAGGCTGTATTGATCTGCTCAAACTAAAAAAAAAAAAAACTGCATAGGTCTATTTCATTTGGGGGCAAGTCTTACTAAAATAAGGCCATTTGTAGTGTTTCAGTAGTGATACACTGATTGAAGAAAGCTCTTAAGCAACCAGAAACTCTCCCTGCGTTCCAGATTCTGGCGGCTCTAGGTGACTCACAGGCGGCAGCTGGGAGCGGTGGACTTGCCTGCACTTAAGGCCACGCAGAACCAAGTCTCAGGGAGGGAATCCAAAGGAGCACACAGCTGGGCTCCACTCGCCTTCACGCTCCCCTCCGTGCCAGGGGACCCAAGCTGCAGAAGGCAGCAGGGGCAGATGCATGTCCTTCCTGTGCTACTGAAGAGCCAGCCTCGGGGGGCACTTCAGTAAGCGCTGAACCCCAGTACTCGCATGGCGTGAGCTAGGCTGCGAGATGAGTGACTCACATGGGGGAGGAACAACCCAAAAACAGGAGGGAGGAAAACTGAGCAAAGAACACCTGCAAAGGAGCAACCAGCTTACGAGACTTACATTCTACACAACTTAAGGTGGAAAGACCCGGCCAGAGAAGAGAGAGGGGGTAGGCAGAAAAGCCCCTCCCCACAAATCAAGTATTTTCAGGAAATATCAAAGTAGAAATTTTTGTAAGCAGCTTTGCATTTAACATTCAGTCAAGATACTAAACCCTTAAAAAACAGGACCCGCTATTCAAAAACAAGCATCTAGCAGCAGTCCTCCAGGTCCCCCAGGATCTTGCAGCACAGAATGGAGTGTTCCTGGGCCAGGGCGGCCAGCTCCTTCAGGAACTCCGGGAAGAGGGCAGCGGCCAGCATGGTGTTGCGCACGGGCAGGGGCAGGCTGGGGGGCGCCCCCACCACCTTGGCTCTGTTTGTCAGGAAGGGCTGGAGCACTCTTGGGGGACCGTCCAAAAGGTTCTTGCTGCTTCCAGTCCTGGACGCCTCCTGAATGGCATCTGGAACCAGAAAGGAGACCGTCACGTGACCCGCCAGGGCCCCTCACACCCCACCTCTTGGGTGAGGTGCTGCTGGCGATGCCATCATCGGGCAGGGCTCAGGCCCCTGTGATGGCCTCAGGCACAGCCGGAGCACACAGAGCTGCCACAGATGCCTCCGGCATGGGAGCAGGTCGCACCTGAAAGCCTGCGGAAGGCTGTGTGTGCAGAAACTGTGGTGAAAGTCTAGGGTTATCGAGATGCTTCCAGGGCCGGGCCAGGACAGGACGGGAAGGACACGATGGAGGAGGCAGCTCTGTCACTCAGTTACTGAGGGGCGTGCCCACCGCCTCAGCCTCCAGAGTTGGGGTGCACGCTGTGCAGCGCCACAGGGAGGCTGGGGTAACCAGTCACTCCACACTCCCTGCAACTCCTGCTCCAGCCTCTGGGGGTCCCTGGACATCCTCCCAAATCTCCTATTCAGACATCCCACCCCCTGTGGGAAACTGAATGGAAGAGACTTTCCAAGGCTGGAGAGAACCAGTGCCAGATGCTGCCTTCCAAAATTCAAGGAACGATTCCGGGGTTCAGTGTCAGCTCCACGGACATCTGTCTATGAGCCCAAACTTTGTAACAAAGTCAAGAGATTTGCATTTTCATAGCAAATCAGTTTTATTAATTTAAAGGTTTGACTTCCCTGACTATTCAAGCCCTGGATATCGCTAACCTTCATACATTTATAGGAATTATGTATGCCTTCTTCTATCCTCTACTCAAACCATCTCATTACTCCTTATAAATCATCATATTCAAGCCCTTCGTTATTTTGGCTGCTATTTAGAATTCAATCCCATTTTTCAACGCTCTCCTTAGAGTGTTGCTTAACTACAGCACTAAAAATTCTTGACATTTATAGTACTTTCCACATCTCACTACTATAGTCTTTAGTGTTAAAAAAAAAAATCCTCCACTTTACTGCTTTAAATATCCTAGATGAAAGCTTATCACAGCTCGTGCCATGAAGAAGTGGAGAAGTTGGGACTCTCAACTGCTACCACCTTTCAGAGGAAGCTCACTCATGTGATGACAGGCTGTGGACTGAAGCTCCCATCACGGAGCCGCGCCAGCTTAGAGTCCCCCTCGCACCCCACCGAACTCTCCAGCCCTGCAGCTCATGATGGAAGCTGGTCTGGATGCCAGTGGGGACCAGGCATAAATCCCAGCCCAAGCACCGCCTGGTCCCACTGCTCCCACCCTGGGGTGCCCGGGCCCCATCTCTGCCCACCGGGCCTAAGGGGCACCAGGGTGCGAGCACAGACTCGGCCCCTCACCGGCTGGTGAGGTGGGACCCGTCACTGCGCCTCTCTGGACTCTCGTGTCCCGCCTGTCAAAAGCCCCGAGAGCACCCATGAGAGTCACATGCATCCATAGGTGCAAGGCACAGCACAGGCCGCCCGGTGAGCGGGGGGGTGGGGGTTGGGGGGGGCAAGCCAGCCTTGTCGATGCAGCGTTCCGCAGGCTGCACAGAGCACTTCCTTCTTCCTGCCGCTAGAAGTAACCCTGTCTCGCCTTTCACCCCACTCTAATTACCAACTAAAGCTTCTCTGCCCTTTAGCCTTGCCTTGCTAGTTATGCTTTTCACTCCTACTAGCTTTGAGACTTGGAGCGCTCGGCCCTCCAACACTCCCTCAGTCTCAGAAACTAATCAACATTTGCCGAACGAAATGGGGAGGGAGGAACCGGCCCAGCCAGGCCTTGCCTACACCTGCCTGTCTGGAGCCAGTTCAGCTCCTCCTCTCCATCTTTCTCTTTCAAATTCACTTTTTCCTCACCCCACCCCTCAAAGGGCTTTTATGCCTCATTTATCTAGCAGTCCAGGAGTTGCTGAGCCTCATTTACCCAGCTGGAATCCAACAATTAAAGCTGTTTCACTAAGAAAGGCAGGACCAGACCCAGGGAGGGAGGAGGCCTGCCCCACCCTTCAGTGTCTGCTGCAGAGGGGAGCATGTCCGGTCACAAAGCACCAATCTGCTGCACACGCAGAGTGAGGCAGCCAAGTGATGGTCCTCACCTGGAGGCCAGCTTACCATGCCTCAGTTTCCTTTCCTGAAAGTTTCCTCCCTTCTAGGGCTAGAGCAGTTAAAAGACTGAATGTAAAATAAAGAAACACAACCTCTGGTTTAAAAAGCAGTGGAGGGGGAAAGCAAGGAGCCTGTCAAGTGGTGGAGCCTCAGTCGAACAGCCTCCAGGATCTGAAGAGGTGGCTGACTAGAAGCTCCCGCCTCGGCACAGCGACCACCCAGCACCTGTTTCTGTCAGAAGCCTTAGTGGGGAGACCCCGTTTTCAGCCAGGCTGCCAGGAGTCCAGGAAGTGTAGTGCCTGCGCCATGAGCAGGGGCTCAGGAGCCAGTGTTAGGGGCTGTAAAAGGGGAGCAAGCGCCAGACGGCAGACACTGCGCAGGAGCGTGCAGGAGTGGCCCTCGAAAGATGCGGGGAAGGTTTTCAAGATGGGTGCTGGGAAGACTTCAGAAGTGAGCAGAGAGGCCCACAGCCCACTCACTCACCACCTTGCCAGACGGAGGCAGAGTGAGCAAAATGAATGGCACACAGACACGGGAGGCTATTTGGCCAAGCGCCCAAGTTCTCGGGGAAAGCAATTCTTCTTCTCGGGCTACCACATTGCACACGTGGCTTCTCAGCGCTGTGAGGGGCACGCACCCCACTCACTCTGTGAGTTTAGAGCTGTCTTACGTGTAGGGAGGGTGTCATTTTGCTACCCAGGGAGACGTCAGAACGGCCCCCTGAAACACTCCCTAAGGGAGTGAGACATGTCCTGCAAGTCAGCGTCCCTGCAGGTCACAGATGTCTGAAAGCCTCAACCACAGCTGGGTACCTAGACAACCACACGCAGTGGGAACCAGGTCCCCTGGGCTCACACCTGGCAGCCAGGACAGAGCACAAGGCCGGAGGGGCCCCAGCACTCCACTCCACCCCCCCACCTGTGGTTAAGAGGCCCCTCACCAAGGAGGGCCTCGGATGTGGGCCGGGGAATGTACCTGCCCCCATGGGCTCTGGAGCTCTGTGATCCTGGCTGACTCAGGCCTCTAGTTCCTCATGTGAAAATGAAGTTGCCTTCTGTGTAACTTCATAAAACCTGGCTGGGAAAGCACTTTGCAAACTATGAAATATAAACAAAGATAGATCCACGGTGCCACGTTGGGAGACTGAAGTCACCTCTGGAGGGCTGCAGACACGGCCCTGCTCTGCGCAACAGGGACACTTGCTTGGTTCCCAACTTCTCCAGTCGGTGACCTGCTCTGGCCAATGGGTGCGCAGAACTGGCCTCCCAAGCTAGAGCCTCAATAGATTTTGGATGTTCCTGCTCTCACACCTGCCCAGCCTGCAGCTGTGATGCTGACAGGCAGGGCTGAGAGATGCAGACCCCTACTGCCCCACTGATATGAGGGAGGTAGCCCAGGCATCAACCTCTGGCTGATGGCAACTCACTGGTGAGTCCAGCCAAGACCAGTCGCCCAGCCCCCAGCTCAGCCAGCGCCAGGCGAGCGCTCCTAGATGGCTTCCAGCGAAGACGGGGTTTGCGCTGGCTGGTCCTGCGAACTGGCGCACCCTCCCTCGCGGCACGCTCCTGTCAGGAGGAACTGGCCACTGCCCGTGTCCTCGTGGAGGAGGCCCTGTGGACCCACCGTCCACCTTCTTCCACAAATGGCTTGGATGGCACTTCCCAAGGGCCAGTGCTCGCACCTAGCCCTCATCTGCCAGCAAAGCAGCACCTTTTCCCAAACGCTGCCTTGCAGTGGCTGAAGGTTTTTCACACCCACAGTCCTAAGGCCAGAAAGGATTGAGAGATGAAAAACAAACCCTTCAGCCCTCTTGGGTGGCGCAGTGGGTTAAAGCACAGCACTGAGAAGCTAAAGCCGCTTCCGCATGAGTTCGATTCCCGCCTGCCCCGGAGGTGACCACATGGCGCAGCAGACCTCTCCTGACCCGCCCGCTGCTCCCCTCAGCAGTGTACTTTGTAGATCTGCCTGTTCTGTTCCCCATTCTGTCTCTGGTGAAGCCTCTTGCCGCCCCTGAGCCTGTACCCCAGTTCTGTACGCACAAATAAATAAATCTTTAAAAAAGAAAGAAAAAGTAAAAGAACCCTTCATTTCAGAGTTAGGGAACGTGAGGCCCAGTGAGGCCTCGTGACCAAGATCAAGTCGCCATACAGAGGCAAGGGCAGGCGTTGGTGGCTCTGGGGTCTTCGCAGCTTCCTTTAAAGACTTAAAGGTTGCCCTCAGTCACATTTCTGCCTCTGGCTGTCAGCCCTGTCTCTGATCACAGACCTGTATGTATTAGCTGAAGACTCAGAGCCCCGCCTGCACTGCTCACCTGTCAGAAAGAAGCCTCACTGTCTACGAGATGAGGGAAAGCCAGAGTGACAAGGCCTTGCCTTGCCTAGCTGGCACCCACCAAAGACAAAGTCTCAGCTCAGAAGACGGCTGGCCCTCAGGTGTGCCCCACCTGAGCTTAAAGCAGGCAAAGCAGGCCCGTCCAGGCTCCTGCTCGGCAACTCCGCGCCCCACACCGGCTGCCGCCAGGCCCCCAGTCTAATACCTCCAGAGCGGATAAAAAGGCGACCTCAGGAAGCTAGAGCTAAGCAGAACACTTACTTCTCACAGTCTGAATAATTTTTCCCTCTAAAGTACTAAAACATACTTATCACTGGTCTGAGAGTCTGAAAACACAATAAAGAGAACGGACGCTTTCCTCAGGGGACAGCGTCCTGAAGACTGGCCAGGGTGTGCCCACAAAGCTCCTGTGCCCCATGGGCCAGTTCCCAGGAAGGCCTGGCACGGCCTTACCTCGCTCCTCCCTGAGCGGCTCTCAGTGAGGAAGCAAGTGCCCCACGCCCTCCGGGCTGGACCAGCAGGTGCGAGCAGGGCAGGCTTTCTTTCGGTGTAAGGACACTGAAGAAGGCCGGGCCCTCTCTGCGGGGTCAAAATGAAACTAGAGTTCGATGGCTTTAGGGCCCAGGAGCCAACGCAGCATCTGTGAAGCCAAACAAGGAGGCTGAGGAAATGCAGGAGTAGCCAAGCAGACACGGGGGACCTGGCTGACCTTTGGTGGGTGACTCAGGGGTCATGTCAGACATGTCCACGCGAAAGAGCAGGTACTGCTGGGCTTGTATGAGGAGTCCCGGGAAGTCTCTCTCCACAGACGCAAACTGTTCTATCTTGTTTTTCACAGACGCAAGGACCTGTCAAAAACCACAGTAATGAAGTTCGTGCTGCACAACAGCGTCCCACCCTCGGTTTTCAACACATCTCTCAGGTGCAGCCCTCGTTGCAGGAATTTCTATGGTAGGAGGCATGTGCTTGTTTTCAACTGCCGGGGCGTTCCTGGTAGGGCACCCTGAGAACATCAAGCTAAATGAAGTTTGCATTTTTTCTAGAATAATCTAAGCAACCAGCACCATAGGATAGGGCAGGGAAGCAAACGAATTAGAACAGAGGACTTGGTTAAAAACAACAAAATAGCAAGGGGAAGGAGAAAAGGAGCCCTGCTCTTTAGCGCCCGCAAAGCCAACAGGGGTGGCCGTGGGCTCGCGCACCCACCTGGTAGAGTGAGCGGACGCTCGGCTGGAAGACCATGTTGGTGTTGAGCAGGAAGGAGCGCAGGAGCGGCTGGGGGTAGCTGGCTAGCTGGGTGATGATGCCGATGAGCAGCAAGTTCACGTGCAGAGAGTTCTCCAGCATGTTCTCCAGCTTGGACAGGACCACGCTGATGAAGGGGCCTGCAGGAGGAACACAAGGCTTCAGGCTGGCTGGGCACAAGAGGGGCGCGAGAGCCCGACTTCCTTGACGAAGGCGCCCGGAAGCCACAGCCCCCAAGCCTGGACAGGCCTGCCAGTGGCAGGGCGCACAGGGACGTGGCCCCAAGACCAGAGCAGAACATGCGCAGGTGCTGCAACGAGCAGAAAATGTGCACGGAGCTAACACTTGGCCTCCATGAGCAGTTTTAATACTGTGCAGATGAGCCCAGACCTTGAAAAGAACAATCAGAGGACAGATTAATTTTTTAAATAAAAATATACTTTTCCGGGCCCTCCCTGGTGGCGCAGGGGGTTGAAGCGCCGCACTATGAAGCTCTCCAAAGCCACTGCAGCAGGAGTTCGATCCCTGCCTGCCCCGGACCTGACCCACAGGGCGCGGCAGACCTCTCCTGACCCGCCTGTTGTGCTCCTCACTCTGTCTCTGGTGAAGCCTCTCACTGCCTCTGCACCTCTGACCTGTACCCCAATTCTGTATGAATAATTAATTTAAAAAATAAGATAGACTTTTCCATATTGCCATACTTCTTGGGGTTGCTGAGGCTGAAAAGCATGACACCTGTCATCTCCCCAAACAGGGTTTTGTGCAAATATTTGAAGCCACAAAAACTTTATGTAGACATCCAGGACTATCAAATAAATACATACAAACCATGTTCATCAAATAACCACAGTATGAAAAAGGACTGTTTACCCCCAAGAAACAAATGGCAAAGATTCTGTCTTGCCAAATGGCACAACAAAAATGGAAGAACCAGAAGAAGACAGAGAAAGGGTGGGATGGGGCTGGCAACTGGGCGGCTACACCTCAATTTTCAGATGAGAGAAAGAGAAAAAAAGGAACCCTGGTTTGGGGGCTACAGCTTGGTGCACCGTGTTCCTCCAAAAGGAAAAGCGAGATGAGGACATGAGCAATGCATCCAAAACTTAGTCTAAAGAGGTTTGACTAATTTGGGTCACTAGAAGGTTATTATCTTTATGCCTGAGTTCATTAAAGTGGAGGGAAAGCAAGGCTATTGGCATGAATTTACTCGAAGATGTTTTCCATTTTTACAATAAAAGCAAAACCGATGAGAAGTGTGTATTTCCCCCAGTGGGGCTACTGGGTGTCCCTAACGTCCCTGCAACAGAGAAGTACCTGGCTCAGATGAGTAAACACGGCTCACAAGATGTCAGCACTCCTAATGAGTTTGACAAAGACATACTTCATCACAAGATGCCTCATTGAGAAGCTACGGTGGCGTGAGAGTGCGAAGCCCTTGCAAGAGAACAAGCTGTTGGTGAGAAATGGGAATAGGCCTAAACCTTTTACCCACAGGCAAGTAATGGGGTGATGGCAGAGTTCCTGTCCCTGGGAACACTGAAGTCCCCAGGGAACACATCCTAGGGGTCTCTGGGCACAGAGAAGGCTGCATCCCTCATGCTCCGCCTGCGGCTCCCTTTCCAGGAGCCTGGAGGTCAGGGGCATCTTCAAGTGCAGAGCTGTGGAGAGTCCTCACTTACAAAACACAGCTGAAGAGCTGGCCAAGGACATTCAGAAACATGATCGAAGCCCCACTTGGAAAGCAGCCTCATGGCAGGAATATCACAGGTCACTCTAAGGCATCACAACACAATCCTGGCTTTCCGGGTAGATGGAGAAGGCCGTGATCCCAGGCACAGGGCTTCCAGCCCTCTCACCTGCTGGCCCTGGCTTGCACCTGCTTCCTCCCAGTGCAGGTCAATCAGTTCACATGTGGGAGGGTAGAGTGTCCTGTGAAACATGTGTCCTTAGCGTGAACCAACAACCGCCTTCGTTGACTGATCTGGACTTGGCTTCATCCACCACCTGGTAACCATGGAAGTTACTGACCACGCAGAGGCCAGGATGGCACTGGCAATCTACTGCTACAAAGGAGGGGGAAACCGCATGAACACCACGTCCTGCAGGGAGTAAGTATCATCATCTCACTTGAGTAGCAAATATTAGATTGAGGCCAGTAGACTGTCATTATAATCCACTACTGACTTTCATTACAACTTGTTAGGCATGGAGAAAAATAAAAAATATAGATCAAGCCTTTTTGAATTCTTGTTTATTCTTGATGCCTAGCACTACAGAAAAAAAAAAAGGCCTGTTTATTGGCAAAATACAGTTGCTAGGGAAACTGGTAAACAGCAGAAAACTCAGCTGCAGTCAGAAAGCCACAGGTACGCGTAGGGTTGCAGGAGCATTGTCCCCTTCTTCTTCTAGGAAGATGAATTCCCCACACATAAAATACTTAATTTCAGCACAACCAAGACTATCTCCATGGCCTCCCTGTCATGTCCCTCTGCTCAAGGCCCCTCCTCCAGCCTGGGTCTCCGCTTGCTTGCCTCCTGCTCTGGGACCCCAGCTTCAACTCAGCCACTTTCCCCTTAGAGATACTCCTGAGGGGAGACCTTCACCTCCCCTGCCCTCCCCTCCTCTGCCAGCACGCCCGAGGTCAGACTCATCATCACTCGTCAGAAATCCAGTCAGTTTTTCTATTTTAATAGAGAATAAAATGATTTGAACTCCTCCCCACCCCCACCCCACCCCCAAGCAGTGCAGAACTATCTCCTGTAGGAGGATGAGACACAGACCTGTGCTCTGGCGGCAGGCAGGCCCTCTTGGCAGATGCGAGAGTATGCTTCCAGAAATGTTTTGTGTGTATAATAAAATATAATGGAATTGTTATCAAAAACACTCGTTAATCACTTCCAATGTGTCAAGAAAGGTTCTAAGCACATTTCCACCCATGCATCGACGTACTTAAACTCTCAGAACCACCCCATGAAACGAGCTTATTCTTCACGCCCAGTTAAAGAGGAGGCAGAATTGGGGCAACAGGCAGTCGATGAGAGCCCCACTTTAGCACAGGCCATCTGGCCCCAAGGCCTATGCTCTTACCCAACACATGTCCTGCTTTCCAGGTCGGTGTGTGTACGTGAGAGAGTCCAGTTAATAATAGGCAGTCATGTGTCCCCAGACTTCGGGGCTAAGTTCTGAGAAAAGCAGCCTGATCTGCCTGTGTGAGTTCGCCCCGCACAGTCCCAGCCGGCAGAGGCCCCGCACAGGGAGGCCCGCAGCAGGCGGCACGCATGCGTTTGTCCGTGACTGAAGGTTCGTCAGGCCGAGCCTGACTGTGCTGAGACGGCCCCAACGGGTCATCTCGGGGATGAAGGCTCATGCCGTCACGTGGGTGTCGTACTGGTGAAACAGTCTCCTGCTAGTGGACACTGGGCTTGTAGTCTATCAAAAGCACGCCCCAACGAACATCTTTGCATACATTTCTTGGAGTGAGTCCAGCTATGAAAACACCCCAGAGACAGACGCACTGACTCCTGCCTCAGGCAGACTGCCGTGGGCTGGCCACTGCTGTCCTGACCCCTCCGAGTCCCCAGGCCCCGCCCCTGCCTCACAACTAGGAAGAGCAAGATCATCTAATCTTTTTACTTGGTGATTGACTGATTGGATTTTAATTAAAACCCATTCACACGGAAATGTTATCACAACTACAACCTCAACTCTTTTCATTGTGGCATTAAAAGTTTTCTCCCTCTTCAAGGAAATGTTTGGGCATCAACAAGTCGATGAAAAGAGCAGTGGAGGAGGGCAGGCCAGCTCCTGGAAACCACACTAAGTCTCCCTGGCTGGATGGGAAGCAAAAGCGATGTGTTTGCGCCAGGTGACCCAAGCAGTGGGGAGCGTGGTCTTCTCGCCCGGCTGCTCCAGGCTTGCTAGGGAAGAACAGGCCCAGGGGTGCCGGGAACGCCCCGTGATCTTTAATAACGCACTGCATCTCCGCCCTCAGTGTCTCATCACCCTCAGAGGGACCAAGGGCAGGTCAGGAAGGCCAAGGTGGCCCCGGAGTGCCAGAGCCAGGATTACCCCACAGGCCTGACTCCGGGCCACCGTCTGGCCCTCTGCAGTACCAGCTTCTTGCACCTGAACATCTGGCAGGGGTCCCCGCCTTCCCTGAGCTGAGCCCTCTGTGCCAGACCCTTCTGTGCCAGAATTTGCAGACTGAGACTGCAGACGGGTGATATTTAACGGTGCTTTCTCTCACGAGTCTCACCTGACGTGCTGCCGAGCACACACTTTGCCGCCACACGCTCTCTACCTGGTCTGGGGGCACCGCTGGACACACCCATTCTTTCGTGGAGCGGGATGTGCATGTGTCTCCTCCATGGGTGTGTGGGTGAGGATTCTACGGTGATCTGAAACGAGCTCCCCGGCAAAGGCACAACTTGCCCCAAGAGCCTCTGAGTGGGAGCACAACTCCATTTACTCAGCGAGTATCCTGAGCTCGAGCCAGGGCCAGGGGCCAGGAGAGGGCAGAGACAAGTCAACAACGCCTGTGCCCTCGGAGAGCATGCACTCGGGGTGGGAGGGAGGCTAAACTGTTCTCAAAATGCTTTTTTAAAAAACGCTAAGGAGAAAATTCAGACTAAAGGAACTGCGGCTTTCAAATTAAGTGGCTTTCAAATTAAATGAGATGAGACTCAGTCCGTCCTGTTATTTTCTCAAGGACATACCAAGTTACTAAACAGTAAAATCTAACTTTAACCTGCTGGCGTTAAACTTTCCCTTTAGGAAAGTTAATGCCGCTAGGAAAGTTAATGCCGCTAGGAAACGCGGCGGCTCCTCACCGTCACCTACCTTACTTCCTTTTGCAAAAGGTACAAGTACTTTCACAAGCAGAAATCACAAGCAATTTACGGTGGTCACCTGTGAAGGGGGTGCTCTGAGTCCGCGCCGGCTGGTGACTGGCAAAGGCAGTCTCGTCTCTCACCCCAAAGGGCGACGGCACGGTCTCCGCAGCAGGAGTTTCCACTAGGAAAGAGTCAAAGTCATCCTCGTCCTCCTCTAACTCCTTCTTCCCTTCCTCCTCCATCGCCTCCTCGTCTCCTCTGCTCTCTTCTACCTCCCCCTCTGCCTCTTTTACGAAAAGCAAGGGGTCAGGGGAGGAGAAGTTCTGTTCTGTCAAGCCCTCCGTGCCAGAATCCAGTTCCCTAATGATCTGGTCATACTGGGCCATGAAATCTTCACCGTCTGGGTCAGGGACCCCTGGGTCTGGGCTGTGCCCTGCGTCGGAGAGGAGGGCTGTCAACTCTGAGCTCGACTCTGGGGGTACTTCAGGCCTGTCCTCTTGTTTCGGTCCCTTGGCCACCTCTTGAAACAGGTCAGACATGCCCTGACCAGCTGCTGCCTCTAGATCCGCTTCTGGCTGAGGGCTGGGCAGGGGACCGTTGTTCGTCGGGGGACTGGCAAGCTCAGTCAGGGCTGGGGAAGGGGGCCTGGGGGCTCCCCCTGGTGGATTCCCAGTGTCCTCAGCTGGGGAGGGGGGCCTGGGGGCTCCCCTTGGTGGGTTCCCAGTGTCCTCAGCTGGGGAGGGGGGCCTGGGGGCTCCCCTTGGTGGGTTCCCAGTGTCCTCAGCTGGGGAGGGGGGCCTGGGGGCTCCCCTTGGTGGGTTCCCAGTGTCCTCAGCTGGGGAGGGGGGCCTGGGAGCTCCCCCTGGTGGGTTCCCAGGGTCCTCTGCGTCCTTCTCGGCACACAACCTGTACACCATCACGTCATCCTGAAAGTCAGACTCTTCGATGTACGAGCCTTTGAAGAGCAGGATTGCATTTTTCTTCATCTCCTGGATGTGTTTTGGGGGTTCGATGGGCGCGGGCGGGCCCGAGCGCTCCAGATCATCGTCAGCCCCCGGGGAGCCCACATCCGCCTCCGAGGAGATGCCCGTGTCGTAGCTGTCGTCCCACTCCAGCTCCGTCTGGCTCTTCTCCTTCCTGGG
The DNA here is from genome assembly GCF_000260355.1 of Condylura cristata. Lineage (NCBI taxonomy): Eukaryota > Metazoa > Chordata > Mammalia > Eulipotyphla > Talpidae > Condylura > Condylura cristata. The sequence goes on along the minus strand of NW_004567119.1, from coordinate 11,094,836 downwards.
AGCGGGCTGAGGCCCTGTCTTCCTGGGGAGCTGCTGCGGGAGCCTGAACACAGGGTGAGGGGTGGGGGGCACGCTCTCCTCTGCCAGGCTCCGGAGAAGCGACTCGGGGTCGGGGGCTTCTCCGTCATACAGGGCGGACCAGACGCGACAGTCCCGCATGCAGTGCAGGATGCTGGTGTGCGCCTCCCAGAGGTACTGCAGGTAGCTGATGTCCAGCGCCTTCCCGTACTCCACGATGCAGGCCGACGGGGAGAAGGCCTCAGGGAGCTGCTCCTGCACCGGCCCTGCCACGGGAGAGACACATCAGCGGAAGGCAGGCCACGACCAGTGGGGGGGGGTTGGGGGGGGCAGCTACAGGCCACGGGCTAGTGGGGGGGGCAGCTACTTACGTTCTAATTAAATGATTTTAAAATATGTTTTTAAAAAATATTTTACAAAATTTTCATCATTTATTCATGATATGTTGTGAGTCTATAAATTATAAATATTAATAAATTATCTGTGGGTGCATGCTATACATAGTAATGTAAGCATTAATATCAGTGAGTTACCTCTGAATCATATTTTAACGGGGAGATATTAAAGAGGAAAGATTAGCACAGAAACGCTACCTCATCAAAGACAGAGCCAGGTCCAGCGAGAGTCGACAGAAGCTGGAGAGAAAGACGATGAATAAAGGCAACCTCTCAAGTTGCTGAGAGGCTTAAATCAGGGAGAGAAACTAGCACCTGCCACAGGTCTGGTAATAATTACAAAGTTTTCTATAAACACTAAAGTCAAAAGCACATGACTCAGGCCCTTCCTGGTGGCGCAACCGGTTAAAGCACTGCACTGAGAAGCTAAAGCCACTTCCGCATGAGTTCAATCCCCGCCTGCCCCGGAGGAGACCACATGGCGTGGCAGACCTCTCCTGACCCGCCCGCTGCTCCCCTCAGCAGTGTACTTCGTTGATCTGCCTGTTCTGCTCCCCGCTCTGTCTCTGGTGAAGTCTCTCACTGACCCTGAGCCTCTGGCCTGTACCCCAGTTCTGTATGTACAAATAAATAAATCTTTAAAAAAAAAAAGCACATGACTCAAAAATTGGGGAGCTAAAACTTTTCAAAAAAAAAAAAACCCTCTGGGATTGGAGAAAAGCCTGTTAGCTGATTCTCCCCAGGTCATGGCTATAGCGGTATATCCAAGTGCTCTCTTATGAAGATCACAGTCACCTCCAAAATGGTCTTTTAGCCCAGGAATGTGCCTCTGGGCCACGCTGACCTCTGACGTTAGAGGCCGCAACGCATTACTGAAGTAGCTGTGGAAACATCTGCATTGAGGTGTACATTTTTTCCGGAAGAGAAAAAGAATTGAGACAAGGAGAAATACCTGTCCGTCACTTCTCAGACATCTACTAAGCAGCAGTCAGTGTCTAATTTGAACACGGCGCGGCAGGAGTTATTTCTGCGTGTACAGAAGAAGCCTCAGGGTGGGCGGCCAGCACGGCTCCCGCCCACCCCGTCGCTCAGCCACACCATCTCCACTGTCTTGTCTCATCATTAAGCCTCTACCAGTCTGGGCCAGAAATGGACTTTAAGACCGTACAGCTGCAGTTCCTAAGTACAAACATAATCTATCTTTTATTTCTACGACTAAAGGTTAGTCTTCTTAGCCACTTGGAAGAAAAAGACAGCCAGACTACCACTGGCAATATTTATGACCAAGCTGTTTTAAGAGCCTTGCATGTTTCAACCCAAGCCTGGCACAACCCTTTGCGGTAGGTACCGATGAGGCCAGTGTTTGGAAAGGTTGCGAAAGCCCAGGCTCTGAATCCAAGCCGCTAAGCACTGCAGAATAACTACTTTACCCGCCCCCGCCTACCCTCACCCTCATCGCTCACACTCTGGGTCTCAGCCTCCGGAAGCCAGCCTCAGAGGCTCAGAACGTGGAATCAGGCCGGGCTCCACCTGTCACACAGCCCTGAACAAGTGTCTCCCACTCTCCCAGGCTGTGTGTTTACCTGTAAGGCGGGAAAACTGTCTTCTGGAAAGGACCAACTGACCACACAGGGAGAGACAGGCAGTTACAGGCACACAGCGGGGACACGCTGAGCATGACTTTTGAATTCTGTGGCAAGATCTGCCACAGAATCACACTTGAAGCCACTTTTATAGTTAAAAAAAAAAAAAAGACATCAACTTCCAAGAGTTTAAGGAAAAAAATTTTACCTAACTAGAAAATATATTTAAAACACAACCTGCTATTAAAAGAAAAAAAAAAGTAGCCCAAAATTACTGACTTCCAAGGCCAAGAATCAGTAAGGCAACCTTAATTTCTAAAAACTGCATTTATATCAAATGTTGTTATTTCTTGAGCTAGGACTCAGCTGACCGTGGCTGGGTGGACAGAAGGACATTGTGAAGGGGCTGGGGGCAGGGCAGGCGGCAGACTGGATACACCTGTGTGGGCACCAGGTCTGGCCACTTCCTAGTGGTCCCAGGGCGGCAGAAGCTTCCTAAACTGAAATCTCTTCTGGCCCTCAAAGACACACAAACGCCCCCTGTCGGCTGCCGGCAGAGGGCCGAGGCTGACACGGTGGCTGTTTAAATTCTACTTGTACCAGGCTGACTGCAGCTGGCAAACAGCACATGTGTTCCAAAATGCCTGCAAAAACACAGCACATGAAAACTCCCTCCTTGGGTCAATCAGACATATCGGATATTGCTGTCTTATCGCCAGTTGCAAGTTTTACAATGATGTCTGACTCACAGGCCAGCATCTCCACCTGGCCACTGAAGATGAAAAGAAAGGCTAATTCTATCTCAGCTGCAGGCACCGCTACGCCGTCAGGAAACACCTGGTGTCTGTTTTCGCATCTGGACTCTGGAGGCCACTGGAAAGACTAGTTCAAGGTCCGGGGGAGCGTCAATGATCACTGATTACGAGTGTCCCTAACCCCTCACCAACCACGAAAGGACTCCCAACCAGTCATTCACCAAAGAAACAGGACTCGGGGCATTCTTCCCTGTCTTCCTAGTGGGACACAGCCCCAAGGACAGACGGGCCCGAGGACAGACGGGCCTTCGCATCCTTTGGTTTCAAGATCGCCATGCACCTACCTGAGCACTCAAGCTCACGCTTGGACCACAGGATATAATCCCTCTCTTGGTTCCCCAGCGTCAGGGTGATCCCGCTGGAGCAGCAGACCGGGGTGAGGGCGAGCAGCTTGGCTGCAGAAACAGAGTAACAGTCCCTCTCCTTCACAGCCCACCTCTGACTCAGCATCATGTGATTGCATGGGATCAGATACCTGGAAGGACAATAAGCACCGGCATTCAGTCTCTGCAGTGGCCAGCCCCAGTCGCACCCCTCCACCAATCAGGACCAGTCGTGGCCAGCAGTGGACACATCCTTTTTGACCAAGGGCTTCTTTCTTCTGACAGCATACCCCCTCTGCAAAGCATTTGCAGGTGCTCACAATTTAATCTCCTGCTGTACCTCACTCTCAAACCATCCATCTCACCGAATTCCCTTACTTATGCCAGTTTCTTTATTAGAAAGAATATGTCCCATTTGCTGGTAGAACTGAGTATGAACAGTGTCTGTTATCGAAACATTCTGCCCGGTGGGGGACAGCAGAGGAGAGGGTCATGTCTGCTCTAATTCTGGGTCCAGCTTGGGAGACTGTATTTGACTGACAAAGGCATGAATGCTACAGGCAGAAAATAAAAGGGCCCTTCCTTCACAATCTCTAGAGATACTTTGGTGACCAAAAATGATGCAGGGAAGAGGCCTCCTCCTCCTGACTGAACGCCAAGAGAGGGCATGCTGCTCCAGCACCTCAGCACCCCTGCCTTCTCAGGAGGGTTGGGGCCCGGCAGAGAGAGACAAGGGGCTCAGCAGGTGAGGAGGCCCTGGGAGTCTGGCGGGCAGCTGCCGTGGCGGACAGAGCTGCTTGTGAGCACACGCAAGACCCCTCCTTTTGGGCATCCCAGAAGTGACAGCTGACGCTTTGCCGGGCTCAAGGTCTTGGATCTGGGGGGCGGAGGGAAGAAGCTGGAAACCAGTCTCACGGCTGTTGATGCAAACCCTTCTGGCCACAAAAGCTGGGGAGCCCTAGGGAGATTCATATTACACAAAATTTATTGTATCTTTATTTTGAGCATGAGTTTTCTAAAATATTGAAGCTGCTTCAATGCTTTTTCATACTACAGGAACTTTACAAATACTTACAGCTCAAACCATGCATATTTCATGATTTAAGTTGGTACACACATTTTTCTACTCTTGTTTGAAGTATTAAAAAAAATAGGACATGCTTTCAGTAGAAACTAAAAATTTTCTTCTGAGAAAAACAAATAAAGGGAGATCCCCTATAGGTTGTAGAGCAGGCCTATGAATTGGAAATGGAAGCGTAAGTTCTCATAAATAACCCCCCTTGTATTCAAAGCAGCACTTCTACTGTGCCTTGAAAATGAAGGATGACCCCAGAGGGAAGAGTAGGAAAACCACACAGTGACCCTCGGTCTTTCTATCATGTTCAGGGAAAGATTAGGACCAGCATGAATGTCAGAAGCTTTCCAAATGTCAAATATCAAAAGGAAAGACTGTCGATAGTAGAAAACCACTTAGGAATTTAGTACAGGTATGTGTCATCAAACTATCTTTTTGTTTATGCTACGTTGATTCTGTTTGAGAATCTTAAATTTGGGAAGCACTAAAAATAATTAGAGACTAGTAAATATCTGATTTAGTCCAGATTACTTAAAGCCATCCCACAATGTAGTAGGAAAAAAATATTGTCTGTATCATCCTCCACTTTTTCATTATTTCCCAACCCCCTAAAACTCTGGGTCTACTTTCTAGCTTCCTAAATATCACTCATTAAAATGAATCATCATCACTTTTGAAACAATCCAGTGACAACCGATCGATAGCCAAGCAGATATATGTAGCTGGCTGTTGCACTGACAATAAAAACAAGCAAAAAACAGAACAGGAAAGCACAGCGAAGTAAGCAAAGTGCTTCCTATGAGATGCCGAGAACGTCAATGGCCGCCATGGGCAAAACCCCACAAAGCAACGTCAGTAAATTTCAAAAAGCTCATTTGTTTTTCAAAGAACTTCTGGCCATATTTCTCCTATTCATTCTATCCTTGATGTGCTGGGGTTTGTTGGTTTGTTTTTAACTCTCCTCCAGACACCTCATCCCCACACAGATGGAAATAAATGTTCCTGCAGTATACTTCTCTTGGTGTTAGACCACCTGATTCTGAACACAACTGGCAGCTCATCAAACTGACAATGGACCAGTCTGGGGTGGGGGCAGGGAGAACAGCCCAACCAGAAAATTCAGAAATGGCATTCAGGACATTAAGCAATTAAACTTTGCCTAAACTGGGAAAAGCCAGGAACATAGGGGTGATATGTCACTGCTCATCAGCGTGTCCATCAGGCTTGGGCCTATCTGGAATGTGATGTCCCTGAAAGTGAATAATTTCTCCTTGGTTTTCTGCTCACCAAAACAGCTTCCTGTGAGGACTACCTTATTTCAGCTACTCTTCTGGTATTTTGCTAAGTAAACGAAACAGATACAAATGGATTATGACTTAGAAATGTTGAAGTTTAAAGAGTGTTTAGGTTGCAAAAAGAAATTGACGTAATTATTTATCACATAACAAACAGCTTCATTAAAAGGGCTCACATAATCCTCAATTCTCTATTGTCTCTCAGATTTACAAGTTGATCATGTACATCTGAATGACTATAGTAGCAATAACTAAAAGGATGGACAATAAATTACATTTATGTCCTTTAAAATAAAGCTCAAATGACTAGAACAATAAGGATTTTTCTTTGTCCCTGCTGTGATACATATTCTAAATCAGGGAAGACATTGTTTTCATTAGCTTAAAATATATTCTCCTCTTTTCCATTAATGTTGTACTTTACAGTTTTTCAAAACATTTTCACAACTATCAGCACAACTCATCCTCCCCCAAAACCTATGAGGTGACAAATTCCAAACTCAGCACAGGCCAAGTGACATCAGTGGTCAACTCTGTGCTGGGGCTCTCACAGAACATGTCTTCTTCTTGTTCTAGCCTCACTGTTCAAGGCCTTGTTTTCACAGCTGTCCCTTTATCTCTCTCTGCTGCAAATTTAGTAACTTCTTCAATCTATCTTCAAGTTCATTCATTCTATCTTCATCTGTGTCTTAAACGCTATCCACCCCCACTCAGTTTTTCATTCTAACAATCACATATTTTTATTTTTAAAAGCTCTTGTTGGTTCTTCTTCAAATTCTCCTCCCAATTTGTTTGATTATTAAATCATCCATTTTGTTAAGAGAAAAAAATAGGTGCTGGTGAGGATATCGAGAAATGGGTACTCTTGTACACAGTTGTTTGCCATAGAAATGGTGTAGCTGTGACAAAAGATAAAGTCTAAAAATAAAATAGAATTCCATATGATCCAGTGACTGCACTTCTGAGTACACACCAAAAGAACGGAAAGCAGAATTTGGAGAGCTATTTGTATACCCATGTTCACAGAAGCACTGTTCACTGTAGCCAAAAGTAGAGTCAACCCAAAGGTCCATCGATAGACAAACACAGCAGCATATAAGCAATGAAAGATTATTCAGTGTTACAAAGAAAGGAAACAGTGACATACATTCCAACACAAAGGAGCCCTGGTGACACCGTTAAATGAAATAAACTAGGCCCAAAAATAAACTAGGCCCAAAAATAAACTAAACACTGTCTGATTCCACTCACATGGGATTGCTGGAGCAGTCAGATTCATGGAGACAGAAAGAAGGGCCGCTCTCAGGGGCTAGAGGGGGGAGAAATGTGGTTCCTGTTCTGTGGGCTCAGGGCCTTAAAGGGTGAAACTGTTCTGGAGATGACTACTGTATGGATGTATTTACTGTATGGATGTATTCAGTCTGGAGATGACTGAAGGGACAACGTATGCTAATTTAAAAAATACTTTTAAAAGCTGGGGGGAAAGTCAATACAGGACAGAGAGCAGAAAGTTTTTTCACACATGTGAAAGGAAGTCTACACACTGCCTGCGAGTCTACTACCTGCCCGACCTCTGCATGAGTTTTCTACTTTGTTATCCATCTGACTTAGCCCAGGCATTTTGGTGGAATTAGAAGCTACGGATTCGGTAAAGGGCAACTATTCTTACCCAGGATCACTGTCACTCATTAAAGAAACCTGGTCTCAGAGAGCCTGGGGCCTGGTGGCCAAGTGGCTTCCCCGTCATTCCACTCAGCACCTGTGGCGGCATCAGCTTCGGGCACCTCCCGGGGGATTTCCGCCCCAGCCTGGATGTGACTAGCTCCAACGTGTGCAGTAAGTATCTTAAACATACGCTAGTTTCTTCACCTTCATAAGGTCTTGAAGAGGACTTAACTGTCTCTGAGGCTGGTTTTCCACAGACATTGCTTCACGGCAGACAAAAGGTGAGGGGCAGTCACCTGATGAAGGTCACTGAGCAGCCAGCTCCCCCAGCTGGGCGAAAAGGGCCCTGGTCACCCAGAGGTGGAAAGCTCTGTCCTTCCTGAGCTGGGCCACTGAACAAGACGCTGCTTTTCATGCCATCCCAGAAGCAGGATTCAATAATTTGAATATAATCAGGTTTTTCCCTTGGTGGCGGCAAAGGCTAGAGCTTGGCAGTAGAAAAAGCTTTACCAAGTTGCTCTGAGTCATTTCATTCAGGTCTGCCTAATGTATTCTATCATATCAGTAGCGACATGGGGAGCTGAAGTAATCCTTTTAGGACAGATAACTAATGCTCTACCCCATCTACCCAGGGCATTTCTTTATGATCGGATTTGTTCTTTGCTAATGCCTGAAGATTAGTTACTGATGACCTGATCTAAACCCTTCAAAAGTTCAAACACTCTTCTTAAACTTAAAAATTAATAGGTGAGACTCTGTGAGTCGGTAACTGTGGGACCGCCCTCTTTATGACACCAACAGTTTTTCCAGCCCGGTTTTCTTTTTAATCACTTCCTTTTACAGGGTGCTGCACCATTCCCAAAGTCGGTGGATCTCAAATTCAGCCACACCTGCCTGCCACGTGAGGCGTCTGCGTCAGCAGAAGCCCGGAGAGTCCATCGGACACAGTCGCTGCCCATCTCCCCCATCTCTGATCAGCACACCTGGAGAAGGCCGAGAATCTGCATTTCTAGCTCATTCCTGGGCGCTGCTGCTGTTCCCTCTGCCATCCCCTGCCAGTCCCCAGCTACCACCTCCACAGCAACTCTGCTCAGGTCGTGTTAAGCCCCCACGTGGACCAGGGGCACCTCAGGTCTCTGCCCTCTCCCCTGCTTGCTGCTTCTTCCACCCTAGTCCCAAGGACGGGTCCAAGAAGAGTTGGAAGTCCACAAGGGAAGCAGGAGGGGGCACGTGTGCCCGATGACCCCTTGTCTTTTTCCTTTGTGTTTCCATGACCCCAGAGAAGAGTGCCAGAGCACAAGCCCTGGCCAACTTCCACCTCTTCCACACAGAAGCTGAGTGTGCCCTCAGGGACGTCCCAGGAGACACAGCAGGGTCGAGGCAGGGTGAGGCATTCCCGAGTCCGTGCCAAGTCACCAACTTGTCATCTTCCGAGCAGTCCACCTCCTCTCCCAGCACCTGTCTTCAAACACCGCTGTGCCGAACCTTCTCTGGCTTCCAAACGGCACACCTGTTCCGCCCTGTCCTAAGTCCTTTCAATTCACCGGTTCCATCCCATATTCCCGAACTGGAGACATAAAGTCCTCATTGAATATTTACTGAACTTAACTGAGACATGCTTAGGGCAGAGAGTGCACGCAGTATGTGCCCTGTTGTGGAAGCAAGAGCCACAACACTAACCAGCAACAGCATTTCATATTTGGGGCCGCTGATTTCAGCAACACAGACCTGTGTTGCCACAAAAATGTGCTTCAGGAGAAAAACATTCAGCCGTGGAGCAAAGAGCTTTCATGATACTGCTGAAAATTTCCAAACAGTCTATCTATTGCTTCCAGGAGTGTATTTATAATGCATCTGGCTCCTAAAAAACCTTTAATAGTACAACTAAAATTAACCTTGGGAAATAATGCAGAAATTAAATTGATTTTCTTGATGATTTCCTTTAGAAGCATGACCCCTACTTAGCTTATGTCACCCAAGAAAAAGTACAGCAGCAATAACGTAGAGTAAGTTTTTCTGTAATGGGAATGAGAGATGGCAACGTACCTCAGAATTAGCTGTAACATCACATCTTCACAGTGTAAACCGATGAGAGTCCTAAATAATGCCAGGGACACCACGCAAAGCTGGAGAACAATACACAGACATTCAGTTTCAGGTTTTCGAAGGACAAGTCTGTTCCCTACAGATGGCCATTAAGTCAGAAATACAAAGTCAAATGTCTTTTTTTAAAACAGTTTTGATAAAAAATATGCCACTTTCAGAGGACGCACACCCCGGTTATTGGTTCTCCCTGAGGTTCCATCAGAAAGGCTGTGCCTGCAAGTATTCTATTACACAGAATGAGCTCCCACAAGCCTCCCAAGCTCCCATTTGCAACTTTTAAACATCCAGATAAACATCTCTTACATCTCTCCGGCAGACACACACACACACCCCTGATTATGTCACTTTCCTATTTTCAAATGTAACAGGGCTAACAGAACACTTCAGAAACTCTAGCCAGCTCTCCCTCTGGGGTTCTTAGTCCCAGGCTTTGGGGCAAGTTTAGCAAAAAAAGCAAGAATTTGGGCCCGCTGGTGGTGCAGCGGGTTAAAGTGCAGCACTGCAAGCTAGCCACAGCTGCCTCAGCACGAGTTCAATCCCTACCCCAGAGGTGACCCACATGGGCAGCAGACCTCTCCTGTCTCACCTGCTGCTCCCCTCAGCAGTGTACTTCGCTGATCTACCTGTTCTGCTCTCCACTCTGGTGAATCCTCTCGCCGCCCCTGCACCTCTGACCTGAACCACAGTTCTGTATGATTTAACAAGTAAATCTTTAAAAAAAAAAAAAAAAAGGCAAGAATTCTTCCTATCCCTGATGGGAAAGATAACGGGAGAATCCGAACTGTGTGTTATATAATAACTCTGTCCTTTTATCATTCTCTTATGTCATTTAAGTCTCACTCTTTGTAAGAATCAGCTTCAAATCTGTCAATGAAATCCACAATGGGTCTTAAGGAGTAGCTTTCCTTGGCCTGCCCCAAACCACTTTGTGCTCAGGTCACCGGCTGGCAGCCACAGCAACCACTTCAATCTCACTGCACAAGCACATACTGTTCCCTGCCTGGGGGCGCATCCCCTGCTCCTCCATAGGCTCACCCCCAGCAACCCCCCAAGCCCCACCAGAGGCCTTAAGCCCCCTTTTCTCTCAGTGATACGATGTTGCCTCTCAACACTTCCTTCCCGCAGTCTCAGGAGTCCTTGTGATGTTCTACCTGCTTGTTTCACCAGGGAAGGTAAACTAGCAAGTGCTCATTCAGTTACTGCCGACATTTCTTCTTCTCCCTAAAACTCCAGAAATTTCTAATTCATGTGTTTTGCTGTTTTGAAATGCATGTATAGTTACAATCGCTGTATATTTCTGAGTTGACCCTGTCATTATAGAATGCCCCCCATCTGTCTAATATTTCTTATTTTTTATGCACACAGAAGAACTATGGTACAGGCCAGAGGTGAAGGGGCAAGAAGATTCACCAAAGGATTCACAAAGTGGAATACAGAATACACAGATTTACTGAAGTACACTGCTGAGGGAGGAGCAGGTGAGACAGTAGAGGTCTGCTGCACCATGTGGGCCAGCTCCCTGGCTGAGGAATGAACTCGGGCCTCTGTAAGCACTGAGACTTCACCCCCAGGCCACCAGGAGGCCCACATCTCTTATTTTAAAGTCTGCCCCAGCTTTGTGTTGATTACTATTAATTTCTTGCCGTTCTTTAACTTTCATGCTTTTGGCGTCTACATCTTGTTTTTCTACCCAGTCGGGCAATCTCTGCCTTTTGATTGAAGTTATTAATCTGTTCATATTCAATGTTATTATTGACCTATACTGCTGTCTTCTTACTTTTTGTTTTCTATGTGTCTGTCCTGAATTTCTTTTTGCTCCCTACTCCTCCAAAACTGTCTTCTTTTACATGAGTGTACCACTTTGATTCCTTTCATGATTTTTTCACTACATTTCTTAAGTATTAGTGATTGCTCTAGGCTTTACTATGTACATCTTAACTAATCAAACTCCACTTCGGATTTAAGCAGACCGAGTGCCAGTGAAATAGACAAACAGCACTCCTACATGGCTTTCCTCCTTCTTACCCCATCTGTGCTACTACCATTACACATATTACACTTGCGGGTGCTACAGACCCAATAATGTGTAATTAAACTGTTATTCTCTGGCTTCAAATAATGATTGTGAGAGACCTAGCCTTTGGGGAGGAGGCTGAAAGGGTGGCACAGCTAGCACGAGAATTTTCCAATTTAATCCAGTCCAGACTAAAAATGAACGACCACTTCAGTTCACAACTGCCCAGATTTCCACTTCAAAACATCTGCAGAGAGAAATAGAATCTTTAATACCAGACTCGGTAGACTCTGATTCCCTGGCTTTACCTGCACTTAAGCCCATATGTTCCACTGCATTCTCCCTCCTCAGAAGCACAGTCTGCTGGTCTGCAGAAGAAAGTGCCAACCCAGATAAATCGAGAAAAATGTCCCATCCAAGGCAGTAAGTGCCACAGGAGAGCTCGAGATAGCAAAAACACATTAGCTAGTTCCCCTCTCATCCAAAGCAAAAAAGGGACTGGCTGTAAAGGGGGAAAAAAGGAAAGAAAATATTCATACTTTTATTCCCACAACAAGCTCTTGAGATTGGGGTTGAGTTCTAAATTCCCTTTTTCTGGGGTGCTCCTTACCCGAAATGGGGTGTTGATCCGGCTTGTGAGAGTATCTAGGATGTGGACATTCTCGTGTTGGTGCAGCAGGATAAAACGGAGGAAGATCTCAAGCAGAGCTGGCTCGGAGATGCTGCGCAGGAAAAGATCCAGGTAGGCAGTCGTGGTCATGACCTCCTCCACCGTCACCTGGGGCCAACGACAGAGTGCGCACAGGTGAGCGTCCTCCCGGTGCTGAGACATGCCTCTCCATGCCCCCTGGCCACACCGCTGTGACCCCATCAGACAAGAACACGCCACAAGGACACACATTAGAGCCTGCGGTGACACCTATAACCACTCCATGCCCCGTGTATCTCATGCCGCCTCCGCCCTTTAATTCGGTAAGGGGGAAGCAAAGGCAGAAAGAAGCAGTCACGTGTTCTGATGCCTCTAATCATCAAATGCATTTCAAATATCATAAAGATTTTGCTGTGCAATCGCAAAGGGGGAAAATAGAGTGGAAAGTATTTACACAGTCAATAAGGATTAATTAGCACAGTACAACTTGTTTCATTCAATAAATGTTAACTGGGACCTGCTATGTATACAGAGCCAGAAATGTAAGAACATATTTCTGGTTCAGAAAATAAGTTCATATATATATATATATGCTCTCACAGATAAAATAATAAATAATAAATGGAAAAGAAGAGGAAAAGACACAAAGTGCTGTATACATTCAACTGTTTCTACAAGGCTGTGAGTCAAATTTACACATCTGAGTAAGAGACAGTAAGTGTTATTTATAAAGTACTATAACTATTTATGGTGCATAAAGTAAATGTGATTTTTTTAATAATCTAAATTAATATTCTCTATGTGCAATGATTTTCCATGCAGTAAAATGTCTTTCAGGGAACAAAAACTGAAAAGTCTGGTTGTTTGCAGAGCTGAAAATTTGATCCTAAAAGAATCAGAACTTCAATGTTAAACATTTTGATTGGGAATATTTTAAGAGCTGGTATAAATGTTTTTGGCTTCCTAAAGGCACAATGTAATGTCACGTGATGAATAGGCTTATTGTGTGTAGTACAGAAATACTCAAACCACATGCATGAAAATCACCAGGGAAACAGTTTGAAATTTCAGATTCCAACACTGTACCCTAGAAATCTTAGAAATCTCCCCTGCCACTAGTCTAGTGTGCTTGATATAAATGAAACAGATGGTAATACTTTTTGTGTAATCACATCTCTTTTCCAGTTTTCCTTCTTCCTTTTAAAGGTACTCATTCCTTTTCTAATACGTCCCATCCCCCTTATAATTTTCTGCTTTCAAAATCCACAAACTACCTTAGAAACCAGCTCTAGATCTGCTATGCAAGAGTAGACAGGACTTGTGTGGAGGCATCTGTGCATAAAGACTGAAATTGCTTTTTAAATTTTCTTGGTTCTCAGCTATGTTCTAGATAGATGAGTCCTCGTAGCTACTAACAAATCAGTTTTGCTTTCTTTATTTTCAGCAAGCTGTGCTGTGTGGTTTGTCTCCCGCTACTCTGAGAATGTCCTGTCCACCCGGAGGCCTGAGCACCTCAGCAGTGTCAGACCCATCACTTCCAGCTCAGAGCCAAAGCCGTGAGCCCTCAGACCCACAGCCCACCCTGCGCCACTGGACAGCTTCAAAGAGCTCGTGCAGCCCACACACAGCCTAGGAAAGAGTGAGCATCAACCACTTGGCAAGTAAATAACCTTGTGGTGAATGTTGCTCCTCAGCTGAGCTGCTCCTGACACTGCTGCCCTCCTTGTGTTTGCTGGTGTTCTCAGGTCCCCAGGTCATGGCCATCTCAACGCTGTCCCAACACTCTTCTCTTCACTCCTTCAGTGCGGTGTACAGAGTCTGGTCCCCAGAAGGCACCCAATCAGCAGGCTCTGAATCAGTCACAGCCCTCAAGGACCCCGTCGCTTACATGTGTCACAGTTGAGTTTAATTGTTAATTCTTCTCCCTTCTCTGCACGTGTTTTGGAAGACCTCAGAGAGTGGGGACAATTTTTCTAAAGACCTACAAAATGACAATGTTTTCTATAGCAGAACTAAGGAGGAAATGATTTCTGACACCATCAAACAAACGGCTGCACTAGCTCACACCCATCCCACGACTGCGGTCTCAGGGCCCTGCAGCAGAAACATGACCCGAAAGCATGTAGGCGATGCTCTGACTCCCTAACACTCTTGATCACTAACAAAAAAGTAGCACAAGTCATTCCAAGTGGGCGATGCATGTAGTTTCTCCAATACCGTATGTTCAGCCCACCGACAAAGCTGGAGCATGCCAAGCAGGTGTCGCAGACAACCCCAGGAATCACCTTGGCACCAAGGATGCAGCGTCAGCTCCCCCACCTTCAGTTCCACATGAACTCAATAAGCTCAAAAGCACAGCAATAAACTCTCTAGAATGTAAGTCTCAGTCTTCTGGGGACTGACATGAAAGGAGGGCATTAAGTATCTATTGTTTACTACTCTTAGGCTGGATAAATGAAAGGATTTTTTTGTTTTTTTAGAAATCAAAGCTGTCATTTATAAGCTAAGAGGATTTAAGAAAGCACTTGGGGGGGAAGCATTTACATAACTGCTGTAAATATTAAAAACCCAATTCTATTAAGCACCCAGTTGCAAATTCTATAAATTGAGGTCACAGTCCCCTTAAAACAGTTGCCAAGCCAGGAACATCTGGGCTCCTTCTCTTACCCTCTCATCCTGCCACGATATCCTCATAGCCTTTAGAAGCCTTTTATCCCCGAAAATCTTTTCCTGCCTCATTATCTCACCTTTTAGAACCTTCTTCTAATCCCCCAAATAGGCACCCTCCTTAGCGAGGATGAGAGGAGGGCCTAAGTATGATCACTTGAAAGCCAAGGATGAACCTCCAGGGGAAGGCCACTCTGCTGTGCGGAATGTAAAAATAAAGCTTCCGCTGATGCCCCAAAGAGGAGGGATTAACAGAACAGGAAAGTAGCCTCCTTTTCATGCTCCAATTACCAAGGACGATCAGTTGTTGATGTAAATAACTCGGCCTTATAGATGATTGTCAATATTTATTTGCCTTGTTTGATTAAAGAATTGCAGGGAATGACAAAATTACATAGAAATTCTAGTAGAAACAGTGTGATTCCACCTTTCTATGTATAATGCACGATAATAATAAAGCTTAAGTTTAAAGTTTAACAAGGTTATTTCATAGTAAAAGCAGCTCAACATGACTTAAGGAAAACTCAGTTCCCACAAATACCCTTGACGAGGCAGGTCAGCCATGAACCCCAACAATGCTTTTGGGCACCCTACGTGCTTACTTTTCTGCAAGTTCTGCAAGTTCATTCAGTAAGTTCTAGAATGGAGGCCTGACTCGGGTTCTGAGTCACACAGCTCTTAAGTCCATTCTAATCTGCCCTCTGACATCCCTTTCTTCCCCCACATTCTCCACCCTCCACTGGCCATTACTTGAGCCTTCCTTTATGCCAGCATCTCTTACCAATCTCTTAAACTGGCATTTTCAAATTATAGTCTGAAACCCCCAAGTGGACAACGAGATCAATTCACTGATTTGATAACAACTTAGGCCAGATGTAAAACAGAAAATATTACCGTGCACTATATGAAGTAGGGTTAATTAGGACTACTTCATGAAATTTTTGTATTGGTATTCTGTTCCAACTCAATGTAATACAACTTATATAGAAGTGCTTTGTCAACTAATCAGTAAAACATACCAGGTCTGAACAAGACAGGCAGGGTTTTCTTTTCTAGCTGCTGTTTTGCATTCATGGCCTCAACCAACTGGGAACGTCAGCCAGATAAGAGTACAGAGCCTGAGTTTGCATAGAGAAGACCAACTTGAAGTTACAGGCAGAGCTTTCACTGCCTGGGGTGAGCATCCCTAAACCCAAGTTGTTTAAGGGTCTTCTGTCCATGCAGGCACGTGCCACTTACCACAGAGACGCATGCTGAGAAACGCGCCACTAGGTGATCTATTGTTGGACAAAGGTAACATTAGCAATGGATTTCACACACACATTTGCCTGGAGGAACAAATCAACGAATTTAACCATCGGGCAGAGGAGGGTAACCTGGCACTCTGAAGAGCCAAGGTAAACCACACATGTGCGAAATACCTCAACCACCAGACAGCGCTTCCTGCCAGCCCCTCCCCGCCAGCACCCTGTACGCCGGCGAGGGCAGCTCTGTTAGAAGTGGGCCCTCGCTGTCACCTCAACAGGAGGGCAACCGACTTCACAGTCAGCTGACTTCTTTTTATCTTAGCCGAGAGCGCTTTTTATTATTGTTGTTATTAAAATGTCAAGCTTCTCCAAAATGAATAAAATAGTTTTCTTTTAAAATGAGAGTGGGTGGGAAGGAAGGAGTTGACACCATGTGCCATGACCTGCTTTCATAGAGCCAAACTCTGCAAAGTGAAGACCAGGGCCAAGTCCAGCTCCAATGCCCACACGGCAGAAGCCCCTGACCTCAGGGCAGATGCCACGACCTCACGGCAGCAAGCAGGCACAGACACATCCCAGACCGTCTACAATCAGCTGGGGTGGGGCAGTTCCATCTAACTGACCACCGCCGTCCTCCCTCTTGTGGCAGGTTTATGAGTGTTCTGAAACATAAATTTCCCACCTGCAAATTGTTTTTTCTCGTGATCCACTGACGCTGGAGGAAACAGATGGATCCTGCCTTCTGTCATTCTGGCGAGTGGCAGGCCAGGTGACTGTGCCCCTTCTCCGAGTCAGAAGCCACACTTCCTTGCAAGAACTTTCCTCTGGCACACGGAGAAAGCCAGCTAACGAGCACCTGCTTCACAGAGGTCATCAGGAGCCCTCACCTACCAGCAGCCTCCACTAACCAGTCAGGGGACCGAGAAGCCAGGGGAGGTCTGCCCACTGGAAGCAGCTGCGGCGGTAGATGCTGAGGCTGGCTGGCAGGAAACAGGAACGAAAGGGTCTGTGCTGAGAAGAAACACAGGCAAGACCCTGCTCTCGGCTGCCAGGGAGAGACGGGTGGGAGGTGGCCCACCCCAGCGCAGCCAAGGGTGGGAGTTGGGTGAATTCCTCACGACAGTCTTCCTTTGAAGGACACAAGGCTCAGGAAAGAGCATTCCCCTACAGAAGGAAGAGAGGCGCCCTGTACACCGCGAATGGCCCCACTGACTCAGCCGAAACTTCAGGACAGAAAATGTTCAGTCATTCTTCCTGAGTCCCCAGTTAAGGTTCAGGGTCCCTCCCTCCCCACCTCTCACCCTTCCCTTCTGCTTCTCTATCTCAGGGTCACTGGCTTCATCAACATCACAGCCGGGAAGGCTGGGGACATAAATGGGGGGCGGGGGACACCCAAAGGCAGCGTGTTTGGCTATTTCTTTCTGAAATATTTGAGATAGGAAGAAATCTAAGTGATGGCAACAATGAGGAGTTCAGCAACATATTTTGTGGAAAAGACAATAAAGATAAGGCAGTCTCTGTCTTTTTGTAGATACATTTCCTCAATGTGTCTGTAAGATACAAAATATAGTAATTAATGTTATAAACTTCCTCTTGCCTAGCATAATCCTTTGAGAAGTCAGCAGTGATTATTTCTGAAGCCTCCCTTCTCATTCTATGTGTCCAATTCCTGCTCCATTGCTTCTTTATAACTTAGGGTGTAACGCAATACGTGACCCATTAGATTTGATTGTCTCTAATAGGTTGTAGTTATTGAAATACTCCAGATGTCACACAAGAAAGGTATTCCATCTGTGGCTCTGAGGTCAGAATTGACAGGGAAATTCTGTGGTATTTCAGCTCAGAAGCAAAGATCTGAAGAGTGCTCCAAAGACCACTTAATCCATCACTTCCCTGTATATTAATTGTTCCAGCTTCTTCCTAGTCACAACACGAGGCCCGTGCCCACAGCAACAATATCACTGTTCAGTTTGGGGGGCACCTACTGTGGAATTAAGGACTGCTGGCAGCAAACTGTTTCATGTTTCAGTTCTGTAAGCCCACCTAATCTTAAAGACCAACCCTAAGCAGAAAAGGCACTTATCAAAAGGACTTGAGGTAGGCTCCCAAATAGCCAAAAGGCAGAAGGAACAGGCTGAGGAAGGAAGGGAAGCTGCACACACACCCCCACACTCCTCACAGGGGCTCCCCAGACTCCTCTAGCAACACGACTCAGCAGACCTCTCCGAGCAGAACACACTCCTCATCATCCAGGAGGACTCCACCGGCTGGAATTTAAAGTGTGTCTCACGCTAAGAAGTGGTCTTGAAGAAATACGTGGTCTGAAACTGGGCTTTCTTTCCTGCTTTGGAATTCTCGATAAAGTCCTCAGCTACCTCTTTTCTAGGCTAAATTCATTCCTCTTGTCCATTTTCTGAGTGTATCTACCCATCCTCTAAGATCACCAACGTCCCTGTGTGGTTACTGAAATGCTCCTGGGCCTGACCTGCTGTGTGCGTTCGCAAGGCGCCTGGCTCAGGGCGGCACTCGGAGGGTAATCAATGCCCGTGTCAAGGTGGAAGGCGGCAGCCCTGTTACTGAGGAGAAGCACTGTCTTCACGGCCCGCCTTGGGGTTGTCTTCATTAGCGAGGTCCTTCGACTAATTTGACAATACGTGAGCTGAGGGGGCAATTTTCCTTTTACAGTGAGTAATGTTTCATTGAAAACACAGAGCCTAACTCACACCATAACCCCTGAATTACAACAGCCTGAGAAGCGACCCACTGGGGCAAAGGCAGTGCTTCCTCAGGCTTCCCCCTAATTTCTATTTTTGATTAATAAGACGACACTGCTGAATTCTGATGAGGCTGACTTTAAACCCGACAGTGGAGGAGAAATGATTCGCCAGTGTCAACCCACAACTTTTGAGAACAAGGCGCCTAAGAAAAAAATATAAGAAGGGGGTATCTGTGGCCACCCCTTCCCCCCTCTGCCCATTCTATCTGCCTGCTGGGTTAAATGGTACGATGGGGAGGGGGGGTTATACACAGGCCCACTGTCCGAGAATCCTCCCCCAAAACTGTAGCAATGATAAGCTCAGATGAGGGAAGACAGATCTCACTGTGGCCTATTTTCCACGAGAGACAGAAAACCCCCCCCCACACTGGGCGACTAAGAAGACACACAGGTCTGCCCGAACAAATTCCCTGACTCCAGTTTATTGGGTCCCGTCGCCATCCTAGGCCTGCTCATCGTCCGGGCAAGTACTGAGCTGTGTCCTGCCAGCACGATTCTTCTCTACCGTGCCTGAAACACATGTCACAGGAAGAGGAGAGCAGGGCCTTCAAAAAAAAAAAAAAATGTTGCAAAGGTGAAAGGGACAGACTGCAGACTTCTCATTTTCCTTGATCGGAGGGTTTCTTCCCACTACTTGAAGAAAAATTTGCTGGGCCTTTGTTGCTGAGTCATTTCAAGGTTCTGTAAAGAGTGCAGGGCAAGAATAAGAATAAAAGAGTCTCACCAATGTGCAGACGGGTTCTCGCTCCTCTCCTACATCTGCTCCCAAGACAGCAGCACCGGCTGCCACAGATAAGGTGGGGTTTGTGTGAGGCGCTTGCTTTTTTTTTTTTTTTTAATAATTTCTCTGTGCAGGGAGGGTGGGATCCTTCCTATCTTTCATAATTTGAAATCTTCAGAACAAAATCCTTTGGGACAGTATGATCTCCCTCCTGCACTTGTTGAATTAAAAAGAAAGGAGCCTCAGTTTCCATTTCAAATCAAAAGTAAAAGTGAGTTTAATTCCCAGCCTCAATTCTCTCCTATGATGGGAGAAAGTGGCCGGGGTACTAGGGAGTCAGAGAGCAGGTGGCCTCACAGGACCTTGTCTGGTTCCCAGTCTAACAATCCTGGTGTGTGTGTGAGGATGTGAGCGCGTGCGTGTTAACAATGAATTTAGTTTGATTTCCCAACTCCTACCATTTTTTTTAAAAGATTTATTTATTTGTGCATACAGAACTGGGGTACAGGCCAGAGGCTGAGGGGTGGCGAGAGGCTTCACCAGAGACAGAGTGGGGAGCAGAACAGACAGATTGACAAAGCACACTGCTGAGGGGAGTAGCGGGCGGGTCAGGAGAGGTCTGCTGTGCCAAGTGGGCACCTCTGGGGCAGGCGGGAATTGAACTCATGCGGAAATGGTTTTAGATTCTCAGTGCTGTGCTTTAACCCACTGCGCCACCAGGGAGGGCCGCAACTCCTACCATTTTTAAAGTGGGAAAACTAGGTGCAGCTAGAAGGGGCAGAACCAGACACATCAAGGGTGAAATGCTTACAGCCACAACTCGGCTCCCTGGAACAACTCAACCTGCTTCAAAACCACCGCAGATGGGGCTCTTTTTCCTGCTAGTAACGGGTCCCCCTGGGACGAGCAGCCCTCTGGACCCAAAATTTGATAAGCAGGTGGCTTGGCCGGAGCAGAAGGTGCCTTGTGCCAATTAAATAAAGGTTACTCTTCCTAAGGGCGGACGCAGTCCCACACAGGGCACAGAGGTCTGGCAAGCAGAATGTCAACTTCGTCTTTCCCATTTGCCTGCCCAGCAGGGTATTCCTGTGCAGTGGACAACCTGTCATGCCCAATGCCTGCCCCACCTGGACTTCCAACAGAAAACTCCAGCAGCTTCCCATCCACATTAACAAACAAAATCTTGTTAATGTCTAAGAAACTCTGAGGTGTAGGCAAACACTACTAGTAACCCCCCCCCATATTAATTCTGTCTTCTCTGGGGAGAAACTAACTTTATAACTAAAGCTCCTCATTTCCCTTCTTCCTCTGCATCCAAATAAGCAATATTTGTCCCAGCCGGTGAGCTGAGCAGGAAAGGACTCTAATGGGAGCTTGCTGTGATCTGCAGCGAAAGCCTATTCTACCTGATACAGTGAATTCTCTCAAAATGAGATGGTGTGCGCTTTAAGTAGATTGCTACAAAGATCTCATTCCTGCATTTGTAACAGTGACTCTCATTATAATGGGTGCCCAAAATGTATTTGTTGAGTGCATGAGTTTATAAATGAATGTTTTATACCAAGAAAACTAACATTGCCATCCATGATTAAGCAGAAATGTAGTGTCAAAATTAATCCCATAACCCGTTCTTCTAGAGAGTCTTCCAAAGTATGGGAGCCGTATTTTTTAAGCTTTCCAAAGCCATCACCCATCACAAAAATCACATTCCACAATAATGTATATTTACCATTACAATGCACTGATATTCTCTATTTTATGATGTTTTTATGTGCTTACTGCAACTTACCAAATTGACTTTGAGACTCATTAATGTGACAATACTCAGTGTTTGAAAACTGTTTTTAAAAAATGTACTTACTCATCTATTAACTTTTCTGTTAACTGCTAAGCAAATAAGAGCCAATGCTCAAGTTAAATGTTTTAATTAAAAGCCTGAAGTATTTAACATTTAGTGGAAAGAAACAGTGGTAGAAATAACCAAAACACTATGATTACTTGATATTTTGGCTCAACAGTTAAATGTGATCACAGATGTCTCAGGCATCACAACACCCTCAAGCAAATAGGGAAGCTGCACCACGGAGATCTCCCTGGAACCCAGGAGGAGCTGAGCACCTGCCTACGCCCCCATTACATGTCCACTGCTGCCTGTGGCACAGGGCACACCCTGGCCCGGGAGCTCCACCCACCCCAGCCTCGGCCAGCCTGGCTGTCTCCTAGCCAAGCTTCACAGCTTCCTTTCTCCCCTGCTGCTTAAGTACTTGTGCTAGCTGTTCTTTCCCTTTGTTGATAAGGCGGACTTTAATATGTTTCCCTCCAAACTGCAAGTCTACAGATTACAATCGAAAATAGTATCATAGAGTTGTAGGAAATGGCCTGCGGTGGGGTAACAAGACGCTTGCACGGCACTTTGATCCTCACTCTCTGGTGACCGTGGGTGACGCTGCACTTGTTTTGCTGCCTCGAGGCTAAGGCTGCCGGAGCAGGGTGCCTCTGGCCTGCACCTAGTCTAGCCCTGTAAGTTCAACGTCAATGAAGGTTAACGAGGAGATTGGGTGAAAGCGTCTGCGAAAGGGCCTTCCTCCACAGCATGCAGTGAGCGGATAAAGGAGAGAGGCTCCACGAGATCATAGAAAAGCACTTGAGAACACTTAAAGGACTCCCGAATGCAAATACAAAGCCACCACATAAGCCTTCTGGGGACAGCCTAACGTTAGGGAATTGAAAACCATCTATTTCACATCCTCTGTTCCGCTCACAAATATTAAGCTCACAGAATGAATATTTCTTTTCATGTCAGAAGTCTAGTGTTCTCGGCTGTAACGCAATGGAGCTGAACTAGCTGATCCATCCTCTCAGTTCCAAAAATACGAAGATTCTTTGATCCTGTGTCAGTGACATGAAATAAGAGCTAATTTCAGCTCTTTTGCCTGGGTAATTTTATCTTCCAAAAGAAGCAACACAGAGCTCTATTCTAATGCAGTGCTAAGAGTGTTGGTCATTTCCTTCTAAATTTTAGCCAACTTGCAAGTAGTAAGTTAAATACGTATTTAACCAATCGCATATTTAGCAAGTGCTGTCTTCGTGTGTACTATACTAGCAACTGACGGTGCACATGAGTACGAGAGCACCCTGTCCCTCTGGGCCCTTAGAACGGTCGGCTGTTTTAGTCACATGGTCAGACAAATGCTGGAGGATGCTGCCCTGGTGACAGCTCGGGGGCAGTTTCGAGATGAGACGTTGTGGGCACTCAAGTGCAAGGCTTCCGCCAAAGAGAGGCCGGCAGTGCAACTTCACAAATGCATGTATTTTGCACACACACAGGAAGTAGAAAGAATAATCCAACAGGGCCGTGAACATGACACGGAGGGTAGAGGACAAGGAGGGTTCTGTTCTCACGTCAGATTTGTATTTGAAATTCACAGGTAAAGGAGGTGAGTAGGCAGCACAGAGCCAGGTTAGAAGGGACTTCCACACACACTGGGAGGTCTGGACTACCTTCTTTAGGCAGCACAGCCCCACCTGAGGCTCCTGAGTATGGGAACGATAGTAAACCACCACCTCTGTTGTTTAATGTGAATTACTACTTGCAAGTTGGCTAAAATTTAAGAATTCTGGATAACTGGAGACCTGAAGGAGCTAACCCAAGGCTGGCTGGTTGCTACACACAAGTTCTCCTAGCAGAAGGCTGCTGGCCTCTCCTGCCTCGCTCCATCACCTTCCCAGGGAGGAGGGGGACACTGTCACTTGGTGAGCCCTTCCTCTCTCTCGAGGCCAGGCTGCAGCAGGGGGTACATCTTCTGCTCTGCCCCTCCCATCACAGCTTCTGTACTGGTTCCAGGTGGGTCTGTCCAATTCTGGGTTTAAACAATAGGCAGCCCTGCCCACAGGTACAAACCCTACACTTCAGTTATTTCTTCCAACTGCCTCACTCGTTTTTCTTAATTCCTGCTTTACCAGCACTCAGATGGGGAAGGGAGCCTCAATCGGAAAGTTGTATTTTCTGAAAGTGCATTACAGGTCCCTCAGCCATACAGGTTCGTGTACACTGACTCATCTGCTTTAGACTCTAGGCACAATGCTTGAACAAGCAGGTACTAGACTCCAGACCCAGTAAACGGATGGCAAAGGACAGGTGGCGCCAAGACAACCTATGGCAACCCA
Source organism: Condylura cristata (assembly GCF_000260355.1). Lineage (NCBI taxonomy): Eukaryota > Metazoa > Chordata > Mammalia > Eulipotyphla > Talpidae > Condylura > Condylura cristata. Next base: position 11,071,320 of record NW_004567119.1, on the reverse strand, counting down.
GTAGCAGTCCCAAGAAGGAACTCTGCGGAGCAGTGCAAAACCAAGGACAGCTGTTCTGGCGCCTCATCACCTTCCAGCCCCCAGCCTGGTGTCTCCTCTTCTCAGCTCCAATGACCCAGCCCCTTCTGGATGTGCATAGCCCATAACACCCCATGGCACCAGGGATGACTTATACTAAAGTAATCACCCCAAATCCTTGTCAGCCCCACTAGCCCTTCTTCTGCACTGTTTAAATAAAAACTTGCCATCTACCCCCTTAGGAAAACTCCAGATGAATGATCAATGAATGAGCTCTTCCAAGGATCAGTTACATATTAAAGGATTAGTATGATATGTGATAAGCCCAAAGTAAAACACATTGATTATGTAAGGATGGAAATTCCTAGTACCACTTTCCATGCAGGGATCTCTCCCAATCTCCCTTTGCCATGCCCATTCTCCACCTACCAGATGGGCAACTGGATACGTAGGCCATGAAGCCATTTTGCGTCTCAGGCACCATTTCTAAAGGAGGAAAATCATTGCTATGGTTATTGTTAATCATTACTACTAGTAGAAATAGTTTCAGAAACAGCTAACCTGTATGGAGTTCCAGCTCTGTGCCTAGCATTGTCAGGTGTTCCTTACATATGGCATGAATGAAATTACCTTTGCCCTGAAAGGTCAGCATTATACCTCTCATCTTTCAGAGGCTCAAAAAAAAAAAAAAATTACCACAGAAATACACAAGAAGGGGAGAAATCAGATGCATCAGAGACCATGTCTGCCTGATACCAAATTTCACGGTTCTTACACTAGTTTGAAGAAAGGCCAAGACACGAATGCTAACAATTCCTTGACACTTGTCCGTTTCCCTCTGAGCAGAAATGCTCCGAAACTGAATAGCTGCATCATCCATGCTGACTGACTGAGGCCCGAGATGTCGTCTCCCATTCCCAGAGTTCAGCATCTTGGAGGACTCACACTCAACCTCCTCCGCCGACCCAGCCATCCTGTACAGAAGCAAGCTGCTCCCAGCGACCATCAGAAAACATCGCTTCCAAACAGCTCCCTGAGCACCTTACACTCAGAAACCACAAAAACAGGTGAAATTCATCCCTGAGTCGATACAAAGGAAGAAAAGCTCTTAGACAAAAGAAAAAAGACTAGATTGAATGTGAGGCAACAAATTTCCTAGTGTCACTAGGATAAGTATCAATAACACAGAATCAGTATGGACAGTTACAGTCATGCATCGAATTCCCACTACAAAAGCACTAACCCGGGCCAGGCCACCGGGGCTAACCCACCAGCAAAAATGGGTCCCCAAGGGTCAAACCAGATTTGGAGTCCAGTTTCCAAACTACAAGAGAGCAGTGGTTCTCAACCCTGGAAATATCATCAGGGGAACTGTTAAAAAATGCACATGGCCCACCTGGCTCTAAGTAAATCAGAACTTCCCAAGAGTGAGACCAAAATGCTCTCTGATTGTGAGCAGCGCCACAGGGGAACCAGGACCACAAAAACAAGTACAAAGCCAGGCTCTGAGCTGCCATTTAAATTACATCAGCTGATGGAGTAAAGGAGTGGTACTCTGTAATGTAAAGATGGACCAATCCCTTTCTCTCCAAAGAAGTCAGCTGGGAGGTGAGCGAGCACTGCAGGTCATCCTGCAGAGTCAGCAGTGAGATCCCAGCCCTGTACCATCCCATCAATCAAGTCAACCTGCAGGACAGACACCAGCTCCTGTCACACAGGGAAAGTCTTTCTCAAAGCTTGTGAAAAGGTTTTAGAGCTCTACTAAAGGAAAACAGAAGTGTTCTGGACTCTTCCAAAACTCCATTCATCCTCGGAGTGGAAGACTATTCGTTGTTGAGTAGGGTAACTGCCCAGACAAGGACTAAGAAACGTCCCAACAGCGGGGAATGGACTGGACTCAGCCCCAGCCATGATGGAAAGGCCTTTAGAGGAGCGTTAATGAGTGAAAGGATTAGCCATTAAGGGGATCCAAGCGCTGCCTGGAAATATATGGTTGATGTACCTACTTCCTTACCTTCCTTCCACCATTAAGAATGAAAGTAGACTGGTTGGCAGGGAGCTTTGTCCACACCATGAGGTACTAAATGGCCCCACACATCATCCTGGGCTACTAGCCTGACCCTCACGACAGGAACAAAGAGTTCCATGTGAAAGTATACCAGGCAGTTAAGTAAGAGTGGGGCCCCTTTCTTCGCTTTAGAGTAGGGCTACCAAAAAATTAACCTCAGAGCCTCTTCGTAGATCCACTAGATGGTGCAAGCTCTCCTTTTCGAGCAGACTTACCAGGCGGAGAAACTCAAGGACATCAAAAAATTAGTGTGGGTGTACCCAAAGAGCCCCTGCACCCACAGGAGCCTTAAGAGGAAAGAGGTTTGCAGTCTAAGAAGTCTTTCTATTGTGCTGCTAACAAAAGCAGGGGTATTGTTTGTTTAATTCTATTTGGAAGATCAGAAGTTAATTTAGGCTGTGGAAGGACACATGCAGCCAAGATCTCCTTAAGAGGAGGAAAGTAGAAAGAGGATCCGGAAGCTTCAAGACCTGCAGATCTGGTTTTGGTCCAGGTTCAACCCATAATTCGCTGTGTGAGCCTGAGCAAGTGACTTAACCTCTCTGGTCCTCAATGTCTTTACCTGAAGAATTAAGAGCTCAGGTCATACAACCTCTGGGATAATGGCTAATGCTAAAATTATATGCATATTTCTATGTATAACACACTATGTTTCTAACTCCATTTGGTCTGTTTATTCATATCTGGCAAGAATGTTAAAGTGTATGTTTCCATGAAATCCATCTAGTCTACAAGTTTTCTAAACACTGTTGAAATTTACTAATTTGCTGGAAATAACTGGAAAATTATAAACAAAAAAGAAAAACATGTGTAGGGTTGGGAACTAGGTGTATGTTACTGGGACTCCCGAGACACCCTGTAGCCTTCATCCGTGCAGTTAACTTTGTCACTAATGCACAGTGTTCTGCTATCCCTGTGGAGAAAGTTGTGGAGGCTTCCGGATTACTCCTTTCTTTTCCTGAAACAGAGATTTAATTTTTTTCTAAGCTCTGCAAAATACACAACACTATTTTGGGGGGTGTCAAGCACCCCAAGCACAGTGAACACTGTGCCAGGGACTAAGGACACAGACAAATGAGTCCCTCACTTTGGCTCCAGACATAGCAAATCTATGAAATTGAAATTTAATGGATTTCAAAGTTTGAGACTTCTAAATTCTTGCAGACAGAATGTTATCTTCAAAGAAAGAAATTGGACAATTAAATGCAGTTTTGTTACAAATATAAATATCACACATGCTTATCCAGAGAGTTTGATGTCATTAGAAACAACCGGGCCAGTGATATACTGCCAATTATCTTTAACTCACGCCAAACACAGTAAAGTTTGCCTACTTGGTAATTTCATTTCTACAAGAAGAGAGCACATTTCAAGCATGAATCGTGGAGCCATCACTGATTCGGAGTAGTTTTGTTTTTGTTATTTTTCATTTTCCTATCTTTCTACAAAATAATGACATCTCCCTTTCTATTTTTCCAGCAAGGTCTGTCTCAAATATGGCCATTCCCTAATCAGTAGTTGTCCATTTTTCAGCAATACCCATCTCTAGTCAATCCACACGCCTCCCCTCAAGCTCCTCACTTCTCTCCCACCACCTACTACCCCAGAGGGCCAGCATATATCAACCTGATCCAATCCACTGCAACTCTATTAAATCTCTCACTCCCTCACATTCACTACACACACACACACACACACACAACCACTACCCAGTCCCTGTATCAGCAAAACATCCACACATTTGTTCAGGAAACATCAAAATACCTACTGTCCAAGCAATGTGCTAGCATTATTGGAGTAGTATTTGATCAATGAATGAAATAAAAATAACCTGGTATCTCTTCTCCTGGTGTTTTCCTCCTATTCAGAGAGGTCAAATGTACTAACCCACAATGACCATACAAGGTAACCTCTAAGTGCCACATGAGTGACACAAACCAATTCCAGAAAGAACATGACTATCCAGGCCTGGCTTAATCAAGACTTCCAGGAGGAAGTAGCCTGTGGTCCAGACATTGGAGGATGAAAAAATCCTGGGTAAGTATAGTCGGAAGGGAAAGGCATGAGCACAGACCTTCCAGCAGATGGCTAATTCCCACTGCGGGTCAAGGCAAAGCCTGGCAAGAAGAGGGACTCTCCAGAGTGGGGTGTGGGAGGCAGCTTGGGTGTGGGAAGCTTCCAAGCTGGGCTCTCCCCAGTGTATGTCTTTGAGTTACTGCCCCTAGTCTCTTGATGTCTATACCATTTTCTACCTATTTCCTCCTGGCAATGTGCCAAATTTCATAATTTACCCATCAACAGAAGCACTTGCACAATCATCTAAAACTATGATCCTCCACAAGCACAAAATGAGAACATCAACAACATTAATAGAGTGAATATCATGGCACTGACGCTGTACGAGGCACCAATTTGAAGCATCAACTCGCTTATTGCTTACAAACCCTATGAATTGGGGAGTTTTGTAATCATTCCCATGTTACCAATGAGAAAAAATGGCTCAGAGAGGTTAAAGGTTCCACTAACAAGTGTCCATGACCCTGGCCACCAGACTGCCGGGCCACATGGTGTACAGTCCTTCACAAGGCATTTATCCCCTGGATGCCTCTCTAAGTCCACATCACTGAGTTCGTCTTCCTCTTGGCTCTCGACTTATGTCTGTTAGACTAGCGATTTCATTTTCGTCTTAACACCACATTCCAGTGCTAGAAACACCCCCCAAGACACCACAAAGCTGGCTTTGGGCCAATGTGGGGCCACAGATCTTATTAGTTCACTATTTGTTCCAGGAGTAACCGAGACGAGAGGAAGAGTTGGATTTCCACTCACATATAATGTGCCCAGGCTCAGCTGGAAGCCAGGGGCCTTTCCATAAAGCCTCCCTGTCAATGGATGCCTCCAAGACACTGTGTGTAAGTGTCTGGAATGGCACAGCTCCTCAGATATTAAAGACAAGATGATTTCCTTCAGGGGGAAAAAAAAGTGAATGTTCCAATAACTTCTATTGGAATTTATTCCTACATCCCCAGGGACTTTCCACAGTAAGACTAGTTATTTCATTATGTTCCGGAGTCACTCCAGAGCTGTTTTCCTCAGTGAAACTCTAGGGTACATAATAAACTCTCTCAGACTTTTCTATATAATGCTGAAGGGACAAGTATATTTGTGTATGAATCTAAACACCCACGTGTATCTTCTCTCCACCTTCAGCTAGAATACGGGAAGTGGAAGAAATGAAACGATTACAGGCAAGTGAAGAAAATCTTCCAATCCCAACTTCACAGCAAAACCTCCAGCTTCTTTCTCCTCCTGCCCCCAACACCAAGGCATCTGGGAGGACCTGTCCATGGTGGCCAGAGACCCCTTACAACATTGTGAGTGGCCATGCTGCTAACCTTTCCGTTTGAAAGGAGTTTTAGGTACTGACATCACTGTCCATGTGTCTGAACAGCAGCTCACAAAGGCCAAAAGAGTTGATTTCACAGCAACAAATAATAACACTTGTCCAGCATCCTGAGCCACGATGGATATAGTTCTTCAAACACTAGACATACATCAGGGCAAAGACACATTCTCCAACTGATTTAAGGCCCCTACAGTCTCCTTTCACGACTCACCTACTCAGTCCTTGAATTTGTACAAAGCATTTTGACCTGCATTATCTGTTTTGATGGCTAAAACAGCTTCAGAAGGAGACAGGACAGATGTTAGCCCATTTTTTTAAGATTTATTTATCTATGTTTACAGAACTGGGGTACAGGCCAGAGGTGTGGAGGGTGAGAGGAGTCACCAGAGACAATAGGGAGCAGAACAGGCAGATTGGTAAAGTACACTGTTGAGGGTAGCAGCAGGCGGGTCAGGAGAGGTCTGCCGCTCCAAGTAGGTCAGCTCCCTGGCTGGGGATCGAACTCTTGATGCAGTGGCTTCGGAGAGCTTCATAATGTGGTGCTTTAACCCACTGCGCCTTTAGAGAGAGCCCCTTAGCCCCATTTTAATAGCTTGTTCATTTGGATAAGACCCCCCCTTTCCAAAGGGTGTTGTCTCCCATATGCTTATCATCCCTTAACACGTTTTACATGACCTCATCCTCAGCATAACTTTGGGTTTACAATTTCCCACTTCTCCCAGAAAGTGATGGCAGCTCAGGTGTTCCTCCAGTTATTGTTCTAAGTCCCCATGCCAGAGGTTCTCAAACTTAGAGTTAGTGATGTCTGAGGCTGAGAGGGTGGGGCTTCCGCAGATCCTCAACTGAGATCACACTTAAAACTAGAAGCCAGGTTGGCCCTTCCTGGTGGCGCAGCGGGTTAAAGCACAGCACTAAGAAGCTTAAGCCACTTCCGCATGAGTTCAATCCCCGCCTGCCCCGGAGGTGACCACATGGCCCAGCAGACCTCTCCTGACCCGCCCGCTGCTCCCCTCAGCAGTGTACTTCATCGATCTGCCTGTTCTGCTCCCTGCTCTGTCTCTGGTGAATCCTCTCACCCTCTGCATTTCTGGCCTGTACCCCAGTTCTATATGAATAAATACATAAATCTAAAACTAGAAGCCAGATCTTCTGAACGCTAGGCCAGTGAAGGAGCACCGGCAGCCAGTGGCCAGCACGATCGCTGAGCCTCCATGCAGCCTAAGGCCCCTGGGGGCTGGCTGCTGCCGGCACGTGTAGATTCCCATGGCTCAGGCCCGTATTACGTTATGTCTCTGGGACTCAGGAATTTGCATGTGAGGAGGTCCCAGGTCACTAACTCTAAATTTGAGAACCTCTGGCATGGGGACTTAGAACAATAACTGGAGGAACACCTGAGCTGCCATCACTTTCTGGGAGAAGTGGGAAATTGTAAACCCAAAGTTATGCTGAGGATGAGGTCATGTAAAACGTGTTAAGGGATGATAAGCATATTATCTAAAAATGAAAACACAAGACTGATGGAAAGTGGCATAAAATCCACTGTCCAGTAATATACAGTGTCAGATGAAGGATGTCTTCTTGTAGACATTCAGTTGGCTAAGTTAAGAGGTAATGTGTACTTGGGACAAAGTACAGAATCAACAAGCACTTTAAATGCAGTATCTCATTTATTCCTCACAAGAACCAGTATGACAGGTATCATTATCCAGGATAATAGAGCACACAGATGAAGATCCTTCTTGCCACAGTCACACTGCTAATTAAACAGCAAAAGGCCAGAACTCCAGTCAAGTTCTCTCTAACCTCAAAACCCACTTTTTCAAATGTTCAACTAGACTGCTTCCCAAAATTGTATTGAGCAAATATAATGGCATTAATTGAATGTATTAGATGGCATATACTAACTTTCGGTTTTCAATTAACAACCAAGTTACTTCCAACTTAAAGCCTCTTACAACTGTCACTAAAATCTTCCAGGTCTATTTAACAACCGACTCTCTCATTGGATAAAACAACTGTTAATTTAGGCTGTCTAGAGGTGGCCTGTTTAATATGATTTTCTCAATCTGAGTTTAATAGTGCAAAGGCTGACCCATGTTACAGAGCTGTAGGCCCGAGACAGACTGGGCCTTCTCATTACCTCGTCCAACAGCCATTACTGATGGGCCAGAGTGAGTGGCGCATCTGGCCACTCCACATTCATGGTCATCTTCTGCTTAAGTACAGGGTAACCAAGGAAATGGAATGACTACCAGGACCCTCCCGCTGCTTGGTCATAACATCTCCAGCACTGGGTAAGCGCCACAACATACAGCAGGCATGAGGGGGTGCTGGGTGATCGAGTGTTTCTACTGAGCTCAAGCATGCGGGGTGCTCAGCTGGCCCCAGTAGCCAGCTGCCCTGGCAGAACACGTCCCTGCCCAGGCCGTGGGCCCGGGTGGGCGCAGGGATGCTTCCAGCGTGGGGAAGGGCAGAGTCATGCTCCGACTGGCCTAGTGCTCCAAGCATGCACAGAAGCAAGGTTCCATACCAGCATCTGTCCCTCGACGCCAACACGGGAGGAGGAAGGAGCTGGCGAGAAAAGCAGAGGCCACTAGAGATTGGACTGTGAGTCTATAATGTAGACTGGGTCTTAAAGAACAAAGTGCCAAAATGTACAACCAGACCTACGAAATGGAGAAACCAAAATATTATGCCACTACAGCTTTTAGTAATGGCTCACTCCAGAGTGGGAGTTTAATTTGAAACCCCATAAGTGAAGGGAAGCTAGAAAAAAAAAAATTAACAAAGAACCACCAACTTTGAAAAACAAAACTTCAAAATTCCAAGGCCAATCAAGCTTTGATTCTTTGTCTTCCAGATTCCCAGTGACAGGAACAGCCGGACCAACAACATTTTGTAGCACTACTGGAGACCAGGGATAAAGATTCCACTACTGGAGACCAGGGATAAAGCCTCCAGGTGCTTTTCACCAGAAAGTGACACAGATGACAGAGAGGGACAAAGAGCATCCTGAAAGGCCGTGGGAGTCAGCCAGTAAGGCAAGGCAGGGCCTTGCCTCTTTGCTCTGGCCACCCGGGCCTCCTGCACCATTTCCCGGACTAGAGCCACTGAGGGAGGGTGGACTGGAGAGACCGAGCTGAGCGATGGCTCAGGGACCTGCTGTGTCCACTCCCCACTGGGGTCTGAAAACAGAGGACATGAGGGACATGTGTTCATTCCTCCCATAAGCTCAGTGCCCAATTACAGCTCATTAACATTTAGTAATGGCAATCATTTGAAATGCTATTAACTGCTTTTACAATCTTTAGTCACTAGTTTCACAGGGCATAAAAGTCAAAAACAGCCCTGGCTGGTGAAAGCCCAGCTGAGCCCCACAGGGTCCCAGTACCCCCCACTATCAGGGTCAAAGCGTGACTGCTCCAAGTCGCTTGGAACAGCCATCCTTCTTCTCTCGGCCGGCAAAACATCCATCCATCAGCCTAAGTCAATAAGCCATGAATTATTGAGCACACAGGCTGCAGATCATGAATATGTATGTGCGTGTTTGGAAGACAAGATTGTAAAACAAATAGGCTCCACAGTGGCTTATAGGGACCCTGCACACACGCCACTAAGGAAACGGCTGGAATTTTTCTAGCGGGGTATATGGTTCAAGCGAGATTTTAGCACACCAGAGAGGGTGGAGAAATCAGTTTTTCTGGTGGATATTTTACTTCTCTTTCCCCAAGCGTACTCGTATGGAATAATGTGCAGAAAGAAACACAGCTGGCGTCTCTGCAGACGCCAAGGGACAGGCTCCTCGGAGGCCACAGGTATGGCTGCTAATACCTGAGAGCTGCCTGCAGAGGAGCACGGTGTGTAATTACTCTTCCTTCCATCACTCCCTTCAGTGCACTCCCCTCAAGGTCTCCAGTGCCAGCAGACAGTCCCAAACTTCTTGCCCCCATTTTATAAGTTTCCAAATAAAGAAGCCCAAATAACCCCCAAAGTAGAAGCTTCCAGTTTCTAGATCACTCGACAGAAATCCTACACCCAAGCCCAGGTGTGCAGGGACCCTGCCCGGGCTGTGTCTGGCCAGCTGGAGCCGAGCATCGCCGAGCCAGTGTCCATGCCACCTCCATCTGCCAGTCGGGACCCTCGACAACACACTGACCAGTCGATGGCACACCTCATGGTGGGTGACGGGCTGCAGGAAAGAAGTCGAGAATTGGGCGTTTTCTGAGAGAACAGTCTCATCTGATAGCCTGTACCTCCCCCACTGATTAAGGGAAAGATTCCTGCAGTCTCAGGGGCTGCCACCCCTCTTTCTCATCTTCTGTGTCTCTGGCCTTGACAAAGGAGCCTGAGTATTATCCCAAGTGCAATTCCTTTGCTGCATCTCAGCCCCCAGAAGAGAAGTCGTTCAATCTCCACCCTTTCTCTGCTTCCTTCCTACCTTTTCGTTCTAAATAACAAAAACACAAAGGAAGACAGAGAGCGGGGAGGAAAGTAAATTAAGGAGGAAATATTTCTCCTAGCCACTATATAGGCCTGCCCTGGATAAAAGTTAAGGAATTTTAATTTGGGACCAGAAATTCGAATCTTATATATAGTGATGTTCATTTTGCATTTTTATATATTCAGGATTGGCTCTGTTTTTTTTTTTCCAGAATAAGTATTATTATTAATAACTTCATGAATTTTTAAATCTCGTGTTTTAATTATGGGCATAACTCAGAACACTAGTTAATATATGGAAGGGGTTACTACTGTAGTCTGTAAGCTACAGGCTAGGCTGTAAGCTAAAGTACCAGCATCCTGCTTGGTACTTTAACAAACATCCTTCCATCAGTGTGCTGTTTATTCAGCCTCCTCCGTCTAAGGACTAGCGAGGCACTGGAGATAGATACCACAGTGAGTTAAACAGGTAGGATCCTTATTCCCACCAAGCACGGCATCATGGAGACAGACATAAACAAGTTCCACACATTTCATGACTCAGTTCCACAGTGATGACTGCTAGGAAGGAAGAGGACAGATGGCCCTGTCAGAGAGCTCTCTGAGGGGACTCTCATCCTCAATTATGGCTAAAGAGTTACCCCTGGCCCTCGCTGGTGGCTCAACGGGTTAAAGCACAGCACTATGAAGCTGTCCACAGCCACTGCAGTGCGAGTTCCATCCCTGGCCAGGGAGGTGACCCACATAGTGCAGCAGACCTCTCCTGTCTCATCCACTGCTCCCCTCAGCAGTGGATTTTGGTATACTTGCCTGTTCTGTCTCTGGTGAAATCTCTTACCTCCACCCCACCCCAAACCTGCACCTCTGGCCTATACCCCAGTTCCTGTATGTGTAAATAAATACATCTTTAAAAAAAAAAAAAGAAGTTATCGCTGATATTTGAAACATTTGGTATATAACATAAGTTATCCTGAACAAACAATAATTACAGTTATCACTATTATAAGAATGACTTGGGAAATAACTTATATCAGCCCATCAGTGAGGGGAAGCAGGAGGAAAAGTCGACATAGATGGAAGCTGTGTGGATAACCACTGCCGAGGAGACTGCATCCCCCTGAGGAAAACACCTCTGTCCCAAGGCCTGGAGATCCTGGCTACAAACACCCGCCTCACCTCCTCAACAGTAGGAGGAGACCAGAGGACGGAAACCTGGAAACAAGTGCCCATCACCACCATAATAACCCGGAAATCTTAATGTTTTAATATCTACACCATATCCAAGAAATGAGACATAACCAAGTCCTAGCCAATCCAAGCACCCTGTTCATCCTGTAAATACTGCCACTCGCTTGGAGGGGCTGGCTGGGAAGAGAGGAGCACTTCATCAAGGCCGCTGCTCAGAGCTGAGACCCACTGGCAGCTGCTTTGAGACTTTGCAGTTGCCCTGATTGTTGGTTTCCATAAAGTGTGAGCCCGTGAAGATGGAACTGCTGGATGTAGGAAGTGAGCGTTCCATCAAGACAACACATGAAAAGTTGTTCTTTGCTTCTCTTTTGACCAGGGCTGGCAATTCCAATAATCTGACAAAGCTCCTCTGAACGCCACCCAGTATATGTCTCTTTACTTAGTGAAGAAAAGAAGAAAAAAAAAAGCTCCTTAAAAATTAGAATTCTAGGTCCATGGGTGTCTCCTGAAAGCTCACAATAAGATTTTATCAGTCGATCTACTGTACAATGCATCAGAAGAAACTGAGCAAGGTACTAATGACAGAACAAGTCTTGATTTCCCTTTCACTTTTGTTATTATAAAATTTAAACTGTCATCATAAAAAATTCTGTTCGATTAAGAAGATGGCAAATCCATGGCATTTGGCTACTACTATCCCTTCTCCATTTCCATGGTCAACCTCACCATCTCCTTAACAGACATGGCCTCAGTGGACAGCTTCACAGTTTCTGGTGTCCACTAGCCATGAACTAAGTAGGCCACAAGAATCTACTGTCAGCAGTTGTCGTTGAGACCACCTTACTGAACATTCACGATGACGTATTCAATAATAACAAATAGATTCCATCACACTTCAGCATTTGACCTGCATTTGAGGTTATTAAGAGAATACGGATGGCTTGACAAGAAGAATGAGGCTAAAGTCACTGCTGAATGGACCACATGTTTACCCTCCGCAGTTGTACTATGGACAAAGATCACAGCAGCCCATCACCAACCTTATGGAGAGCAGGAGCCAAGACAGGTACCAAGAATCCATTGTAGATGTAATTGACAAGCTGATTGCGAATCAAGGGGTGAGCCACCTATGAGAGAAACAGGGACCCATGAACATAACAAAGAGTTCAATCTTTAGCTCTTCTTAAAAATCAAACAGTTCTGTATATTTGACCATTTGTTCCAGGGATAAAAGACAATCCAGGTTTCACTACCATGTAATTTTTTTCAGGTGACTTATTCCCATACAAACAGGTTGGGCTTTCAAATAATGAAAAAATGGGTAATTTTAGTTTCTATTTGAAAAAAAAAAAACATGTGCAAAGACTCATAAATGAAAATTAATAAAATGGAAAGTATAATTTTTGCTTCAACTTGGTCTATGTCACATTCTCATCTTGCAGCTGTCTTTTTACAAAAGAATATAACTGTCAAAGTGGACAACTCATTTTGCTAGCAGAATTTTTTCATTTTGGAGACTCATGTTCTGTAATGATCACTTTTATTGGGGAGGAAGACATTTCCAAATCTCTTGTTAAAAAAATAGAAAACACTATCAGAGGCACAACACTCCTCATACTTGATTTTTAAAATATATTTATACCGTGGATAACTCTTTACTAATATCTTTTGTAAGTAATATTTCTCGTGCTATCTCCAAACAAAAATATCTCAATTTCAAAAGCGAGTATGAAATACATCATTTCTCTGTCCTTAACTGTGCAGCTAGCCCTTCTTCTCTTTCTTAAAAAAAATAAATGAATAAAATCAGACAATAAAGTAAAAAGCAATTTCTAGGGAAGTGAGGCAAGATCTTCAAATTACTGATAATCTCTCTCTGTGTGTACATTTGGGGAAAAACTAATAGTTTCATCTTTTTTATTTCCACACACTTCTGCAAGAAAATGTTGATAGACTGTAATATTAAAGGAAAAAAATAACTTAAGATGTAATTCATTTATCTTATATATAAATAAAACTTCCTCTGATTTAGCAATAAAAATGAGATGAGAACTAAAGTAATTTACTTGCATTTTCTTCCAGAAGCTGTTTCTTTTATTTGGTAGATAAACAAATTATAACTAACATTTTTCACCTTACAATCACCATAAAGAAAATTTGACTTCTTAATAAATCCAATATTAAGGTAATTTTATGCTAGATAGAAATAAAACATTTTTGATGAAAACCCACTATATCCTTAAATATATATAAAATCTGATTTTTATTGAAAACAGTAACGAGAAATCTGAGGTAAAAATCTAATCAAGAAGCAAATATACTAGAGTTCAGTGCCTGTTTTCTCCTGAAGCAGGCCAATTTCAAAGCAAATTTAATTTGTGTTGCTAAGATGACGCTTAACTTCCTCCAAATTCAATTGGGATAACAATATTCTTTATGTTGTATGCATCATTAAGCAAAATAAAGTGTTTTCCTTTGTAGACTCCCAAGAAGACCTTGAAGTAAAAGTGGTATAATCTGAAGTACTTAGAACCCTAAAAATATCTATTTAATGAGTCTGGCATTGAACTTATTTTTGATGGTTAAGTGGATAATCAAAACAGAATGAGCACTTTTTATAAGGAAGATAAAACCTACTAATTTTTTTCTCAATTGAAACTTCCAGAAACCTAATAAACTAACAATTTCATCATGCAAGGACATGCAGTATATGCAAGCATCAATATCCCATAAACGCCTATCAAAGCTCAAAGAAGGACTGTCAGGACCAAACCCTTCAGCGGCCTGCACTGTGTTGGGACCATCACAAAGGTTCGTGCTCCCGTACCTGGATGACAGCGTTGCAAAACTCCAGGGAGTTCATGAACTGGACGAGGGCAGGGAGGAGGAGCCAGTCGTCTTTCAGAAGGCAGTGCCACTCCTCACCTTTCTCTTCCAGCTTCGTAGGCAGGGAAGAGTACAGACCGCTGAGGCCAGTGGCGAGTACCTGCAACAAGGAATAAAAACGCCATCAGCTCTCTCACGAAGTTCTTCACCTGGTGAAGGCCAGCGCCCTGTTCCAGGCCTGCGCTTCGGGCAGGCAGGGGTTAAGGGTGCCGCAAGGTGGCAGCTGGCTAGGTGGAGGCAGAGGGGAGGGAGACCCAGCAGAGGGTTCTGCAGAGCTAAAGGTACTTGGTTGACACGTGTGTGTTTGCCATCGGTGGCTCAGGGCTCCGAGCGGGACCTCCGCTGGGCGGGGGTGTGGGGGGCAAGGGAGGTGCCCGCAAAGATGAAAGGAGCATGGTTTCTGTCCCCAGAAGGGGCAGGGGAGGAGGAAACTCACATGCTGGGTCGAGCACCAGTGCCAAGGGCACATACCCGTCCTGTCAGGAAGTCCTGGACGGACGGGCCAGGACAGAAGGTCTCACAGGCAGGAACCCAGAGGAGCTTCACGAGAAAGGTAACAGGCATGACTGACATGTTCAAGTTCACCATTTAGAGAGCACTTTCCTGGATATACTTTCAACTGCTCTTCACAAACTCCAGCAAGGAGAAGGAACTGGGGGTCACGGGTCAGGCAGAGGTGATGACAACAGTTCAAACCGGTCTAACCAAAGTATCAGCAGTGGGAAAAGATGGGAATAAACTGGGGTCTCATCGATGGGGGGGCTCCTATCACTCCAGAGTCATGCGGGAGCTCCTGGGCGGATTTGCTCCCTCAGAGCTCTGTTCCTACAGTGAAGCTTCTGGAGGTAAAGAACTCAAACCGACCAGCTCCCCAGCTCAGGTCATTAAGAAAAGGGCGCTATTTTAATGGAGGCAGAAATGTTGAAGAAGAACACACTTGTGATGAGTTCCTGTTGGTTGTTAACTTGCAGACATAAGACAAAAGAAAACAAGGGATGGCACAGCACCCTCAACAGGGAAGTGGGGCTGTCTGAGCAGCAACCCTGAAGGGCTCTGGCAGGGTAGGGGAGTCCCGCACAGCAGCAGCAGGTGAGTGACCTGTAAAGGCATTGCTCTGGCATAAACCCCACGTTGTCTGGCATAAATCCCAAGTTGTCGAGGGACTCAGACAACCAGTTGTCGATGTAAACACTCAGGAAAACATTCAATTCTGAGTTAGGTCCAGAAAGACAAATAGCGAAGTTTTACTGATGTCACCATCAAATAAGAGACAAAGGGGTAATTATAAAAGTGCTATGAATGCTCAGAATCTATAATGGGAAACACAGGCTGTAATGAATGCACAAAGGACTTTAACTCACACTTGGCAGGCTGGGAGAATGAATGTTCTCACAAGAACTGAAGTCCAAGGTGCCCAAGAATAAGGAGCAGGTAGCCAGGAAGAGTGCTGGAAGGAGGAACATTCCAAGCAGAGGGAATAGCAGGTACGAACGCTAGGAGGACAAAGAAAAGACGGCATTTTCTCAGAGCTTTGGGAAGTGCAGGGACAGCCAGGAAAGGATCTGTGAGGGGTGTGATGCTTAGGGAGGATCTGGGCAAGAGACAGAGACGGTGGCCGGAGCCTGGGAAGAAGGCACCTCAACCGTACGGAGCAGAGCGAAGGGAAGGGGCTATCGACAGATGGGCCAGGCCTCAGAAGCAAAGTCAGGAGACAGGACACTGAGCATCAAAAAGTCATCTCCAGGCTCATCGTGGCCTGTCCTTTCCCTGTTCCTACAGCACCTGCTGTTTCCCTCCGTTGCAATCAACTTTCTCGCACTGAGAACTCTGTGGTGGGGCTTCTCCGTCTCCCTGGTGTGACCTGTTCACTCAGTCCTTCCTGGGGGTGCAGATGACTTGTCGAGTCAGGTGCCAGCAGCTGTGCCTGTGAGCAATACGCCCACGCCACAACAGAGCCCCGGCGTAAGGGTGAACCGGGAGCCATGTGGGGGTGTTAATATGGTAGGAACCCACCGTGGGGTCTCAGGGCAGGGAGAGAAACAGATGAGCTGTTTCAATGCTGGAGAAATCAGAAGGCTACATTTCTCTGTTCTGGTTCCTAGTGGCCTCTATTCACCTGTTCAGTCAATTAAAAAACAACATACACACGCCCACAATTACTGAGCACCTAGGCACTCTGCTAAGTCCAGGAAATACAAGAGTAGACAGACTGTGCATTCACCTCTTTCAAAATCAGGGTATTTGTGGTCCCAAAGGAGAATGTCCCCTATTTAAAGCCCTTAACTCCTTGTCAACATACCCAAACAAATCATTTTAATTCCAGCTTTGAATGTGACCCGAGCCAAGTTGCTGAGTATAAATTAGAAACCTCTGGCAAGAGAGAACAGAGACCAAAAGTTCTCCTTGAAGGGAAATCTAATCTTGATGCCACATTTTTAAAATCAATTATATTTGCTAACTCATGCTAAATTAACCGCAGAACAAAGGCTTTAATTCTGCATACTCTCAATTCCTTAACCACTTGGAGGCTTTGAAGATGAATTCATAAAGACAGGCTTAATTTGTCTGACTAAAAAGCTGGGAATAAGTATTCAGAATATCAATATAATTACAGCAACATTAATTTTCAAATTACATACATCAGTGACAGTAATTAAAAATAACACACACCTAATATTCAGTTTTTTAAGAGCATTGTGAGAAAGGCAGGGCTGAGACAGGCACAGAGCCCGCCCCCGAGGCCCCTGCAGCCCCATCTGCAGCCAGGCGGCTCCCAGCCCTGCCCTGACCCCTGGATGGTGGTGTGGAGGGTGTGCCCAGTCTTCAGCACAGGAAAGCAGCCGGGAGGAGCAAGGTGCATGAGAGCATGCTGAGAACAAGATTCCAAAGCTCTGCTGCTAAGTGTTTACATGCCCCCTTCTACGACTTCCGCTCAGAGTTCAGATTCACTCACCAAAGCACATGAATTTCTAGAACAGATTAGTCAGACGCTCTGTGAGGCCAGAGCAGAAGCAAGCAGTAACGACTCAGACCCGGGGAGCTGGAAAGACAGGGAAGAAACTAGCGCAGCCGACCCTCCAGCAACAACGGTGAACGGTGGGTACATCACATTCGGGTTTATGCCTATCCGCAGTCCCTGTGTTTGCAGTCACCCAGTCACAGATGGAGGTGTGGACCTACATGGCCAGAGGGCCAACTATAAACTATGAAAGGGTCTTCCGTGCCCCTGACCTCCCAAGGTCAACTACTGAAGCAGGGAAGGGGACTGTAACACCCTAGCTAGGGTACAGAGGGTGACGCTGGAGCAGGACAGGAGAAAAGCAGGGCAACACAGATTAGTAGAAAACTTTTCCAGTGCAATATATTAACTCCAAAGTTTCTTTGACGTAAAAATTCAGAAACCATATAGACATGCAACCACTGATTAACAATGAAATGCAGGACCCCACGATTTTCGTTTTCAGGGATCATGACACCAAAATAAATCATAAAACACTTTATTTTCCCCAAGTATTAACCCAATATTTTTTATTTATATTCTCATAAGAATGTCTTTAATGTACACAAACATCAATTCATTATGTTTCATACTTGAAACTATTTAATGCTATATGTCAATTATATCACAATAAAAAATGTATCCTTAAAAGAAACTTATCAACCTTTAGGTACAGTATAAAACTGTAAGGACGACAGACAATTTGAAAAGCAAACACCGTGCCTGACAGCAGCATGGCGTGGTCGGTGCAGAGACTGTGATTTGAATAACAGGCTCTTGTGATTCTGAACCAGACTCTGCCGTCTATATGTCGTTGTCGACAGGTGCAGAGTGCTACCCAACTCAAGGAAGGTCCATCTTTGACTTTAAACATCTAACACGACTGGCTAATTTGAACAAAAACAAAAGGAATTTTAGCAGATGGCTTTAGTCTGGAGCTAGCAGCAGAACACCTGGTGGGGACCATTTGCTACAACTTGCCAAAATAAAAAGCCTCATAAATTTTGGACATGGGATAAATAACTCTCTACCGCAGCTATGTACCTAAAGGTTGCTGTAATTCGATTTGCATTTCTGGATTTATGTATAAGCTGTGTTCACTTTGCCATGAGGTGACATGCAACAGGGCTTAATCATCAATACTGTAACCCAGTATTGATAGGGCCATATAATTCGCAACCATTTTTTGGACACTTAATTGTTCCCCAAAGTAGCCTCATTCTCTTCCTCTTCTTGGGAAACGATGTCTTGAGATAACAGGCAGAGGAACCAGGAAGCTCTCCCTATCAAATGAAGCAAAAGTTCCCCAAAGTAGTCCAGCTGCTGAAGGACCCATTACTCTTCCAAAAGCTTGATGCTAACACGCTCTGACAATCATACTAATTAGAGAAAGCTTTTTGTCAATCGTGGTCCTTAGCTGGGTGGTTAATAGAATATGCTTTTATCTCCAACAAAAAAGGCCTTTTTTAAAATTATGTTGTCCGATGTAATTATGGAAAACTGGGTACAAATGAGATTATGAGATCTATCCTGAGGGGCAACTTGACACAAGGAAGCTCTGTGTTCCACTCTAGCAAATAAGGTCAGCAGGAGACATTGTTGTTCCTCTAATTTTAATGAACTCTGCAGTGTTTTAAAACATGTTTAGTAAAAGGAACAATTACTCACCGCAATTTCTGTATTATATAATAATTTAATCTAAACACTAAAAATGTAATCCATTCTTGTCCTAATATACTTAGCTTTAAGTAGGAGATGTTACAAACATGCAAAATGGCATTGAAAGCCACCCCACGGCCAAAAAGATTTTAATATTTGGTCTTAATCTCTTTAGAGTGATCTTTAGTTTTTCAAAAACTGAAGCTTTGCAAATAGAGCTAAACCCTATTCCAATCCCAAGACCAGTCTTGACCTTAGTTCATGTTACTTTTTAATGTATATATATATGTATTTAGAAAAAAATATGCCCAAAGATTTTGTGTTTTAAAACTTTATACAAATTTTGAATTTTATGCAAATATTTACAGGTGTTTAGATTTATTGGTGCTCACACATGTGAATGTAATTACATGCTGACAAATGGAATTCATTCCACTTTGAATGCTGAATAGTATTCCACCCATGTGCAAATAAACCTGTTTATTTATCTTTCCTTTAAAGAACTTTCTCTTCCTCACTCACCTTTGTGCATGTCTCCTTGTAAGCACGTGTAGATGTCTGCCTTTAGGAATCTGGCACGTGCTTAGCAACATACACAGTGTATGCTGAAGTGTTGCTACACTCTTTTCCTGAGTTACTATAACAACTCATAGTCTCAAGAGCTCCTGTTTTTCCACACGTGTGACAATCTTGATGTTATCCAGTATCTAAATGTGGGTCGTGCTGATGAGCAGAACATGCTATCTTGCCATGAATTCCATTTGCATTTCCCTGACACTAACCAGATATTTTATGTTTATGGGCCTTGGATGTCTGATGGGAACTGTCCTATTCATATCCTTGCTATTTCGTTTTTCACTGTTTTCTTATTAATTTGTAGCACTGCATATGTTTTTGTATTATGTGTGGTCCCAATCATTTATGGTTTCGTGTGTTGGAAATATCTCCTCTCGACCTGTGTTTCTGTTCTTAACACCAGTGTCTTCTTTATGGCTGGTGTGTAAAAGGAGTCTGGATGTTTTATCAGCGATGTGCAGGGGGGTGAGCTTACACGCTGAGTCCCCGTGTGAGACTGGCCAGGCTCCTTGTCTAGTCATACACATTTACTTGGAGCCACTGTGCCTCCATTTCTTCAGTTCTAAAATGGGAATAACACTGACATGGACAGTGGCGAGAATTAGATGAATTAAAGCATGGAAAGTGCTGAGGACAGTGTTTGGCATGGAGTAAGCTCTCAACAAACACATTACTATTCCTACTAATAATAATTAATTCAGCTATTCCTAGCCTTTCACACACTTTTATGTGATTTAGTATCAGATTGTCACAATCCATGACAAACACTGATCGGATTTTACTCAGGTCACACTTACACCTCCAGTCACAGCCAACCCCTTCATCAAACTAGTGAGCAGGAGCAGAACAGTGACGCCCTGGGCATGGCATCGCCTGTAAAGCGTTCTCACCAACTTTATGCAACCTGAACTCACTCAATCGAGGCTGTAGACCTAACTCCAAATTTACTAGAAATGCAGGGGTAGGGACAAGTCATAGACACAAGAACACACTCAGAATGTGGGGTTCAACAAAACAATGCTGATCTCTTAAAAAGTCAGTGTCATGGCCCTCCCTGGTGGCGCAGCGGGTTAAAGCACAGCACTGAGAATCCAAAAGCCGCTTCCGCATGAGTTCGATTCCCGCCTGCCCCGGAGGTACCACATGGTGTGGCAGACCTCTCTTGACCCG